>NW_026442114.1:3995000-4417068 GCF_026898425.1 Galleria mellonella
CCAAAATGGATGAATAAATTTTTATTCACTTTATTTTATTTAAACGTCTTAGTCTAAGGTATGTTTTTTTTTTGTGTTGTGCTTTTTTATTTTCATTATTTTATGTCTTTTGCTGTGCTATTATGTGTATGTTTTTTTTTATTGTAATTTGTGTGCTGTAAGTAATGTAAATAAATTATCTATCTATCTATCTATCTATGAGCTATGGTTCAAGAAAATCAAGTTCAAGCGTGAACTTGTAGAAATTTAAACACACATACCTACGTTCTACGTTACGGAATCCACGTTATTTTAACTCTTTGAATCGATATGATATTTTACTAATAAATTAATTGAATAACTACTGTAATTGCATAGGTTTGTTAAAATGACTATTTTTATTTTATTTACGTAAAATAAATAAATAAGTATATTCTACCAAATTAAAAACAAATGTTCTTTGGTCGTCGACATTTAAAATTTTCTGTTTAAAGAATTTTTAAAGCCTATAAATATTGTTATATGTATAAAGTTTTTGAAGTTTTTTTTTTTTTTATACAACTTAGAATGGCAAACAAGCTGACGGTCCACCTGATGGAAAGTGGTAACCGTCGCCTATAGACATGAGCAGTACCATGGACATAACACAACTGTTTCGCCCATAATACCCCCCATGAGGACTCAGGTATTATTCCTCTGTACCTAGTAAATTCACCCCATATCTCACCCTTCAAACCGAAACACAGCCATGCAAACATAGCTGCTTCACGGTTGAAACACGAATGGGACAGAGGTACCCAAGCAATCGTCTTTTGTACAAAGTCTCCCTCTGGTAAAATTATAGTTACAATTTCACACTGCAGTGAGTATGTAAATAAGAAAGTGATACTCACTCTGTTGTATGGTAGATATAAAAATAATTTAATATGCGTAAGTGGGTAGTTGTACCGTAACACGCGAGTTTTTGTTTGCGAGTTTCACAGAACTCGTGCTGTAATGAGTTTGTCGAGTGCAGCTGTGCGGGACGCGGTTTATGTACGTAGCGGCGCAACTCTGGAAACTTGTCATACTACGAAATAGCTGGAACTTTGTTGTAAACTATGAATTTAACTATTATTTAATTACGTTTTATTTTTATTATGTTCGTTATACTAATTGACGCTTTCAATCGACAAGTGAAAGATTATCTTCCCTCTGTCTGACTGGTTCTACATTGGATAAATTGGCATTCCTTATTTATGTATTTATATATAATTATTTCTTTTATGTTCGTTTGTTCTTCTTGTGCCTGTAATTATTAATGGTTGTTCTAGTATTAGGTACATATTTAACATATATGTATAAGTTTATATGTTGTTTATAATAATAATAATGATAATTTTTATAATTTATAATTTTATTTTTAAATTTGTTATTAAATACCTGGATTTTTTAATTATTTACTTTTTTAATTATACAATATTATAATACCTACTTGTGCAACAATTAGTCCATTACCTTAAGGTTGTCTTGTAAAGATTGCTCTCAGCAATAAGACCGCCTTACTGTACTTATACAATTGTATCGTTGCGTTTGTAAATTGTCTTGCTTATTTCCTATATTGTATAACGCATATAAAGTATACTCATGCATTCATTCAGTCTATAAACTGCTCGAAATTTTAGGATAACCATAGTTCCTTTATCCTTACTAATATTACAGATATAGATTACCAGAGGGAGACTTTGTACAAAAGTCAATTGCTTGGGTACCTCTTTTTTTTTTTTTTTTTTTTTTTTTTTTTTTTTTTTTTTTTTTTTTTTTTTATAGAACTTAGAATGGCAAACAAGCTGACGGCCCACCTGATGGAAAGTGGTAACCGTCGCCTATACACATGAGCAGTACCGTGGACATAACAGAGTATACTGTTTCGCCCATGATACCCCCCATGCGTTGCCATTCCTGAGGACTTAGGTGTTATTCCTCTGTACCCAGTAAATTTACGCCATATCCCACCCTTCAAACCGAAACACAGCCATGCAAACACAACTGCTTCACGGTTGAAACACGAATGGGACAGAGGTACCCAACCTCTGTCCCATTCGTGTTTCAACCGTGAAGCAGTTGTGTTTGCATGGCTGTGTTTCGGTTTGAAGGGTCCCACCTATGGCGTGAATTTACTGGGTACAGAGGAATAACACCTGAGTCCTCAGGAATGGCAACGCATGGGGGGGTCTCATGGGCGAAACGGTATACTCTGTTATGTCCATGGTACTGCTCATGTGTATAGGCGACGGTTACCACTTTCCATCAGGTGGGCCCTCAGCTTGTTTGCCATTCTAAGTTGTATAAAAAAAAAAAGATATGAAAGTGAGTTTGTTACTTTACTAAAATCTATTAAATTTACTGTTTACGTACTAGAGGGAGACTTTGTACAAAAGTCGGTTGTTTGTGTGTTGTGCACACAATTGTGTGTGTGTGTGTCGACTTCTTTACTGCGCTAAATTAGATACATAAAATAGAAAAAAACCATCTCCGAAAAAAGACAATTAATCAATCGACTTAGTCCAATTAGTGGAGTCATCATATCTTGGTCTAGTTCGTAATTGCTCAGGCCGATTACGAATGCCACGATCAATTAAGTGTAATAGCAAATTATCCTAATTGCTACTTAATTGTGCTATTATTCGGAGACACTAATTCAATGATTCGATGCAAATTCAGCAGAAAATAATGGAGATTAGGTGACGTGGGCGCGGCGGTCGAGGCGGAGTCAAGGGGCGGGGGGTGCGGGGAGAGGATTACCGCGGGAACCGACCCGAAATTGTTTACACTAATTGGGCCATAACCGGATTGGAATCCAGGATCTTTGACGGGATTACCAGTATTAATTTATCGCAGCACGATGCCTTGTCACCGAATGTGATGCGCATACGACTTGGTGAATAACAACCTTACAATATCCAATGAGTCAACGTTATCCAAAATACTAAAAATACTAATAGCATTAAAGGACTACTAAAGACTCTGTCGATTTAAAAAAGAATTACCAAATCGCCCTATATGATACTTTTTGAAGTATTATATAATTTCATATGATCATAGTAAAAATATTTACTAAGAATAGTTCTGTTTAAGGTTTTATTATATAT
Source organism: Galleria mellonella (assembly GCF_026898425.1). Classification (NCBI taxonomy): domain Eukaryota; kingdom Metazoa; phylum Arthropoda; class Insecta; order Lepidoptera; family Pyralidae; genus Galleria; species Galleria mellonella. The sequence goes on from NW_026442114.1 coordinate 3,998,111, forward strand.
ATATATATATATATATATATATATATATATATATATATATATATATATATATATAATTACTATTTTTATTATCAAACACCTGGTGAGGAAAACGGTTGTAGCGGTGTTTATGGTAAATGAAGAAACATATTCTGAACACTCAGTATCGTATCAATTTCTAAACTGACCCAACTAAAACTCGAATCCGGAATCGATTTAAACAAAGCAGGATACTGTGGACGTTAATTTGTATACTATAATACTATTATAACAATAATAAACTCTTTATTATATTATATTTTATTAGCAAGCCATCCGGATTTCTCTTGGTTAGATAAAATATAAGTTACAAAAATTGTATACCATTTTTACTATAGTACCTAATATTGTTATTATTTTAGCCGTTAACTGTCCACTGCTGAACATAAGTCTTCCTCATAAGGGGAGTTTTGCCAGTAGTTGCCACGCTTGGCAGGCGGGTTGGCAACCGCAGTTAGGCTTTTAGAGATGTTTTAAGAGGGACGCTGCTGCCCATTCCTAGCTCTTCCTTAGTCGCCTCTTACGACACTCACGGGAAAGAAAGGGATGGCCTAATCTATGGCGGGACCTACATGGCAACATAAAGTAATACATAGCAATAATATTAGAAATAAATATCTATATTTTAACGAAATTTCATCAAATTTATATAGTTGTTTTTTTTAAACTTGGAATAGCAAACAAGCTGACGGCCCACCTGATGGAAAGTGGTAACCGTCGCCTACAGACATGAGCAGTACCATGGACATAACAGATTATACTGTTTCGCCCATGATACCCCCCATGCGTTGCCATTCCTCAGGACTCAGGTGTTATTCCTCCGTACCCAGTAAATTCACGCCATATCCCACCCTTCAAACCGAAACACAGCCATGCAAACACAACTGCTTTACGGTTGAAACACGAATGGGATTGTATACATACATACAGTGAGTGTAGAAAGTATTCGTACATCTAGGGTTGTAATCAAAAAAATACGAATTTGATAGACTTTTTTTTATTTATCTAATTTAAATCAATACTATTAAATATTTTAACATTCCCGCACTTTGTTTATGATAATTTTTGTTTTTTTTAAAAAAAATTATACAACATAAAAATATTTTTACGTTAACTAAGCAAATAATGACAAACAAAAAGTATTCGTACACTTATAAAATTTGTAAGTAAATGAATATTAAAAAAATATTAATACTTTGTTGGACCACCGTTAGCATTGATGATAGCTTGGAGTCTCTGCGGCATCGAATCAACTAGTTTGAAAATATAAGAAGACGGTATCAATGCCCATTCTTCGCGAAGCGCAATTTTTAGTGTTTCTTTACTTGAAATTGGTCGATTTCCAATTTTATTATCGAGATAATCCCACACATGCTCTATAATATTAATATCAGGTGATTGAGGAGGAATCTCTAGGTATTTTGGAGCGTTAAACAGGATCCATGCTTTAGTATTCTATGCTTTATGTTTAGGGTCATTATCTTGTAAAAATATCCAATTATTGTTAAAACCCATTTGAGCTGCACTAGAGAGAAGATTCTCTTTTAAAATATTAATATACGTTTTGTGATTCCTAATTCCATCAATAAATGCAAGTTTTCCCACCCCAAAAGCACTGCATGAGTGCTACAATTACTTATTACCACCCCATACAAATACTGACCCACCACCGTGTTTTACCGTTGGACATAAATTTTCTTTCTTATCATATGGTATGGAGAAAACCTAATATGGAATAGGTTTTCTCCATACCATATGATGTCCATCCGATTTGAAAATATTATATTTCGATTCATCTGAGTAAATAACAGTTTGCCAAAAATGATTTTTTTCATTAATATATTTTTTTGCGAATTCTAATCTTTTTTTTCTATTAATATCATTTACCCAATACTTTTTACGCGCAGTTCTTCCCTGATAATTGTTACTACGTAATACGTTCCGAACGGTACTGACAGAAATATGGCAATCATTGATATTATTAATTTCTTGTAACACTCGAGGGGCACTAATTTTTGGATTTTTTTTTACACAATTTAAAATTTTCCGATCCAATCGAGGCGTGATTTTTGATGGACGCCCCACCTCTGGGTTTGTTTTTTAGTGTTTTAGTAATAGAAAACCCATCAATTACAGTCTGTACGGTTGAAAGTGGTCTATTGACAAATTTTGCAATTTCACATAATGATTTGCATTGATTATGCAAATTAATAATTATTTTTCTCTCCTCTTCACTCGTTTCTTTTGCTTTACGACCCATTTTTGTAACTAAACACGTCTATACTTGTCACGAGTGCAACTAAAACGTCTAATATCTATACCTACGTATTAAAAATGACCTTGGCATTGTAGGCATATGACAAATTCGATTGAATAAATGATTTATACAGAATTTCATTTAAAAAAGAATGAATGTACGAATACTTTTTGTTTGTCATTATTTGCTTAGTTAACGTAAAAATATTTTTATGTTGTATAATTTTTTTTTTAAAAAACAAAAATTATCATAAATAAAGTGCGGGAATGTTAAACTATTTAACAGTATTGATTTAAATTAAATAAATAGAGGAAAGTCTATCAAATTCGTATTATTTTTATTATAACCCTAGGTGTACGAATACTTTTTACACTCACTGTATGTATAAAGTAAATATGTATAAATGTAGTTGTAGGGTGAGTTGTATACACTTATAGGTCTTATATAGGAACTTATAACTGTACGGCGAACTTGCCCCAACTCGGGTCGGGCCACGTTTGTTTACATACACCCAAGATTAGCTTATCTCTTGTAAGTTACAATTGTTCTACACAAGTTCGTATCTGTGCAAGTTAATCGTCAACTTATAAGTAACTTGCATCGTGTCAAAGCACTATTATTAACGGACTTATTTATTTATTTTATACTTTATTGTACACGCCAATTATACATAAAAATATGTCAGAGGTAAGTAAATGTACAAAGACGAGTTTAACTCTAAAAGAGTTCTCTTCCAGCAACACTTGAAAGTGGAAAAGAGCATCAATATCAGCGGGTAGAGCGGTGTACAATATTGTCAAACAAAGGAACTAGATAAACTTAAATTTATACATAATTAATTACACTACATAATATTTTATTTCTATAAGGAATATTTAAATAAAGATGTGATACTTTTTGTTTTACTACATGATTACGTCGCCAATTCTTGACCGATTTTTACTTTTTCTTTTAAATGAATGAAAGCACAACCGTACTGATATAATCCGTATTAATCATATTGTGGCTGAATTTGTCATTTGTTTTCAAAGCAAGATCGACTTATAGCTATGCAAAATCTACTAAATATAAAATATACATAGAACATTGTGTCTACAACATTAAATTCGATTTGTGTCTACACATAAATATTTCACTTTCTCTTCTTAAACAAAAACCTTTTTTTGTGTCGGTTTTAGGTCTTAACATTTTATCCATTTAGTTTTGTTGAATTCACTAAACTGATTGTCAATCGACTTCAAAAGGAAGGGGTTCTCAATTCGGTCGTATACTTTTTTGTGTTTGTTTCGTCGTTACACCGTCAGTTGTAAACCGATTTGGAAAAGTTTTTTTTAGTTAATAAATCGTATTGTTTGCAAAAGATTTTTTTTAAGGATATTTAGCATAGCAAAAGAACTGACGGCCTTCCTGATGGTAACTGCTAACCATCGTTTATAGACATAAACAACGCCACGAACACCACAGAATACGCTGTGATATCCATGGTACTCCTCGTGCGTTGCCATTCTCGAGGACTATGGTATAATATGTTAACTGTAAATGTAGGAAAAGCTTGAAGTTTGAGAAAGAGTAGCAGCTTTATCTTGTTGTATTTATGAACAAAATATTATTTTTAAATAAAATTAATACAAAATACGCATAGGAGCCACAATGTCGCGCGGAGAAGATAGAGAGTGACAGGCACAGATAAAACAGCCTGTGTTCGTTACAGATTAAACGTACACACAGATAAATTACTTATTATGTTCTAACATAATGAAATTGCAATTTTACTACCACATCTTACTCTTTAAACGGAAACAGTAAAGCAAGTACAGTTTTTTTTTTTTTTAGGGGTGAAAATGGTATGGTAACTCCGCCTGCGCTAACGGGATACGCTGGCGGAGCACTAGTGAAGGGTGATAGATGAGAATGAAAACAGGCCAGTTAGCCCATCATGATGAATTCATCAGGAATTAACCATGATAGTTTTCAGGGAGAACCGCGAGGAGGTCGACCTGGTTGGGTATATTGCTAGCACTGGGACTCTCAGTCTCCATTACTAACAATCTCTTTCCCCCCCAGCAAGTACAGTTGCTTCCATGCAAATGTATTTTTTACAGTCTCCCTCTGGTAATAAATTAGATGGATGAAACAGTATTATGTATTAGTCGATTATTTTTCTTTCAGCAAATTGTTACAATATTTACATCCCGGACGGAACTATCAGGAGAACGGGGGATGAATAACATAAAGCATTCCCCCCTATCCATCTTTCAACACAGGAACTTCCTCGACCCATAATAATTGTTGGCCCCAAAAAGCGTTCCGCAAAACATTTCCTGATACCGCCTCGCTTCTTTGACATTACTTTCACATCATTTATTCGATTATGACGTGAATATACGATTTACTCGAATTCTGATGGCGAAATAGGCAACGGTGTCGGTTTATTATGTCAAATATATATTGCGTTGCGGTAATGAGCGATTTCTCGCTTGTTCCGACACATTAAATTTTATGTTTTCTCTCGCCCTTAAATACAGATCGTTAATGTCACTTTTAAGGGTCCCACACTTGACCGGTTTTTATTTTGTGTACTATGCCAATTTTGTAACGATTTTAAAAGGAATTAAGAAATTAGAATAACTTATATGTATGCGCACTTTAAAATCGCCCAACACGCTTAAAGAAACCTTCCGAATTCATAATTATTTACTTGTATTTTCTCGCGACGCCGACGATGACACAAACGGTTGAGCGATGGACAGCAGCGTTCCGCTTAAAACACTAAAGCTTAACTGCGGTTACTAATCTGCCTGCCAAGGAGACTTCTGCCAAGCGTGTTAACTACTGGTAAAACCCCTCTTATGGGGGGGGGGAAGGGATTGTTAGTAATGGAGACTGAGAATCCCATTGCTAGCAATATACCCAACCAGTTCGACCTCCTTGCGGTTCCCCCTGGAAACTATCATGGTTAATTCCTGATGAATTCATCATGATGGGCTAACTGGCCTGTTTTCATTCTCATCTATCACCCTTCACTGGTGCTCCGCCGGCGTATCCCGTTAGCGCAGGCGGAGTTACCATACCATTTACACTCATAAAAAAAAACCCTTTTATGGGGGATATATTCAACAGTGGACAGTTACTGGCTGATATAACGATGATGATTTTTATGCCTAGTTTTTTGCGAAATAGGCATATGAGAGCGAAATTAAAGCCCAAAGCATCCATTTAATTTCTTCACTCATCTCATGTCTAAAGCAGAATCGGACAGCACTCGTTTGTCTAACCATAGCAGAATAACATTGTAGGTACATTTGTTTCAGTGTTACGTACGTACCCAAAACAAAGAATATCCAATCATATATGATCCGCAGAATCTGCACAGTTCTCGCATTTCAACCGCTTTCCTATTTTTTTTTATACAACTTAGAATGGCAAACAAGTTGACGGCCCACCTGATGGAAAGTGGTAACCGTCGCCTATAGACATGAGCAGTACCATAGACATAACAGAGTGTACTGTTTCGCCCATGTTACCCCCCATGCGTTGCCATTCCTGAGGATTCAGGTGTTATTCCTCTGTACCCAGTAAATTCACGCCATATCCCACCCTTCAAACCGAAACACAGCTATGCAAACATAACTGCTTCACGGTTGAAACACGAATGGGACAGAGGTACCCAAGCAATCGACTTTTGTACAAAGTCTCCATCGGTTGTTAGTTCTTCAAGCTATGTGTCCAGTCCATTGCCACTCTAGCTTACTTATCCTACAGACTATGTCGGTGACTTTGGTTCTTTTACGAATATCCACATTTCGGATTCTGTCACGCAAAGAAACTCCGTGCATAGCCTTCTTACGTTACCGAATTGTAATACGTCTTTTTATTTAGATATCACAGCAATATTGTGCAAATATAAATTTTCTATTACTATCACGTACGCTGTAGCCGGCTCCCAAATATACATAAAACATTGTGCGTGGCGCTTAATTTCGTTTGCCGCTCGCCGCGTAACGATTGAAAGAAATGTTTCATTGTCAGAACAAAATATATTTTACCTTTTATGTTTTATACCTTTTATGTCATAGGCTGTCGAAATATAGAAATACTTACATTTGTTTTTATTTTCTGAAATTTAATACGAATAGGCAGTGTAAAAGGCGGAGTTTTTTTTTTTTGATGGGTGAAAATGGAATGGTTACTCCGCCTGCGCTACACGGGATACGCTGGCGGAGCACCAGTGAAGGGTGATAGATGAGAATGAAAACAGGCCAGTTAGCCCATCATGATGAATTCATCAGGAATTAACCATGATAGTTTCCAGGGGGAACCGCGAGCAGGTCGACCTGGTTGGGTATATTGCTAGCAATGGAATTCTCAGTTTCCATCACTAACAATCCCTTTCCCCCCTAAAAGGTGGAGTTAACACCATATAGCGTTGTCTACCAGTCAACTGTAACCTGGAATAATAGAAAATATAATTGACGTTGCAACGTAAACTGAGAACAAGGAGTAACAAAATCTTTGAACGTAAAGAGTAAATAAATAGAATGATATGGAGTATGTATAATCACATTGCCGTATAATCCTGGCATAGAATAGCCCACTCCTTCCTATCTCGTGATTGTTGTAAGAGGCGACTAAGAGAGGGCGAGGAATAAGCAGCAGCGTCCCTATTAAAACATCTGCGAAGCCTAATTGCGGCTGCCAATCCGCCTGCCAAGCATGATACAGTAGTTATCAAGGGGAAGACTTATGTTCATTAGTGAATAGTTAATATATGATATAATATGATGATCTATATATCATATAAAATATTTATAATTACATTATATATGTGTATATTTGTTTTTTATGGTAATCAGCTGACGGCCCACCTGATGGAAAGTGGTAACCGTCGCCTATAGACATGAGCAGTATCATGGACATAACAGAGTATACTGTTTCGCCCATGATACCCCCCATGCGTTGCCATTCCTGAGGACTAAGGTATTATGCCTCTGTACCCTAAAATTTAAGTGATCCCCTTCAAACTATAACACAGTCATGTAAACACAACTGTTTCATGGCTGAAACATGAATAGAACAGAGTTACCCAAGCAAAAGACTTACATATGTATAAACTCTCCCTCTGGTTTACCAGAAAATATTTTCAAAAATTCAGTACGAAATAAATGTATCTTTTTTTAACCCATATTTCTTCAGTAATGGCATTTAATTTCATTGATGGGCCATTCCCTTTGCTTTAATTTTGTCACGTATAATAATTTTTTTTTATACAACTTAGAATGGCAAACAAGCTGACGGCCCACCTGATGGAAAGTGGTAACCGTCGCCTATAGACATGAGCAGTACCATGGACATAACAGAGTATACTGTTTCAGCCATGATACCCCCCATGCGTTGCCATTCCTGAGGCCTCTGTACCCAGTAAATTCACGCCATATCCCACCCTTCAAACCGAAACAGCCATGCAAACACAACTGCTTCACGGTTGAAACACGAATGGGACAGAGGTACTCAAGCAATCGACTTTTGTAAAAAATCTATGATTCAACAGACATGATTACATAACATTTCGTGACAAAAGCTTCTTAACGTGTCTTGACATATTATTATTACATATTTATTACAATATATTCGTTTGATCTCTTTGATCGTAAAGAATAAAGATTGCTCATATTTACTAAAGAGCCAATCATAGTTTTTCTTATGAATAAAAAATGTTACTTCGATGTTTTACTGGTGCGTGACTTTTGACACGCCTTAGCTAGCTAGGTGACCCGGGCGGACCCCGACCTTGCCACCCCTCGCCACTTTTCTTCCAATCTCAAAGGTCGGCATTATTCATTAAACGTACAGAGAATTTTTCCAGCGTATTCTTTATGATATCATAATGGCGGTTGTTGGTTGTATTCGAAATATATAAATTGAGCAATAGCAGTATTTTTTGTAACAATAACTAGCCTTCGACTGCAACTTTGTCTGCTCAAACCCGTTGTTCTCTGCTCCTGTGAGAATTTGCAATCCTAAATACTTAATACCGTTTACTATGTTCTGAACATAAGTCTTCTCCATAAGGGGAGTTTTACCAGTAGTTACCACGCTTGGCAGGCGTGTTGGTAGAGGAATAATTTATACAAAAGTCGATTGCTTGGGTACCTCTGTCCCATTCGTGTTTCAACCGTGAAGCAGTTGTGTTTGCATGGCTGTGTTTCGGTTTGAAGGGTGGGATAGGGCGTGAATTTACTGGGTACGGAGGAATAACACCTGAGTCCTCAGGAATGGCAACGCATGGGGGGTATCATGGGCGAAACAGTATACTCTGTTATGTCCATGGTACTGCTCACGTCTATAGGCGACGGTTACCACTTTCCATCAGGTGAGCCGTCAGCTCGTTTGCCATTCTAAGTTGTATAAAAAAACCGCAGGATTTGGTGATGTTTCAAGAGGGACGCTGCTGCTCATCGCTCTACCATTAAGTTCCTTTAATCGCCACTTACGATACTTACAAGAAAAGAAGGGGAGTCCTATGCTAAGCCGAGACCACACAAATGTACGGAAAATCTATGGAAAATTTTAAGTTGTTGTCTAAACCTTTTTTATGGAAAAGTATACATGTTTTATTATGGATATTTCTATAAAATATAGCATTTATTTTATAATTCGTTATCGCATTTAATCTTGTCTGTAACAGATTTATAAATTTTATATTAAATACATGTTCATAAACTTGTCCAATATACCTAATACTCAATTTATTATTTTACAAATATATTTACTGAAACAAGCTTTATTTTTTTTTTTTGGTTTCTAAATATAGTCATCATCTTCCTACCCTTATCCCAATCATTTGGAGTCGGCGCAATATGATTTTAACCATATTACAAAAAGATTTGGTTTATAGTTTTACAACCGGCCACCTGCCTGACGTCAACCCTCTATGGGAATGCATTTGTTGGTGGTTTCCGCCACCTACGTTATGGAGGAAAGGATTGAGGAAAAAAAGAAGGGAACGTTGGAAATGCGTGAAGGAAATGTGGTTTCTTAATATAGTAAAATATAATATTTCTTTTATAGTAAGTACATTATCGAATTCAATCCTGTGTAATAGAATTTATGACAATTTTGATTCAAATACAGGTTTATAAACTTCTCATTTATACTTAATACTAAATTTTTTTTGTTTTATAAATATATTTTAAAAATAACATACAATTTACATGAAAAGGTTTTGCTGGAAGAAATCTCTTATTAGAGACAAGCTCGCCTTTGTACATTATGTTTCAAGTGAATTGTGGTTAACATAATATTTTGTGTACAATAAAGAATAATAATATTTGCTGAAACAAGCTTTTTTTACCAATAAAATAATTTATTTTTGGATTTCACCATAACAATAGTAATACTACTTTTGATTGGAAACATAATATATGTAACAACTTTTATATGCAAATAAAAAAAAACTGTAACTGTATTGGCGCAGTCCCGCTCCAACAATTATGTAGAATACGTCGACCGTTCAATGCTCGCTAAGCAAAATCAACCGAACTAGAATTCTGCTAGCATCCAACCCGTTGAGATAGCACGTATTTCCTTTATGTGTCTTTAGTTGTTCAAATGTTACTATATTTCAATATAATTTTTAGTATCCTAAAACGAAAGAGTTAGCCAATTGTATTTATATTAAACTAACGGCCTATTTTTTTATACCATTTAGGTGGCAAATAAGTTAAAGTAGCCTATGAACGACTGCAATACTAGAGGTATTACGCGCGCGTTACCGACCTTGAAGAAACCTCTTTACCCCCCTTTTGAAGAACCCCATGCTGTAGTCTCTTGGAAAACCTCTTCAGGGAGCTCATTCCACAACCTGAGTGTTCGTGGGAGAAAACATCTCTGAAACCGTGTTGTATGCGGCCATTCTTCAGACCTTCCTGATGGAAAGCTGTAATGATGGCCTATTGTGAAACGACGGTGGTTGACCAATTTAATTTATAAAATTTCCTTTTAAATATAGTGTAAGTCGCGACACAGAATAGGCCACCCTTTCCCTTCCCTGGGTGTCATAATAGATAAGGGAGGGCTCATAATAATCGACTAAGGGAGGGCGAGGGATGGGTAGCAGCGTCCCTCTTAAAACATCTCTCAAAACCAAACTGCAGTTGTCAACTCGCCTGTCAAGCGTGACAATTGACAGAACCCTCTTATGGGGAAGGCTTATGTACAGCAGTGGGCAGTTGACAGCTGAAATAAAAATAACAAATTTATATAAAAAAAAGATGTCAATATTATTTTTTTAGAATGTGATATTTAAATATGGAATGGATTGCTGACTGTTTTCCTGTTATGTATATCGAGACAGATATCTGAATTGCTGAGCTTGGTCCCAAGCGATGCTGCCGGGGAGGGTGTGATTTATTGGTACAATGGTGACAGTGCGGCCATCTGACGGCGGCAATAATTTTTAATCTACGAACGTTTCCGGTGAATGGAGTGTGTTAAATGTTACTGTAAATATATCAGTTCTTATTTTAGGTATATATGTTATAACATTAACATGAATGAATAGGATAATAGGGATTAGTTTATGGTGGGAAGTTTTTTTTATACAACTTAGAATGGCAAACAAGCTGACGGCCCACTTGACGGAAAGTGGTAACCGTCGCCTACAGACATGAGCAGTACCATGGACTTAACAGAGTATACTGTTTTGCCCATGATACCCCGCATGCGTTGCCATTCCTGAGAACTCAGATGTTATTCCTCTATACTCAGTAAATCTTCAGTAACTTCAAACCGAAACACAGCCATGTAAACACAACTGCTTCACGGTAGAAACACGAATGGGACAGAGGTAACCACTTTCCATCAAATGGGCCGTCAGCTTGTTTGCCATTCTAAGTTGTATAAAAAAAAAATACGTAAAACTATCCAATTAAGTTTGAAAAACCTATTATTGTATTTAAAATAAAATTATAGTTCCAATTTCACACTACAGTGAGTATGTAAATAAGAAACCTGTCAACCGCATAGCAAATATTTTTAGGTTGTTTCAAACATGTTTTGTAATTTCAGTATGCGACGTTTTCTGCGGATCGTGAAATTAAATAACGCTTTGGGACTAGACTATATTGTTTGATAGTGTACAACTATTAACCGCAAAACGGACGGGACAAAGCAAGTGTCCAATTCGAGTGGGCACCGTTCCGAGCTCGACTCGAGTGCCTTTTGAGCGTGAAGTGTTGTTGTTTTTAAAACGTATTTAGTTGCGTTTAAAAAACTATTTTCCCAAATTTAAGTATTCTCTATACTTTAAAAACGTAATTTTTTTTTTATATTTACGTTAACATTATATGATATAATGTAATAATAATATAATATTTATATAATAGTGTGCCACCTACTCTTTGTCTTTTTCTCAATGTCCTCTACCCAAAGGTTGTCTGGAAGAGATTGCTTAGCGATAAGGCCGCCTTTTGTATCACTTCTCATTAATATTTACTGTATTTGTTATTTCTCTTTTTATTTGGTGCAATAAAGTGTAAATAAATAAATAAATAAACATTTCAGCCATTATCTGTCCACTGCTGAACATAGCCCTCTATTGGGAGGATTTGTCAGTTATTGCTACACTTGGCAGGCAGTTTGGATACTGTAGTTTTTTTAATGTATAATAATGGAATGGTTACCCCGCCTGCGCTATCGGTATACATTGGCGGGGCACCAGTGAGAGATGATAGGTGACGATGAAAGCTGGTCAGTTAGCCCACTGTGACGAATTCCACTAGAAGTAACCACGATGGTTTCCAGGGGGAACCACGTGGAGGTTTTCTTTTATACAACTTAGAATGACAAACAAGCTGACGGCCCACCTGATGGAAAGTGGTAACCGTCGCCTATAGACGTGAGCAGTACCGTGGACAGTATCAATTCAAATAGGACCTCAAATACATTGCAAGAAGTCAGTATATGCAGATTGCTCAAGACCTTTTTTTATTACAGTGTATAGGAAAAGCCTTTGTTCAGCAGTGGACAGATAACGGCTAATATAACGATGATGGTGATGATGATGATGAAGAAAGAGGTTTGTTTGAATCGAACCAATTGGCGTTCCATTGTTATGCCTACCCTGCCTACCCTAATGGGAGACAGAGTGAGACTTTGTACAAAAGTCGTTTGCTCGGCTACCTCTATCCAATTCGTGTTTCAACCGTAAAGCAGTTGTATTTGCATGGCTGTGTTTCGGTTTGAAGGGTGGGATATGGCGTGAATTTACAGGGTATAGAGGAATAACACCTGAGTCCTCAGGAATGGCAACGCATCGGGGGTATCATGGGCGAAACAGTATACTCTGTTATGTCCATGGTACTGCTCATGTCTATAGGCGACGGTTACCACTTTCCATCAAGTGGGCCATCAATCAGCTTGTTTGCCATTCTAAGTTGTATAAAAAATGACAGGTGTGACAGATATGCATGTATGTATGTATGTAATCCAGAGTAGTCATTTTGAGAAACAAGAATTGGTGAATACAAATAAAGAGCGACAAACTAGTGTCTGAACAAAGGCAAAATGTAATAAAGCCACGTCGGAAAGTTCACGGTACATTTCCGCGTACAGACGTATCTGACAGTGTAGTGTTACGGAAGTGTTAACTTTGTACGTGGGAGTGACGTGAACCCAGACTAGGGTGAGACGTCCACACCCTGGCCTCTGATTTGTTTGCTTCCAATGTTTATTATTAGGTAGTAGCTTCGGGGATGTGTCATAAACATACAAAAGTATAATCATAAAAAAATATAATAGAAAAAAATCACTCTTAAACCATTTTATCTATTCTCCATTAACCAAAGAGTTTATAAGATATTGTGCTTGCGTAAAGACCGCTTTTTGTACTTCTTATGTCTATTATTCGATTTGTTCTTTATTCTACTGTATTTTTTAATTGTTATTGTATATTTTCATGTAGTTTCGTGGAGTAAAAAAACAAACAAAATTGATTAAACATTAGTCTATAACTGTACTGCTCATTTCTATAGGCGACGGTTACCACTTTCCATCAGATGGACCGTTAGCTTGTTTGCCATTCTGAGTTGTATTAAAAAAAAAGATTGTGTACAAAGTTAAATATTTATTTAAAGATATATTTTATATTTTTAACTAATTTCAAAAGAAAGAGGTTCACAGTTCGTTGTATTTTTTCTATCTTGTTTTCATTAAAACAATGTAAGCAGAGAATGTATCTATTTTTTTTTATACCACTGAGGTGGCAAACAAGCATACGGCCCACCTGATGGTAAGCGGTTACCGTAGCCTATGAACGCCTGCAATACCAGAGCCATTATGCGCGCGTTGCCGACCCTGAATAAACCTCATTACCCCCCTTTTGAAGAACCCCATGCTGTAGACTCTTGGGAAAACCTCGGCAGGGAGCTCATTCCATAACAAGAGTTTTATTTATTTATTTTATTGTACTATTATCAGTACAGTATACACATATCCATTGTTCACAGGTAAGAAGTCTGGGATGTCCTCGCCGCCAATAACTGACTACTGATGACTGGTGACTGGTGACTGGTGAGTAGGTCCTGTTTAACGACCGTGCCCATAATGTTTTATGGGGTGGCGATTCTTCAGTTTATAGCCATTTGAATTGTCGCTTACGTTTCATGGTGCTATTACTGATCTACACGCTCCGTCCCCGTGGGACAATTTATAACTTTTAGCCGACCCTCAAAGAATGATGAATGTTTTTCGGTTATATACAGGGTTAAATGACAATCGTTAGTATCATTTAATGGGCAATTAAAAAAAACAGGGTTGCAGTAACGGTACGCGTGCAGTGGTCGATTTGTAGGCACTGGATCTGCTCTGGCCACTGATTTATTGCATCAATTTGTGCTAATTCTATTCGTATGATAATTTTTTATGCTTTATTACTGCTTGATAGTTTGGATATCACACAGATTCATAGTTGTTAAAGCGCAAATTTTGAAAAAAAATAAACCAACTGATTTTCTTGCTTGATCTTCACAAACGAAATTGCATTCCGAATCGTAAAAATTGTAGAATTATAAAAATACAATTCAAAAGTATTTAAATTTGAGTTTACTTGAATAATAATTAATATTTTCTTTCATTCTTATGCGAGAAACTATAAATTTTATGTCTTTTTTTGACTCACGATTTTAATGTTTACAATTTAAAGATTTATTTTAAGGTTATTTTTATTTTACTGTAACCTCGCTCACTACTACGTACTAACTCGTTAATTTCAGGAATTCTTAAACTCGTGTGTATGCGTTGTATCTCTCTCTCTCTCTCTATCTCTCTCTCTCTCTCTCTCTCTCTCTCTATCTATCTGTCTCTCTCTCTCTCTATCTCTCTCTCTCTCTCTCTCTCTCTCTCTCTCTCTCTCTCTCTCTCTCTCTCTGTGTGTGTGTGTGTGTGTGTGTGTGTGTGTGTGTGTGTGTGTGTGTGTGTGTGTGTGTGTGTGTGTGTGTGTGTGTGTGTTTGTGTGTGTGTGTTTATACTTTTTTTCATGTTTACTGTAGTGGAAAAGAATCAGATTGTGAGAGAGGCAGAGAGTATCTATACTGTATTTAAATGTAAGTTTTATAAATAACCATGGTCATTTACCATCGTTTCACTATAGGCCACCGTTACCGCTTTCCATCAGGAAGGCCGTTACTTTTGCCATTCTAAATTATATAAAAAAAAATTACTGCAAAAAACATTTGTATATGAGAATGGCGAATATTTTTCTGTGCAAAATGTGAGAACATTCTCGTTAGAAAAGCTATGAAATGGCTCGTAGACTCGTAGCGCACAGCTACGTACTACGCGGGCCGCTACGAACCACGGCTGCGAGCACGTGCTACGGGTTTATCATAGCACGGAGCGCTGGAACGACGCGGCCACTCCGCACCCAAGTAGATTCATAAAAAGTATACTTCCCCTTTATTCTTGCCTCTTTTATTATTACGTTATTGAAAGTTAACGATGATCTTTATAGAGTGCTAAATATAAAATTAACAAATGTTTGTTAATGTTATATTTAAATGAAGATATTGTATTTTTTTATATACAAGGAGGGAGACTTTGTACAAAAGTCGATTGCTTGGGTACCTCTGTCCCATTCGTGTTTCAACCGTGAAGCAGTTGTATTTGTATGGCTGTATTTCGGTTTGAACGATGGGATATAGCAGTGAATTTACAGGGCACAGAGGAATAACACAGTCCTCAGGAATGGCAACACATGGGGGGTATCATGGGCGAAACAGTATACTCTGTTATGTCCATGGTACTGCTCATGTCTATAGGCGACGGTTACCACTTTCTATATCTTTCGTAAAACAACTTTTTTACACATATCTTCTTTCATTTTTCGTCTTTACAAACATGCGTCTTTATACCTTGTTTCTCTAAATCGGAATGTCATCCGATGAACAATGATACAGTGGAAAGGTAATACATACATCCCTCTCTCTCGCACACTGACCCTCTCTTTTGCTTGAAGTTGCGATCATGTACTCCTTTCAAATCATAATTGCGTTACATTATATGCATTCTTTTTTCAACGAAAAACATATATATATATATATATATATATATATATATATATATATATATATATATATATATATATATATATATATATATATATATATATATATATATATATATATATATATATATATATATATATAAGTTGATAGTGGGATATATGCATACGGTTTTTATATTTTCCCCCTGTCATTATAACGAGAACCGACATAATATGATTAGAATGTTACTGAGCCGCGTATAATACAAACGCGTTGAAGACATATGTACAATTTAATAATTCAAGACGTTAGCAGCCGAAATAGGCGCGGCGGGGACGTAGGCAGCAAATTTTCATTCCGTCGCGTGTCCTGTTATCACTTGTCGGTGGCAATTTGGCGATATTAAAAGGAGTTCGCTGTGCACGAATAAATACTCGAGCGATAAATACAGAACTCCTTTTTTGTGGCCTTCGTGGTTCAAATTATTTATTTATTTAACACTTTATTGAACCAACATAACAGGATTTGTTGAACAATTTTCAATACGTATAGTGTAGTACAAAAGGCGGTCTTAACGCTAAGCAATTTCTTCCAGACAACCTTACTGTATTTATTAAAAATTATTTACAATTTTGACACACATGATTAACCATTTACATGTACAAAATGTGAATATACGACGTGAATTTACAGAGTACAGAGGAATAACACCTGAGTCCTCAGGAATGGCAACGCATGGGGGGTATCATGTAACATGAAACAGTATACTCTGTTATGTCCATGGCACTGCTCATGTCTATAGGCGACGGTTACCACTTTCCATCAGGTGGGCCGTCAGCTTGTTTGCCATTCTAAGTTGTATTAAAAAAAAAACAAAGCTATTGGTTTCAGCTCGTCACCTATACGTATACGTTGGTTATTAAAAATATTAATACGTAAATACATAACAAAGTATACTATGTTTAAATATATGTATATGTTTGCTTTGTATATTTTTTTAATTAGATATTAGATTTACTTACATATTATGATTTAAAAAAATAGAATTTAACAAAGAATTTATTGATTATTTATTGTGGAAGAAGCGAAAGAGGTTTGTTTGAATCGAAGCATTTGGCGTTCCATTGTTTCTGCCTACCCTAATGGGAGACAGGCGTGACAGATATGTATGTATGTTTATTGAGTATACCATAAATGTGACAATATTTAGTGTATCATACTTGACATAAATGTAAGCTGTGACATACTCGTATTGTACTTAAATTGAATTTAAATCTATATATTATTGTATTTGTTACTTGTATGTGATTATTATTTGACATTGGCATCTATTGACATTGAACTATTGTAATAGAATTAATTGAAAATCCAGTGATCGTTACATCTATACGTAATTGACATTTAAAGATAGTTGATGTACTGTTGGACTACATACCAACACAGTCAATTAACTTCAATGTCCCCACGATATGATTGCTTTACTCCGCTGAACCACGAAGTGTGGTCTAGGTAACATGCCGCCCCGCTTTCCGATCATCGGTTCGAACCGCGCACAGTACATTTGTATTGATGAATGTGACTGTTTGTATTGAACTAGATGTTCTATGTATAATATGTCCTTGTATGTGTGTGTTGTAAGTAACTATTCTTACTTTTTTTGGAAATATCTGTTGTTTTAGTAGCCATAGTACAAGCTCAACTTAGAGCTTCTCTAAGTTGTGTGCGTGTGCGTGCGTGCGTGCGTACTTGTATGTGTATGTGTGTGTCCGTGTGTATGTGTGTGTGTGTGTGTGTGTGTGTATGTGTATATGTGTGTGTGTGTGTGTGTGTGTGCGCGCGTGCGTGAGTGAGCGTACCAGTGTGCGTTCGTGCATTAGTGTATGTGTGTGTATTGAAATTTCTTTTTTCCTGCGAAGCAAAATGTATTTATTATTCAGTTCACATTTGTTTCTAAAAAAAATATTCAGCTTCCCTGATAGAACCCTCTTAAAAGGATTCTAAAGATTTCGATTTTTTAAATTGAAGTGGGTCCCTTCTCTGAGGGTATGAAGATAAAACGTCTATCAGTGTACAATGGATGTTTCTCCTCTATTTGTTTCCCTTTCCCGCTGGCCGTCTGCAGCTAATCAAAAAGTTTTACGAGATTTATCGCAGCGCCGGGATCGAACCTCGATTCAATTAGCCCTCGCCCGGCCCGCCCACGCGCCCGCCGCGGTGGACATCGCTCAACACCGCTCCCCGTTGTTGTTCCTCTTACTTCATATTTTCTTTGTTGTACTCACTTTATTGAGTTTTGTATCCGATGATATGTTTCTATGTATGGGGTATAGATAAAGATTTTCCAATTCAGTTGGTGGGATCTTTTATTTTTTTAGAGTTCCTTAGATACGATTTAATCCATCGATCACAGCGCTGTACTGAATACTTTCAGCTACCGAAATTTTATATCGATCTGTAATTTAAAATTAATGAAATAATACAAGAAATAATCAAAAATACACTCTTATTTTTTTAGCTTGCTTTTAACCGTGATTTTGTTCGAATGACAGCATGGGAGGTATCATGGGCGAAACAGTATACTCTGTTATGTCCATGGCACTGCTCATGTCTATAGGCGACGGTTACCACTTTCCATCAGGTGGGCCGTCAGCTTGTTTGCCATTCTAAGTTGTATAAAAAAAAAGCAATATGTTTACTAACCGGATTGAAATGTAGCTCATGTTCTTTTGCATCCCATATGGTACATGTACCATATACTAAATTTTATAATAATTGATTAAACCATTAAAGGGTTGTAAGTTAACAAATTTATTTATTTATTTATAAATAAACAAACAAACTTATTCTCATATTTATAACAGTAGAAAATACAATAGGTTATCTATAAATTTATATATTTTGATGTCTAATAAATACTGCCTACAAAGATTTGCATGCTATTGAACATGGCGAAGTATACTTAACATTAAAAAACTAATTGTAACATCTTATGTAACTATGTTTGTGGTAAATAAATTATTATTATTATTATTAAAATTTATTTACATATTTGATACACAGGTTAACTATTTACAAGTAAAAAGCAATTTTTTTTAAATGGATGATAATGGAATGGTAACCCCACCCGCGCTATCGGTATACACCGGCGGAGCACCAGTGAGGGATGATAGGTGAGGATGAAGTAGGTCAGTTAGCCCATCGTGACGTATTCAACAAGAATTGTTTCACGATGGTTTCCAGGGAGAACCACGTGGAGGTCGACCTAATAAGGTATATTGCTAGCAATGGGGCTGTCAAACTCCATTGCTAACAATCCTTTTCCCCCTAGTAAAAAGCTATTGGTTTCAGCTCGTCACCTGAACATTAGTTATTTAAATATATTAATACGTAAATACATAACAAAATATATGTTTATATGTTTGTTCTGTATATATTCTTAATTAGATATTAGATTTACTAAAATACGATGAGCATAAAAACATTGGTTTTAAAAAAGAAAGTCCAGTGATGATTACATTTATACTTAATTAACATTTACAGATAGTTGATATACTGTGTGAACACATATCATCACAGTCAATTAACTTCTTCATCAATGTCCCAAAGATAATTTGTCGTAACGCGTAAAAAATCCAATCTCACGCTTCGCCAATTCTACCACAGACTAATCACAAACGCAGACACGCTTTTTTGATGGGATTAGATATATTTTTATAAAAAATATCTATGAATGTAGTTGGTTACTTTTAAATCGACTGTTATTACACTATAAAAAAATAAGTTTTAAGTTTATATTGTAAACAGAGACATATTTTTATATATACCTATTGCTTGTTCTATACTATGAATATTCCTTTATTTGATTATTTTCATATTTAGAAGTGCTATGTAACCATTTATTTATTTTCCAGCTTCGTCAAAATAAAGATAGTGCCGACTCCTTACATTATATAGATAATTTCTCCATAGAAATGCTTTGAAAAAAAAACGGGTCAACTTTTTCATACAATTTTGCGTGATAAATAGTCATGAGTGATTCCTTTATAACTTCTATGTTTGTTTTATAATTTTTGCATCTGTTTAATGTGTAAAAACTCATTTTTTTATTAAATAATTAAATATAGATACCGTCAAGGTACATTATGTGCGTAAGTACCACTGATAAGAAAAATGAGTCGGCTAATTAGCTGACAAAAAGTTTTCTCGTTTTTGAATCTTGATACTCTAAATACATAATCTAAGACCGACTCTTAAGCGTATAGAATACTTATTCAATTTTCAATAGTAGTGCTAACCTAGTGACACATTATTTTTAATTAATCATCAGACGGAGGTAAGACTTTGTACAAAAGTCGATTGCTTGGGTACCTCTGTCCCATTCGTATTTCTACTGTGAAGCATTTGTGTTTGCATGGCTGTGTTTCGGTTTGAAGGATGGGATATGGCGTGAATTTACTGAGTACGGAGGAATAACACCTGAGTCCTCAGGAATGGCAACGCATGAGGGGTATCATGGGTAAAACAGTATACTCTGTTATGTCCATGGCACTGCTCATGTCTATAGGCGACGGTTACCACTTTCCATCAGGTGGGCCGTCAGCTTGTTTGCCATTCTATGTTGAATAAAAAAATAAAAAAGACTGTTTTAAGAAGTTATTTTTTAATATAGACTTAGATTCAATTTACAGATATAATTAATATAATTAGAGTAACAGCGATAGAGCCTGCGTTTCACTTCAAACGAACTTTAAAGACAGACGTCTGAAAACTTTAAAGCTTTTAAACAGTTCTTAATTATTTTAATTGAATTTAAATTACTCGCTAGTTTATTGAGCACTTTCTAAGAGGAGGACAGTTTAAATTTGCCTGTAATAATTTTATGTAAATATTATATGATAAATTGCTAATTCTGAATAGTTTTTAAATAGACTTCAAGTAAAAGATTCTGAATTCTATTGTATTCTTTTTTTTATACAACGTAGAATGGCAAACAAGCTGACGGCCCACCTGATTGAAACTAGTAACCGTCGCCTATTGATGTGAGCAGTACGATGGACATAACAGAGTATACTGTTTCGCCCATGATACCCCCCATGCGTTGCCATTCCTGAGGACTCAGGTATTATTCTTCTGTACCCTGTAAATTCCTTCACAGCCTTGCAAACACAACTGCTTCACGATAGAAACACGAATGGGGCAGAGGTACCCAAGCATTAGATTTTTGTACAAAGTCTCCCTCTGGAATAAACTCATTTTCCCATTATATTATTACTAGCTTTTACAAGCGGCTTTGTTCGCGTGACCGGAATATTTACCCTTAGGATTATTCACTGATTAGGATAAAAAAAATCGTCTAATTCCTTCTCTATTAGTTCTTTTTCTCGTTTAGAACGTCTATAAGAAATATCACAGTAATTTGTGAAGTAGCAAGAGGTTATATACAAACTCACTTTCACAGTTATAATATTAGTTGGAATTATAAGTAGGGATTTTCAAAATGTATTTAAAATTTAAATCCTGCTGATACGTATCTAAGAATTCGTTACGTACAATGGCGCACCAAAAGCCTACAAAGCCGCATCATTGCCAGCGTTTTAATCTGAAAACCGTGAACAGCTATCAAGGTGAATGCTTATAATACTCTACATTGCTGCTAATTGCCTGTCGCTATAGGGCTGCAAAGACATAATTACATCACTACGCCTCTGAATTAGGTTTAGACTCTCATGGACTTTATACATAATAATAATAACTCTTTTTTGCACAGAAAAAAGATGTATACAAGGAGTATTTATACAGAATGTGCATATACAAAAGGCGGCCTTATCGCTAGAAGCGATCTCTTACAGACAACCTGGCATAAATAGTAGATAAGTTCTACTTCTGTTTAACACTATTACTGCCCACTCACTACTCCCTATGCCAATGTGAAAGAAATCTCTTTTAGATATAAGTTCGCCTTTGCTTTGTTATTAACTTGTTGCTATTACTGTATGTTTTAGTGCAATAAAGAATATATATATAAAGGTACAGAGAGAAAGGAAGTTAGATACAGTAAAAAAAAAGGATATAAAAATAAAACTAAATTATATAAACATACATATATAATGTACATAAATATGTAAATATTCTAAATAGATCAAGGTAAATAACCCGTAGTAAGCATCGATATAAATTAAAAGGGTAGGTAATGAGATTATGTAGAATCTCTTGTTCGAAGCAAGAGATTGCGCTGATCAATGGAAAGAGGTAAGGAGTTCTAGAAAGAAATAATATTATAATTTCTTTTATAACTTAGAATGGCAAACAAGCTGACGGCTCACCTGATGGAAAATGGTAACGGTCGCTTATAGACATGAGCAGTACCATGAACATAACAGAGTATACTGTTTCGCCCATGATACCTCCCATGCGTTGCCATTTCATATTGACATTTGATTCTTTTAAAAAAGGGATGAAAAGGATTTTTTTGGGGTATACAATACACACACCGGTCCCGATGACGCACAGCAGGTTGTATGTATGATATAAAAGTACAGTATAAATACAAATGGACAATTTGTTTTCTTTTTTTTTTAATATCACTGAAGTAGCAAACAAGCATACTGCCGACCTGATGGTAATCTGTTACCGTAGCCTATGAACGCCTGCAATACCAGAGGTATTACGCGCGCGTTGCAGACCCTAAAGAAACCTCTTTATCCCCCTTTTGAAAAACCCCATGCTGTAGTCTCTTGGGAAAACCTCGAAAAAAGCTCATTCCACAACCTGAGTGTTCGTGGGAGGAAACATTTCTGAAACCGCGCAGTACGCGACCATTGAGGCTGTAGGACATGAGGATGAACTCCCTGTCGGTGGCGAGCCGTACGATTGTAGACAGTGACTGTGGGCATCATATTTTCAAACTGTTCTAATGCTGTTAGCCGCGTTTACAGCTTCACCAGAGATAATGGATAAATGTCTATATACACAAAGCAAATAAAAATTAAGCAGTCAAATTGAGAGCCAGCGGATTTTTTGTGTATATAGTGTGCAATATTTCAAATTGCTTTTATAAAAACTTTATCAAAATCGGTTTAGACATTTAGTTTACACATTAAAATAACTGAATTTACCATAATTGAAGTAGTTTTTTTTTTTTTGTAGAACTAAATTTAGTTGTTAATGGTTTTTTTTAATAGAAATAGTTAATTCTCGTGTTGCTTTGAAACTAATAATTTTTTTTTTTTTATTGAAAGTTTACTAATCTGTATTTTTTTTTTGTTTTTATTTCAAACAAATTTCAAATTCAAATCGTCTTTATTTAAATAAACTTGTCTGCACGTTTAAATAATTATTTTTTACGAAGTTTTGCTATCTCCCTGATCGCTTTAATATTATGTGTGTATAGGTAACAGTTTATTGTCGTTATAAAACAGTGGCAACCCTGCTCGCCGCGCTATCAACAACCATTAACCTTGCCAATGATACAACTCGGATGTTTAACAGCCAACTTCACGCGGCACGCTTTAAAACTTCCACAACAGATGCCTCTGAATTGCCCTCATAAAAATAAAGGCAACATTTAGCATTACAATTAAAAAGCCCCCGCAACAACAATCAAATGGGGTAATTCGTTGACTTTCTGGCAACACGGTGTTTTTCACAGTTATACGTATTTCACACTGCGCGCGATTCGAACTGAATTGTTAATCACTCAACTGCTGCAGTCCAATTGTGATGAAGCCTTATCTATATTTATTTATTTAGCACACGTTACAAACTAGTACCCATCAATGTGTACATGTAAATTTTTTTTTCAAAAAAAGTGTATAAAATCTATATTTGTCGTGTTTTGCGGCCAGATAAATTACTATGTAAACTGATATCTGTCCTGTAATTTAAAAATGTAATGACCTTTTACTTCGAAACATGGCTACCAAGGAAGTAACTAATAAAAAGTTTTATTTAAATTTCGAACTGGCTTACAAATAGAAAGCTGTTTATTGAAAAAAAAAACAAAGGAACATAATGGTCATTGAACTTAAAAAGTGAAATTGTGTTTTTGATTTCTGTGCATTGTTTGAAAAAAGTACT
Organism: Galleria mellonella; assembly: GCF_026898425.1. Classification (NCBI taxonomy): domain Eukaryota; kingdom Metazoa; phylum Arthropoda; class Insecta; order Lepidoptera; family Pyralidae; genus Galleria; species Galleria mellonella. The sequence goes on from NW_026442114.1 coordinate 4,022,000, forward strand.
ATACAAGCCTTGGCCACAACTAGGCATTGATGGACCCACGTTCGTCCATCAATGCCTCAGTTGCTGGCCGCTGCAGTAATGTACTATAGTCGTCTCTTACGACATCCACAAGAAAGGAAGGAGTACTCTATTCTATACCGGGACCTACAGGGCTTGTATATATGTTAAAGTTATAATTTTTTTTTCATATAATAAGTATACAAGAGAAAAAGACAAAAATTAATATAAAACGACAAAACAGACGCTCCGTCCAGTGTCAAAAGACTGCTCGCCAGCCGTTGGCTGAAGCGTAGGTAATTTATTTAATCAAAACAAAGCACGTCATATTTCAGTACTGCGAGAAATTCTATTCAAAATATGTTGGGTCTAGGTTTTTTTTTAACATTATGTCTGTTTTAATTCTTATGATATAAATATTGTTGACAAATTAATATACATCCTTTCTAATATTATAAATTTTTAAAATAAGTTTGTTTGTTTGTAACTATTTAGCGAATTACGTTCTGACGGTCGGTGATAGGTTTTTTAAAAAACGATTACGGTTTAAGTTCACAATGTCGTTTAATATAATTTAATACAGAGTCTTTATTTAAAATCAGTAATTATATAATAATAATTATATATATGAATCATGATTGATTCCTAAAATATACACCGTACGTTCGCCACTTAACACATACTGGCCTCTCACTGCCCTGTGGTGTTCCCTTTTATCAATTTCCTTTGTACAGTGTGTCTTCATTCTTTCTGGGAATTTGTGTGTGGGAACAGCTATTGTGCAATATGTATTTGTATGTTGTAGTATGGTTTGGAAGGGGTTTGCACCCGTAACAAGCGTCTTAACAGCTTAATCAATCACTATGAAATTTAAATACACATACAATATGGGGTGACATCGCCGTGTGGTCCCACTATAGAATAGGTAACCCACTTCTTTACCGTGGGTGTCGTAAAAGTCGACTAAGAAGGGCGAGGAATGGGCAGCAGCGTCCATCTTAAAACATCTCTAAAGTCTGACCGTAGTTGCCAACCCGGCAACCAAGCATTGCAACTTTTTTTATACAATTTAGAATGGCAGACAAGCTGACGGCCCACCTGATGGAAAGTGGTAACCGTCGCCTATAGACATGAGCAGTATCATGTACATGACAGAGTATACTGTTTCGCCCTTGATACCCCCCATGCGTTGCCAACATACAAAGATTGACTACCTACTAATATTATTAATAAAAATTATACGACTTTTTCTATTAGAACTCAATCTCTGACCGTTGTTCTATAATAATAAAGGTTAAAATAATAATAACATTATAATAAAGGTTACCAACGGAGTTTCCAAGGCGAGAATCACCCATAACTTTGCCACTTTGCACGTTATTTTGCCAGTTTATTCATTAAAATCGACTTCGAACGATGTCAAAATAAATTTGAGCAAGAAATTAACCGGCGCTCGTCCGCCTTGTAATGAATAAAGAATACAACATGAATTATTCATGCCTTAAAGATTTCGCCGCGGCGGGACTGTTTGTGCAAGTTACAAAGAATACGGCCGTTTGGCGGTCGTCTCGTGAAATATTCGTGCATAATGGACGATACGGCCCCGTCAAACTGAGCACGATCACTTAGAACTTCTGGATTCTCTGTCGAATTCATTACGCCAATTGTAATGAACAGTAATTATTCGGGAACTTTTCATTTACGGTTAAAGTAAGAGGCTTTATTATATTTCTTTATTAATGTAACAGTTTTCGTCACATAATTTCAGTATTTACATTATAATTTTTAAATTTACAATATGAATAATAATAGAAAGAAAGAAAGAAACTTTGTTCTACAGAAATATGCGACTACACCCACACAGGGGTTAAAAAAACAAAAATATTAAGAATTATAACAACGAAACTACACACAATATTTATATATATAAAAAAAAATGAAAATAAAAAAAAACAATTCGTATAATAACAGTTTCATCCAAAATGAGTGTGTGTGTGCGTGCGTCGCGATACCTGCTGATAATGATAAATGTGAAATATGATATGAGAATAACGTTTAGTTAATTAATTTTAAAGAAGCAGGTACGTAGGTTCTATTTACCTAAATTAAAAGTAAATCAACATTATGACCATATCAGCCTTTAACTGTCGACTGCTGAACAAAAGCCTACCCATTTGGGGGTTTTGTCAGTAATTGCCACGCTTGTCAGGCGGATTAGCACCCGCAGTTAAGCTTTGGAGATGTTTTAAGAGGAGCGCTGCTGCCCATCCCTCGCCGTCCCTTAGTCGCCTCTTACGACACCCACGGGAAAGGAAGGGGTGGCCTATTCTATGCTGGGATCGAATAGCACAACAAAACAAATATTGTCTATTAATGAGCCAGTTACAAAAATCCAAAATTTAATATAACACTTATAAAGGCATAACCATTTGAGTCGTCTTGTGCTTAACTCCTGGCTTATTTAAGCTTCTCCAATGTATCCTATTCTAACCTCATCACTTTTTCCGTCACGATACGACACTAGCTTTTGAACTCATGTAATTGTTTACTATATTTCTCCTTTTCTGTCTTTCTGTTAGGCAGATAATTGAAATTGTCTCTGTAATCATATATTAAAGTTATTCAATCATTAACTAAAACGACTCTTTTTTTTTTATACAACTTAGAATGTCAAACAAGCTGACGGCCCACCTGATGGAAAGTGGAAACCGTCGCCTATAGACATGAGCAGTACCATGGACATAACAAAGTATACTGTTTCGCCCATGATACCACCCATGCGTTGCCATTCCTGAGGACTCAGGTGTTATTCCTCTGTACCCAGTAAATTTACGCCATATCCCACCCTTCAAACCGAAACACAGCCATGCAAACACAACTGCTTCACGGTAGAAACACGAATGGGACAGAGGTACTCAAACAATCGACTTTTGTACAAAGTCTCCCATCTGTTGTGAGCGGCGTTCCGAGTGAGTGTCATGTACTCAAAATATTGTGCCACTTTTCAGGCCCAAGTTTCCTTTTGAGAAATGTTTATTGTCTCTAGTAGAGCCCCAAAAAGGATGCTAACGATTTCCATTTACTCTATAAATAACTGTCAGTTGATCATAAAAAAACTTGCTCCTATATTATTGACTGATTGCATTTTCACACAATATACGAATAGAAGCACGGTGCGACCGCGACCCGATACGGGAATATTGAGGTCATAAATAACGTAGTACGATGCCGATATCGGCAGAGAGCAAGGGGTCTACCATGAAATGAAATTCCGAATTTTGGGACTGATTTTCGTGTTTTTGTTCATACACAAATTGGGCCATAAAATTGAGCTTAACATTTCATTCGTCATAAATCGTAGCAAAAAAGTTTAAAACATCGATATTTTAATATATATACATATTTTATATTTCTGAACTGGTATTGCAGACGTTTATAGGCTACGGTAACCATTTACTATCAGGTGGGCTGTACGCTTGATTGCTATCTCAGTGGTATAAAAAAAAGGTATGTATTATTTAATTTTAACATCAAATTTTGGAAAACATTTCATGATAGGCCCTGAGAACTAAATTTATATATTTATATATATGTATATGTAAATACATATTAATAAATATAATACCTACCTATTTATATATGTTAAAATAAATGAATATACTACCTACATTAGAAATTTAGTTTAATAATTTTAAGATTGGACAGTTCAATTTGAAAAATGGAAATAAAAATTACGAATCAAGAGAAAGAAAATATAATTTCAACATTTTCTTGAAAAAGGTAATAGAAGGATTCTCTTGTACGTGGGAAGGGAGCTTGTTCATCCATTATAAACAAACAGTCAATTAAATTTTTCTTCTCTATAATTAATATTATATTAATGTTTTAAAATTTTAGTTTTTAAAGACTTTGAAATTGTGTAATTAACCTTTTAAGCCTCAGGAATTATATATATAGAATGTACTGAAATTAAAAACATTATCGACTCAGGTAATTCCTGCACAAAACTAATTTCTTAAAGTTCCTACAAAACATTTGCAATAGTACACACATTTTTCGGGCGTCCTTTCTATAAATATTAACGTTAACACACGCCGGTGCAAATGCGACATTCCCATTTGTAATTCGGCGTACTACGAAACAATGAGTCAATAGAGCGCTGTACAATGACGCAATTTGTTGTGTTCCCCGAGGCGACGGGCCGTGAGGCCGCTTACGTGATTTTGGACCCTTCCATTCCATTCTCGGAGTGTAGTTAATTCACTGGAGCATGACAGAAATCATAAACAAAACGTAATAAAATGAGCTCCCTGAGACCGTCTGTGTACTGAACACGGAGACACGCTCCAGTATTCGGTAATTCCTTACCGAAAGGGATAACATCCCCAAATATCGACTTCAAGAAGCAAAGGGCACACCTAATTTTTAACCTACATTTAAACATGTGATATTACTATATTTTCCATTCGCCGTGTGGTTCCGGCATAGAATAGGCCACCCCTTCCTTTCCCAAGGGAGGGCGAGGAATAAGCAGCAATGTCCCTCTTGAAACTTCTCCAAAGCCTAAGTGTAGTTGCTAAACCGCCTACCAAGTGTAGCAGCTACTGGCAACCCTCCTCCTTCCCTCCTTGAGGGAGGCTTATGTTCAACAGTGGACAGTCAAAAGCTACGATGAGCTTAAGACTGTTCCTTATGGTAGTTTATTGAGGTCTCCTCATACACCGCTTAGCGTCAAGTGAACTGTAAGCTTATCTAACAACCTTGCCTGAAAAAGGTAGCATCGCTTAATGTGTTTTTTGCACGTTTTACCGTACCTTGATAAATGTAAGCGCCGGCCACCGCGGCGGCTGACACACGAGCGGTCGCCTCTCGCGCTGTCCGTTCATTTGTCACGGTGTACAGTGCCGTTCATCAGAACAATATGTTCGTTTCGATACGAGGAAACTGTTGTGATTTTATTTGTTTATCCATGTCTTTAAAGTTTATTTATTTATTTATTTATTCATTGTACATATATGTGTACATGGCGGACTTAATACTAAAAGCAGTCTCTCCCAGTCAACAATAGGAAAGTGTCAGAATACTCGAATGCGGTACTAGTAATTATTGATATACATACATACTAAAATTACATATATAAACGAATAAATATTTGTAAATAACAAATATACTTACACATATAACATATACTATATTATACACGAAATTGACAATAATATAAAGCACTTACTGCTCGGATAAAGTAAAAAAGTGAGCATGAACATTTTTTACGATAAATCTTTTCAGCAAATAACTCCGATACTGTTATTATATTGTTATTTATTATATTCTTTATAATACCTAATATATTTCACAAATATAGTACAATTATATACACTTTTATAACGTTATATTTACAGCAACTGCCTCCAATTTTATTCGCATTGTTAAGCTTCGGAACAGGCGCAAGCTTAATTATTCTCTCCATCCTAAGGTTGCCAGGAAGAGATCGCTGTTTAGCGATAAGGCCGCCCATTGTTGCCTCCTTGCACCTTGTAATGCTGCTATTTCTCTACATATTTTATTCATGTAACCGTATCTTTCTTTGGGGCGAACAACAAAGAGTTTTCACTCACTAATTCTCAGCACATTTTTTGTTCCGTCAATTTCACAATTTAAAACCCCATTTCGCCTTTGTTTCACACACACGTGGTCCAGAAACGACGCCCTCAGGCCATCGATTAATCAAGGATTTTTACCTTTTTGCCGACGGTTCTGTAGGCAGGCAGATTTTCCTGAGTTTGGACAATTTATCCAGTATTCTGTCCTATTTGAATTAAAAGTATTTATAGCTAGCACATGGTACTGAGTTTTTTTTAAATGTATAAATTATATTATTTGAATGTTTATGTTTTGTTGTAAAGACAGCTTGAGTCAATAAAATATGAGTTTTTTTTTTAATATTTTTAGATTATTTGCATTATAATAATAATATATATCTTTATTATAAGCGACAATGGCCCAATTTATTAGTAACATAATCGTATTCTAATGTTACTAACATTACCTTACCATTAAAGAAACAATAAACAAATTTGGCCACCTCTTTATCATCCAACAGCGACCAATATAAAGGCAGTCTAACTTACTGCCAATGGTATTAGAAAGATAGATAGATAATTTATTTGCATTACTTACAGCACACAAATTATAACAGACACAGATACATCAAAAGCGAGATAAGAGAAATGATTTAAATAAAATACATATGGCCAAGTACAACTTTTCCTTTTAAGCGTGTGCCATAACAATACAAAATGGTCACATTTCAGTTTATTGTTTCGCTCTCAAAAGAGCAAAGCACTGATATTATGAACAATTGTAAACCGTGAAGCAGTTGTGTTTGCATGGCTGTGTTCCGGTTTGAAGGGTGGGATATGGCGTGAATTTACTGGGTACAGAGGAATAACACCTGAGTCCTCAGGAATGGCAACGCATGGGGGTATCATGAGCGAAACAGTATACTCTGTTATGTCCATGGTACTGCTCATGTCTATAGGCGACGGTTACCAGTTTACATCAGGTGGGCCGTCAGCTTGTTTGCCATTCTAAGTTGTATAAAAAAAACCATATTATCAATAATATACAACCTATATACAATAATTACAAATGCAGATAAATTGCATTTTATATCACAGAGTCTCGTTTCAAAAGAACTTAATGGAAAAGGTAAACAAAACAAGTTTTGTTGAAATTAACAGAAAAACTCTCTCTAAATGAAATTAGTAACTAATCGGAGACACTCAATTAATTATTCGACAAATTGCCTCACTGTGAGCCCTTAATTATTTGTTTATTTATATTTTCATTATGTTCTGTGGAAACAGACCTTAGAATTTTATTTTTAGGATTCTATCCTCCTTCCATTCGTCGCCTTGAGTATGCACTACTGTTTGAAATTCGAAGTGGATGGCCAGGAAATTGAGAAGATGCTTTCATCGAAGACTGAGGAGCTTCAGGGACAGCCTTGCGTGTGCTCTTATTGGTAGTGTGGCTGATAATCTATCATAAGACACACGCGGCTCTCCCTGCCACGCCCACACGCCTGCCACCGATGGAAAAGAAACCTTCAAGTTACTATGTATTAAGGTCCAAACTCCTGATGTGTTCATTGACTGTAACAATTATAAACCATCTTTAAACAAGGCTGGTAAATACACAAAATATAACATAGTCGGTCAGTCAGCAGTTAAACCTAGATCCGATCAAAATTTACAGAGGAATAACACCTGAGTCTTCAGGAATGGCAACGCAGTGGACAGTTAAATGTTGCTATGATAATGATGTAACTTAGAAACGATAGATAGTCGCCTATAGACATGAGCAGTACCATGGACATAACAGAGTATACTATTTCGCCCATGATACCCCCCCTGCGTTGCCATTCCTGAGGACTCAGATGTTATTCCTCTGTACCCTGTAAATTCACGTCATATCCCACCCTTCAAACCGAAACACAGCCATGTAAACACAACTGCTTCACGGTAGAAACACGAATGGGATAGAGGCCCAAGCAAACGACTTTTGTACAAAGTCTCCCTCTGGTGAATCTCTGCTCTTCTTTCTAAATAAGATCGTCAATTTCTTAGACGAAGATAATTTTATTTTTCTAATACTCAGAAATTGTATTTTCAAATTGGTATTTTGAATGCGGTATTTCTGCAGAAAATGCGATTTGTTCAGAAATATGAAATATTTATTAACTTGCCGCAAATCCCCGTCGAGTTTCAGAGGAGAGAGGCGAAAACTGTATTGGAATAAATAGAGCTTCGTTCATAAGCGGATTTGCCGTGTTCGATGTTACATTTATTTTAACATTCAACGATTTTAACGTAGCACCGTTTAATGTATTATGTACATTTTATATTACGAGTATTAAATAACTTATTTTAATATCTTTTATCTTTTTTACACATACATACATACATACATACATATATATATATATATATATATATATATATATATATATATATATATATATATATATATATATAATGAGTATGGATAATATTTATATTATTATATGTATCACATCTCCCATATTTAGAACTAACAAAATTTTTAATCGTACCTCCCACCAAATTGTTTATATTACTTAAATTAAAGTAGCCGAAGCAATAACTTTTAGAATTATTGTCTGTATATACGTTCATTCCGACATCACGTAAATACTACTGCGCCGAATCGGATGTAGTTTTAGTTGTTGTTTTCCTGAAAATCTTAATTTTATTTGGGTACCTCATCTATCAATGGTTATTACTTCCAAAACTCCCGTAACTTGGTACCTACGTTTCACGCGTACAGTTAGTATATTATGAATGAAAACTAAATTGTCGACAGCATTGTGTCCACATATATCATAAGTGATCTGACTTGGCCGCAGTCGAGGGCACAAAGCCTTTGTTATCAAGCGATCCTGCCGAGCCGCCGAGCCCCCGGGGAGCTTATGTAAGAGTACGCATCTTGGTAAAGTATAGGGTTACCATTACACCAAAACAAAGTGGGATTTCTATGTTAGATTCAATAAGGAGCCCTTAGTTTTTGAAGTCCATGAGATATATAAGCTTCCCAGGAGCTCAGTGGCTTGGCAAGGTAGCTTTATAACAAAGACGTCATGCTTTCAATCGCGACAATATGATGTTAGATTATTCAGATAGAGCATCGAGCCTCAAAAACAGGTCAACTTGTTACGTTAGGTTCTTTTTTAAATGCATGATAATGGAATGGTGACCCCGTCCGCGCTATCTGTATACGCTGGCGGGGAGCCAGTGAGGGATGATAGGTGACGATGAAAAGGCAGGTCAGTTAATATTAGTTAATAAATATAATTGCATAATTTTACTTTATTACTTCTATTACGACGCAGCCAAACTTTTCGGCATGATATAACCTCGTGCTCACAAATTCAACTTTATTAAAATTTATTTGTTTGCGTGACTTTTTCCAAATCGCTTCCGCAAACATGCCTCCTTTGTTGCCACCCTATCAATTTCCCACGAGGCGGACCTCCGCAAGTTTATTTCAGACCGGTCTAATATTTTAGAGGCCGGTAAGGAGATTGTATGGGTACATATTATTTTATTACCGCAAATCCTTCAGAGTATCGTGACCTTTTTAATCCTTATCGGTTTAGTATCAAAAATAACGGATCCCAATAGTATCCCACAAATAATGGTCGGATCGAAGGAAAAGGTGCCTACAGTTACTAGAAGGAAATTTAGGGGAGTTAATAATGGAGACTAGCAGCTCTGTTGCTAGCAAATAGGTTGTTAGTAATAAGTCTAACAGTCTTATTGCTAAAAATATACCCTGTCAGGTCGATCTCCACGTGATTCTCTTTGGAAACCATCGTGATTAAGTTTCGTGGAATTTGCCACGATATCCCGTGTATCCCGATAGCGCAGGCGGAGTTACCATTCCATATTCGCCTATTAAAAAAATCATCGTGGCTAATTTCTAGTGTTTTTTTTTTTTTTTTTTATAGTTAAAAGTGCATTTGTTCAGGCGTATTCGCTGTTAGTTACGGGTGGCGGTATGCCTGCTGTAGTGGACACAATGAGTATATAAATTTCGGATACAGTGCAAATTATTGGACATAAAGTGAGACTGACGGCCTAAGACTGCTACAGAGATAATATTTTATTACCGCAAGTTCATTACCCAAATTTCCATGTGAATTCGTCACTAGGAATCAACTGAATTAACCTCATCGTCACATATCATTCCTCACTGGTACCCCGCTAACGTATAATAGCACAGGCGGGGTTACCATTCCATTTTTATCCATATCTCACGTACTGTATCGGTCGCAATTCGATCTCGTATCCCACGGGAACGTATTTTATAGGATGATGTGTAACATAACATTCCGAATATAATGCTTTCCGTATGATATTTTTTAGATGTGTTTTTTTACTTAAGCGTATTGATATTTGATAAGTACTCGACCTTACTGGTATGCCAGCTATTTAGTAGCTATTCAACAGTCTGTCTCATATTCCGAAAGTAGCAGGTTCAATCCCCGTACAATACAAACTTTTGTACTTATGAGTATATCAGTTTGTTCTTTTTTTTTTTTTTATACAACTTAGAATGGCAAACAAGCTGACGGCCACCTGATGGAAAGTGGTAACCGTCGCCTATAGACATGAGCACTACCATGGACATAACAGAGTATAATGTTTCGCCCATGATACCCCCCATGCGTTGCCATTCCTGAGGACTCAGATGTTATTCTTCTGTACCCAGTAAATTCACGCTATATCTCACCCTTCAAACCGAAACACAGCTATGCAAACACAACTGCTTCACGGTTGAAACACGAATGGGACAGAGGTACCCGAGCAATCGACTTTTGTACAAAGTCTCCCTATATATATCATTTTTTACAAGAAAAGTATTATGTTACTATTATATACAAATTTCGCTTAGTCTAGATTTCTTTGTACCACAAAGTTGGCAAACTGGCATACAGCCCGTCTGATGGTGAACGATCGCTGTAGCCTATAGACGCCTGCAACATTAGGGGTGTCACGTGCGCATTGGCGACCCTGAAGTAACTTTAATATACCCTTTTTGAAGAACCCCATACTGTAGTCTCTAGGGAAACCTCGGCAGGAAGCTCATTCCACAGCCTGAGCGTTCGTGGGAGAGAATTTCGTACAAGTACGTGTCAGTGTGTAATGTAACGGTATTCGCCTATTTGTATTTATACTGTTTCTATGTAAAATTAGTAAAAAAAGAAGGATTTTAAGTGATTTACAAAATAAAATAGATTTTCAATTAGTACGTATTGGGAGGGGGGAGAAGGGATTGTCAGTAACGGAGACTAAAAATTATTGCAAGCTAGCAATATTGAGTATATATATATATATATATATATATATATATATATATATAGCCCGTTAGCACAGGCTACCATTAGGGTTACCATTCCATTTTCTCTCATCAAAAAAAAAAATTATATATTATAGTAATAGCGATATTTTAAAAATGCCGTATCAATATTAACTGACGTAAATACATACATTATAAGTATATTATGTACGCAGCCCCAACCGAACTCGATTATAGATTGTTCATCCAACACAACATGTAGTGAATTCATTCGACAGTTTCATATATAATTATATATGTTGGCACATAGTTATTACATAATGCGAAATACACGCATAAAGGATTTTAATTGTAAATGTTGGTGGTTATCACTGTGTAATTATTTTAAACCGATTTCAAATAACAGAAGGTAAGGTTCAAACAAAAGAAGTAGCAGTAAGGCAGCTGTGTTTGCATGGCTGTGTTTCGGTTTGAAGGGTGGGAATGGCGTGAATTTACTGGGTACAGAGGAATAACATCTGAGTCCTCAGGAATGGCAATGCATGGGGGGTATCATGGGCGAAACAGTATGATATGTGTTATTCCCATGGTACTGTTCACAAATTGGATTACAATTTCCTTCAGGTAGGCCGTCAGCTTGTGTATCATTCTGAAGTGCGTAATAAAAATTTACGTGAGCCTATAGACGGCAGTTAGCATTAAGCATCAAGCGAGCCACATTTTTGTCGTCATTCTAAGCTGCATAAATAGATTTTAACGAAATGCCAGCATACATATATTTTTGACAAAATCTTAAGTCATAAATTACACAAAATTCAATTCCCCAAATGAGAGTCGCATAAACTGAGTACGTAACTCAAACAGCAACAAACACGGAGTATACGAATTAACAGCCGCATCACAGTGATTGCGGGAGAAGTACCACAAACATGTCCCCACAGTCCCCAACATTTGTTTGCCAACGAGGAGAACAATGTCAGTAAAATAATTGTATCTACAAGGTAAAATTTAAGAAAAAATAGAGCATCCTATATTAACTCCGCAGTTAAAAGACACCAGTACAGTTAGTGGACAGTACTGACAGAAGGGCGGAGGGGAAGGCCCTGGGCCTCTAGTCCTAGGGGCCTCTAAACACCTCCATTTTCCTAATCTATATTCTATATATGTATATTTAAAACTAATTTAGGTTTCACTTTATCATATCAGCTTTTAACTGTCCACCGCTGAACATAAGCAGTCCCCATGAGAGGTTTTGTCAGTAGTCGCCACGCTTGGCAAGCCGATTGGCAACTACAGTTAGGCTTTGGAAATGTTTTTAGAAGGACGCTGCTGCCCATCCCTCGCCCTCCTTTAGTCGCTTCTTCCAACACCCATGAGAAAGGAAGGGGTGGCCTATTCTACGCCGGGGCCACACTGCAAGTAATCTAAGGCAATTAAAGTTTTATTTGCAAGCTTTTAATTAAATAAACATAAACATCTATACATATAAATGTAAAGTGAATAAAAAGCTCGTAAAATTACATCAAGTTCTTAAACTGGAGGTCTTGTAGCATACATATAAAATTATGATATTTACATTATACATTCTCTTAATACCATCGCTTTAGTCTCATTCGGCTTGCTCGCCCCGGGCCTCTGACGGGTTTATCCGTCACTGATTACAGTACAGTTGTCTATTTTCTACCTCTGTTTCTTTTAGTAAACACTGGTAAAATTGGTTTATATTTTACTTTGTTTTGTAACTTCATTAAGAGCCAGATAATATTAATATCTCGTTTATATTAATTAGGACATCACTGATGTATCGAAATAAAACTTTACTGTCGAAAAAAGAGAAAATATACTCGACACGAATCCGAATGAGATTGAAAAATTTGTTATAAAATGTAGTAACAATCCTTACTTATGTTATGAATGAGTTCGTTGGATTGTCTGTTTGTGATCTTATAGCGCCTTAAGGGTTTAAATAATCACTGTGAAATTTAGTATACACGAAATGGAAAATTGAACATAATATGTTTCCTAAGGGGGAAAAGAATTGTTAGTAATAGCGACTGAGAATCTCATTGCTAGCAATATACTCAACCAGGTCAACCTCCTCGCGGTTCCCCCTGGAAACTATCATGGTTAATTCCTGACGAATTCATCATGATAGGCTAACTGGCCTGTTTTCATTCTCATCTAACACCCTTCACTGGTGCTCCGCCAGCGTATCCCGTTAGCGCAGGCGGGGTTACAATTCACAAATGTGTAAGTAAGTTTGTTAACTTATAGCATCGGAACGACTTGACCAATTGTGAAAAAATTTTACTTATACATAAATAATATGGATTTGACACGGAGAAGGGCATACGCTACTTTTAATTCCAGTGAATTGACGTTCCCATAACATCAGCCAAGTCGCAATAAACTCCCAAGGAACAAGTAGTTTGTAATATACCACCTGCAATGCCGTTGGTGTTGTAGGTGTCCACGGGCGGCGGTAGTCACTTACCATCAGGTGAGCCGCATGCTCGTTTGCCCCCTGTGTTGTAAAAAAAAAGTATGAATATTTCTCTTTACTTTTTTTTTATACCACTGAGGTGGCAATCAAGCATACAGCCCATTTGATGGTAAGCAGTTACCGTAGCCTATGAACGCCTGCAATACCAGAGGTATTACGCGCGCGTTGCCGACCCTGAAGAAACCTTTATTTTCTAGTTTATCATAATAATATTCCATAACTTTATTATTTTAAAACATATCTTCTCTTCTGTCTGTGTACACATGGGCACTCATAAAGCCACTGTGACGAGAAATATTACGCTACAGACGAAGCTTCTCGTAGATTATATATTTTATCAAATAATGCTCTTTTAAATGCCGCGTCGGTGTACCGAGAGACATATCTGTGCACTCTTTGTAAATAATGCCACTGGATGCCTTTGAGCCGCTGGAAGCGAGTGGATACAAGTGTAATGAAATATTTATACACTAACTATGCCCCGCAACTTAATTCCATATACAGTGAACGCTCTTAAGCAACTCATTTAAACCAATTTCAATAATAAAAAATCTTATTGGGAGAAGTTGCTTTTAGGGGAAAAAAGAGTATAACTATATAATCTAACCTATAATATATAACCTATATAACCTATGTATATAGGGGGGAATGGGATTGTTAGCAATGGTGTTTGACAGCCCCACTGCTAGCAATATGCCCTATTAGGTCGACCTCCACGTGGTTGCCCCTGGAAATCATCGTGAACAATTCTTGTTGAATTCGTCACGATGAGCTAACTGACCTACTTCATCCTCACCTATCATCCCTCACTGGTGCCCCGCCGGTGTATACCGATAGCGCGGGTGGGGTTACCATTCCATTATCATCCATTAAAAAAAAACGTATGTATATAAACCTATAATATATATAAACGTTACCGTCTGGAAAATATTTTTACTTATTTCTTTTACTAAGCTGAGTAGAATAAATAAAATATAAAGAATGTTGCTTATAGACAGGTTGCTTATATACAGCGTTCACTGTATTATCTATATGTTACATTAACTTTATTTTTAAAAGTTTCATAAATACATATTATATTTTAATTTAAGAAAGTTTAACTTATGTGTAATTAGATCGAAAAAGCTCGACTAGTTTCGTAATCAATTTGTGATCCTTAGTCATGATTGGCTGTGATGCGAACACGAGCCTGACATTGTCGAATTGATTTAAACTTGTCGAGCTTTTTCAATCTAATTACACGTATTTTAAACTGTTAGTGATTACATAAAAATAAATTAACTTTATGCAATATTTTATATATTTTAATTTGTTAAGTCATTTCTTGTCAAGTAGGATCAATACGTGACAATAGATGACTTAAAAAAATATAATGCTAAGTATTCTTTTTAAACTTTCCATATTTAACTTTAAAAAAAATTATAAAAATCAAGCCAGCCAGTCAACACTTCGTGTGTTGACTTGATTTTTTTATACCAACACGAACAAAGAAACATTTTTAAAAGCCATCATTTTCCGTGCACCTGCGATACTGAAATAACCATAAAGTACATTGTTTATACACATAACTAATAAGGAATTAATGAACTCACTGTGTTTTTGTCATTTCCGATAATTGTTTCAACTTCATCCGAAAACCTTCTTCAGGGGGCGTACAGCGCTTTGCGTCGGAGCGTCTCGCACTACGAGTCGCAGCTCGCATAGCCCGTGATGATAAGTTTTTAAAACAATATAAAGTATATATATATATATATATATATATATATATATATATATATATAAATATTATATTTCCAATATAACGTAACAAGTGAGACGGTAAAGTAATTTCACGCTACGATAAGTTCATTAGCTGTATGAATATATATATGATTATAAGACGCGTGTTTTGAATATTGTTATGGAAATTTGTTTCAAAAATCTTAGTTTTTTAACAAACAAATTTTGTTGCGCTTAAAAGGGACTGCAATCGCGAACACGCCCATATAGTTAAATGCGATGTATCAAGATATAATTTCAATTAAGAATCCTTTTTAACACTTTTAACTCACAATTTTTGTTTTAAATATATATATTTATTTCTCTCACAAAATAACAACGTAATAAAACATACAGCTATATAGGGTACAATTTAAAATAATCTTTATGAGAGACTGGTATCGGTTAGTACCAACGCCAGTCGGTACCGTCTTACAGACGGGTTATCTTTAACTAACACTTTTTTTTATGGAAAGCGGTAACCGTCGTCGACATGAGCAGTAGCATGGCATAACAGACTATACTGTTTCGTCCATGATATCCCCCCATGCGTTGCCATTCCTGAGGACTCACGTGTTATTCCTCCGTATCCAGTAAATTCACGCCATATCCCACCCTTCAAACCGAAACACAGCCATGCAAACACAACTGCTTTACGGTTAAAACACGAATGGGATCCAAATAATCGAGTTTTGTACAGTCTCCCTCTGGTAAACTAACTCACTGGCGAGTTTAGAGGCTATCTAAATAAATTAAAACTATTAATTATTAGTAAATTATCAGCATTCAACGATCTACTAATAAAATAGAAAATAATAATAATAATACTAATAAAAAAAAAATAGAAAAGAAACACATCTATTCAATATTTCCATAGGATACAAAATAGACAATTAACATTTATTAACCAAAAAGCGATACAACTTTGAATTCCGTAATCATATCGATTTACGGAAGAAAAAATATGTGTAAATAATATTGCTGTTTATCAATCTACTAGTTGTAGCTTGCGGCTTTGCACTCTGTATACTGATAACTTCACATCTCATCCCCCTCCCCCCACCGTGGCTCATTAAATCGAAATTATCAAAAATCTTGTGAACGATTATTTACGTTATAAAATACGTAGGTCATGTTCCAAATTTTAGCTTTCTAGACATAGTAGTTTTGGCTGTGCGTTGATCTTCAGCCAAACGATTTTATAAACAGTGATATACCTCTGGGTTACCACATTAAAGCTCGCCTGTTGTACATCTTTATTTAAAATAAATTATTACAATAAGAATAATTTATTTGCTCGAAATGTGGTACAAAGGTCTTAAATGGTAACTGAGCTACAGAGCTACACATTTCGCGTTACCTAAAGGCATGCAAATTTTGTCTTAGCACATGTTAAGTACAAATTTATCAATTACGTATGTCCAAATAATTATTCTAAATACATATTAATTGTTCTTTTTTTTTGTATATAATATAGATACAATTATGTATATAATGTAGATACAATTTTTGTATATAATAAAATATAAATAAATAAATGTACTCTTGAGAAAAATATTCAGTTCACTCGTAGAACACTGCAGTGATAGTGTAAAAAGTCCGTGAAACTGTTGAAAGGCGACATTAAATCAACATTGTGTACACACGGTGTGTGTGTAACTAGCCGTATAGTTGACACCTGACAGCGGCGGGCCCGCGGGGAGCCACGCGTCAACCATAGTGATGTGGCGAGTCTGTCTTTTTTGGTATTAGTATTGAATATTTTCTTTGCTCAATAACAGTAAGACACAGCACTCTATACATTATGCAACATTAAATTTATACCTGTATCTATGTTTATGCAAATTACTAATTGATTGATTTAATACTCATAATTGAATAATAAGAATAATTGAAGGGTGGGATATGGCGTGAATTTACAGGGTACAGAGGAATAACAACTGAGTCCTTAGGAATGGCAACACATGGGGGGTATCATGGGTGAAACAGTATACTCTGTTATGTTCATGGTACTGCTCATGTCTATAGGGGACGGTTACCACTTTCCATCAGGTGGGCCGTCAGCTTGTTTGCCATTCTCAGTTGTATAAAAAAAAAATACTCGTTAAGAGCGATCATGACTTTAGTTTACCGAAGTGAGGCAATATCGCAATTATCAGTCAGATTTAAAAAAAAAAAGTTGGAACATATTTCACTGTTCTGTGTAATAATTGATTATTTAAAAAGTACTCTGCAAACGAATTATATAAGGTTGCAAAACTTTATATGAATGGTCTAAAAAAAAAGAATTAAATACTGACTCTACTTTGAGAACTCGAACTAATACTCGAGTATTTGTACGGGTATTCGAGTTTTTCATTAGATTCGAGTATTTTCAGTTGTAATAAATTGAAAACTATATCATATAATATTTGTTATCTTTATCTATAAGTAAGCTTCAACTTAACTATAAATAAAGATCATCAAACAAAAGAGAAGAGAGGTAATTAAAAAAATAATGAATCTATGAAACAGAAAAAAATGTACCATTAATATGAAACTAGTATTCGAATATATAGATCAATCACTTTCCAGCAAACTAATAGATGAGCTGCATACTCGTATACCCCCTGTGTTATAAAAAAAATATTGCATGTACTCGAATCTTGTATTCGAGTATCGCATATTAAAATTTCTTATATTGAGTACTGAAGTACTTATACTTTTCGAATTAGTACTCGAGTCAGCCTGACTCGGCCCATCACTAGTGAAGCATTCATCCAGCGCTGACGTCACCGCCAAATTAAGCTTGAAAATAGGATTTTGGAATTGATAATACGTCCTTTAAGTATACAATTTTATTTAAAAAATATTTTGTACTACTTTTATGAATCAATACAAATATGTATCCTTATTTTATACAACTTAGAATGGCAAACAAGTTGACGGCCCACCTGATGGAAAGTGGTAACCGTCGCCTATAGACACGAGCAGTACCATGGACATAACAGAGTATACTGTTTCGCCCATGATACCCCCCATGCGTTGCCATTCCTGAGAACTCAGGTGTTGTGACTCTGTACCCAGTAAATTCACTGCCATATCCCACCCTTCAAACCGAAACACACCGTTTAGTTACAATTTTATTATATTAGTGAGATAATTAATTAAAGTTTCATAATGATATACCGTCTAGAATCTCACTAGGTACTAGTTACATATAGGTAATATGCGATATGTATATATTGAGTTCTTATGGTCATTTTTTTAATGGGTGATAATGGAATCCAGTTTGCGCTAACTGTATACACTGGCGGGGCACCAGCGATAGATGAGGATGAAAGCAGATCAGTTAGCCCATCCTGACGAATTCAACTAGAATTAGCCATGATAGTTTCCAAGGGGTACCACGTGGAGGTCGACCTGATAGAGTATATTGCTAGTAATGGGGCTAATTAACCTCATTACTAACAATCCCTCTTCTGGACATTGTTGACCACCTATTGCGATAATGCTCATTCCAGTCGACGTTATGTATTGGATAATCTATAGTTTTTTTTTTTTTTTTTTTTTTTTTTTTAATGGATGATAATGGAATGATGACCCCGCCTGTGCTATCGGTATACACTGGCGGGGCATCAGTGAGAGATGATTGGTGAAGATGAATAGGCAGGTCAGTTAGCCCATCGTGACGAATTCATCGATAAATTAGTTACGATAGTTTCCAGGGGGAACCACGTGGAGGTCGACCTGGTATGGTATATTGATAGCAATGAGAACTAACCTCCCCATTACCAACAATCCCTTCCCCCCGATAATCTATAGTTATGGGGCCAATATATGTATAGATATATTTTTTTTTTTGATTGATGAAATTAATATGATGACCCCGCCTGCGCTAACGAGATACGCTGGCGGACCACCAGTGAAGAGTGATAGATGAGAATGAAAACAGGCCAGTTAGCACATCATGATCAATTCATCAGGAATTAACCATGATAGTTTCCAGGGGGAACCGTGAGAAAATTAACCTGGTTGGGTATATTGTTAGCAATGGGATTCTCAGTCTCGATTACTAACAATTCCTTTCTCCCCTATATATAAATATTATAACTGGATATCGTAAACTAATATACACATATTACTAGATACTCCGATCCCCTTAAGTAATAGTACTATATTAGATGCGATGGCTCTTTTGTCAAGTAACAAACTAGCTACGTTTACCATTCAAAAATAACTAAATACACATACTAATTCCGAATACAAAATGTAAGGTAAATCTGCGACTCGCGTGTCGCCCCCCCCCCCCTCCTCCTCCTACTCCTCGCTCACCTCACTCCTTTCCTGCTGCTGTATTTTCACACAAATTACTCGCTCAAATTATTATTCTGTTCCGTTGAAAAAGTTATTTGTACATTCATGTTTACATAGTCATTACATTTCACCTTGGCCCTCTTTCTAATTTTTATACTGAATACAGTGGAATTAGCAAATTATACAAATGAAATTGTTAGCGTTATTTTAAGAAAGTACTCCACTAGTAAAATAAAATCAGATTTCTCTTAAAAATATATGTAAAAAAATATTTTAAAAAGCGTCCTACATCTAGAGTTTACAATCCCGGGATCTGGAACGATAAAGGCAGGCCGTTACATATGTAGCTATAATAAATAAATATATTTAAATTTATTGTATAAATTAAAACAATTAAAAATAGTTTTATTGATTAAAAAATGCCAAAAAATAAAATTTTCCCGGGATTGTATTCTCTAACTACATAACAAACTGACTTATAAAAATAATATATTAAAATTTAAATAAATAAGACAGTAATTTGAAACAATTTTATGTATTTACAAAGAGACAAGTGGAAAGTGGTAACCGTCGCCTATAGACATGAGCAGTACCATGCACATAACAGAGTATACTGTTTCGCCCATGATACCCCCCATGCGTTGCCATTCCCGAGGACTCAGATGTTATTCTTCCGTACCCTGTAAATTCACTCCATTGCATGGCACCATTATATATAAACTCTTTTGTGAAAAAACATAACATCTGTTCATAATTTACAAAAAAAAAAAAACATGGCATATCTGACATAAGTGGATATGAAATTTAATCGAATTGAAATTCAACTCACTCTCTTTTGGAATTCATTGGAAAATTATCACGGAAATGGAATTTCAATTCTATGTGTTAATATCCGTGAACTCGATGGTTTAACATCGACGCATGATACAAATTTGCATGTTAATAAAAACAGCCTATATATACTTCTCTATGCCAAATATACGTTATACAAACTTCACGATGATTGCTTGATACGTCAAAGAGTCAAAAACGAACAAACAAACAAACTTATGACATCTTAAATAAAAAATAGGTAGATACAGTCTTTACTACCAACAACAATAATAGCAGCCAAAAATAAATATAAAAATAAACAACAATAAAAAAAACAATTCATTTTGCTCCTAAGGAGCCTTCTGAGATGTTGCTACATATGCACACCTCCAGCAAGATATACCTATACAGCGCTGATTTTCAGGCGGCCCCTTTACTCATTCGACTTTAGCATTCGTGCGGGTCGCCAATACCTATTTTTCGGATAGGAGACTCAATACACTAAACAAAAACTGATATCAGTAAACCGGGGGGATAGGGATTGTTAGTAATGGAAACTAAAAATCCCATTGCTAGCAATATATCTAACCAGGTTGACCTCCTCGCGGTTTCCCCTGGAAACTATCATGGTTAATTCCCGATGAATTTATCATGATGTGCTAACTGGCCTGTTTTCATTCTCATCTATCACCCTTCACTGGTGCCCCGCCAGCGTCTCCCGTTAGCGCAGGCGGAGTTACCATTCCATTTATACCCATAAAAAAAAAAATCAGTAAACCAGATTCTACCCGCATTCGCTGCAGCTCTCTGGGGTACAAACAATGTATAACGGATTTGTCCTGTGCTATACGTTCAAATAATGCAGGGAAATTTACTCCTGTATCTATCACGTCTATAGTTAAATTATATATTATTTAATAGTTAAATTAGTTATTAATTAATAACGTAATGCAATCAAATAACAGTTATATTAACTGTGTATCTTTGTGAGATAATTAAATCGCACTAAATTAATTTATTGGGTGAGAGCGTAAGACCGCGGCACGGAACTGCGGAGATGATGTCGTAACGATATGTTACTCTGAATTTATATGTTGCCTCTACTAAATTATGTGAAATAAAATGCTAGGTTCTTACTGTGTTATAAAGTATATTTATTTGTGTACTGGCTGACTCGGCAAATGTTATTTTACCATATACATTATATCTAGAACTATTAATGAAAATTTATCGTACTACAATTATTATATTCGATTGCCATCTTGCAACCCTATTGCAGCATATAAAAAAAGATCTACCCGATATGCACATAAAATTTCATAAAAATCGGTAAAGCCGTTTCAGAGGAGTTTGGTATGAACCACCGCGACAGGAAATTTTATGTATTAGATATATATATATATATAATTCAAGTTTTTCTTCCACACATGTGTACATTTCGATGTGCAAAATAAAATAGCAACTACATTTTGTATAGCAAATAACTGTCTGCTGCTGAACATATGCCTCCCCATATGGAGGTTTTGCCCATAGTTGCCACGCTTGGCAGTCAGGTTGGCAACTGCAATTAGGCTTTTGATGATGATTTAAGAATGCTCATCCGTCGACAGTTAAGTTCCCTTAGTCAACTTTTACGTCACCCACGGGAAAGAAGGGATGGCTCATGCTATATCAGAATCACAGATACAGAATATCGTAATCATCTTAGCCATTCTGTAGTCTACAGAGCATACACATTATGTTAAATCGGTGTTTCCCAACATGGGGGCCACACCCCACAGGGGGCAATTTGATATTTAAGGGGAGAGGCAATTAAAAAATGGACTCGAAGCGATTTTAATCCTCTTGCTCTTGCTGTTTGCTCTTTTTCAATTTATTCTTTATATTTACTTTAGTTCGGTCTATCATGAAGTTTCAGTAATACTCTAGAAGTTCACCTGGGACGAATGTGAACGTCTCACGAAGCATGAAATTGCTATGTAGTAAATATTTACTAATACACACTATCCTAAAGTTTGTAAAGCTTTGTAATGTTTGTTAATCAAGCACGACTGAACAGATTTGAATGAACTTTAATACATAGATAGGTTATATCGTAACACAAGATACTCTATATACCGGTGTTTCCCAACGTAGGAGCCACGCCCCACAAGTGGGCAAATTGATAGTTAAGGGAGGGGGATTAAAAAATGGACTCGAAGCAATTTAACCCTCTTGCTCCGGGCCATTTAAATGCAATGCTACGAGTAGATATCGGTACGATATCTACTCGTAGCATTGCATTACGATGTTACCAAAACATCAACTGGGCGATTAGAGTCGTCAAGTAAACTTTGTCGGGAAAAATTATGTATGGGGGCATAAAAATGTTAGAAATGTTCAAATGGGACATGGCACAAAATAAGTTGGGAAACACCGTGTTAGATGCAAAATATTTAAATTTTAATATGGAATCGTGAATTGAATGCTTTATAGTTATTGTTAGAGATACATTCTTATATCTGGCTGTTCAATTTGAAAGCTCACTCACTCATTTTCTCCACTGTTATCCTCTGAACAAGCTTGCACAGTTTGGCACATATAACTTACCTTTTTTTTTTTACAACACAGGGGGCAAACGAGCATGCGGCTCACCTGATGGTAAGTGACTACCGCCGCCCATGGTCACCCACAACACCAGCGGCATTGCAGGTGTACTGCCGGCCTTTTAAAAAGGAATATACTCTTTTCTTGAAGGTTATGTTGTCGTATCGGTTCGGAAATACTGCTGCTGGAAGTTGATTCCAAGGAGTGGCTGTGCGTGGGAGAAAGTGCCTTGAAAAAACCTTTCACAAACCTTTCACATTTGTAGTTTTCCGATATCTGAAAGCATATTCTTCAATTTTCTGATAATTATTAACCCTGTGATTAATACATTAACTATATAAAATGGCAAATTTAATCAAAGTAACGGTTATTATTCATTGGGAACATTCGTATAGCTAGATCTAACGGAATAACTCAGTTATCTGTTAATTAAAACAAACGTTTCCCCGTCAAACATTTGTCTTGCTAACTCCACCGGAATGGAATCGAAGACGCCGACTGAAACTCAATATTTGTACTGTCTTCTGTACAAACTTTATGGAAATAGCAATAGGTAGGTATCAAGGACAGGGATATATTAGACCGATGGCGGCTTGTATCGATACACGATGTAATTTTAAGATTTTTTTATATAACTTAGAATGGCAAACAAGCTGTCGGTCCACCTGATGGAAAGTGGTAACCGTCGCCTATAGACATGTGCAGTACCATGGACATAACAGAGTATACTGTTTCGCCCACGATACCCCCCATGCGTTGCCATTCCAGAGGACTCAGGTGTTATTCCTCTGTACCCAGTAAATTCACGCCATATCCTATCCTTCAAACCGAAACACAGCCATGCAAACACAACTGCTTCACGGTTGAAACACGAATGGGACAGAGGTAACCAAGCAATCGACTTTTGTACAAAGTCTCCCTCTGGTTCAGCATTCGAAACAACGTGTGGATGCAATTTTGATTGTAGTTGAAAATGTCGGTGTACATTTTTTTTAAACGTCTATACCGCTAAATAGTCATGGAATAACCACGAGAATTTAAATTTAGGTAACTTTAAAAATAAAAATTAATCAATTTTATTGTTTTTTTTTTTTATAATACGTGCATAGAATGACTAAAAAAATTATCGAAGCCAAAACCAGAGTCGTAGTAACTTTTAAACATACGCGTTGCATAATCATGGTTAACTAGCTGTATCCCGTAACCTCGCCCGTGTGAATCAATACACAAAGTATTCTATGTGCTAATTTAGGATATCACCTAATGGTATTCTACGAGTAAATTTTATTCATATCTGTTTTGTAGTTTTTACGTGAAAGAGTAACTATCTCTCCATTAATCCATCTATCTAAGGATAAAAGATGTAAATTAACGTGCTCATTTACATAAAATATGTTTTAATATCATAACTTAATTGTGCGTTAATTTTCGTCTCTTAGTTATAAACTAAATATTATTCATTTTATCACAAACATTGTCGCTGTTTTTTTTTACACAGCAAAATCTTACCGCCATTTTTTTTGCAATTTTTATATTTATTTCTCACGCAATATGATTATATAAAGTATTCAAACATAAAGCAACCTTTTATCAATCAGTACCATTTTATTTATTTCGTATTTTTGTTTACACGTGCGTGTCTCTTTTGTAAATATTTTACTCAACTAGGTGTTATCTCGCCGAAGTACATTGTATATGTCTCTTTTGTTATACGCATGAATTTTCTAAAGTTCATAAGTTAAGTTATAAACATTTATTTTACAATAGCCATATTCAGCAGCTCTACTTGTGTAAAATAGCTAAAATTGTAATTTTATGTATTAAACTTTATTGAAATCGGTTAAATTGTTTAAACATGATTGAGTAAAATTCACATATCTTAATAATCTTTCCAATGTTATATTAAAACTTAATTTATTAATTTATATCTATAATTCCTATTCTCCCAATGTTTATAATAGTGAATCTTAAGCAGAGTAGTTTTTTTAATCGATAATAGTGGAATGGTAACCCCGCCTGCGCTATCGGTATACGCTGTCGGGGCACCAGTGAGGGATAATAGGTGAGACTGAAAAGGCAGGTCAGTTAGCCCATCGTGATGGAATACACCTGGAATTCAGCACGATGGCTTCCAGGAGGCCATGGGGAGGTCGACCTGTCAGGGTATTTTTCGACCTACTGACATTATAAATGTGAAAATTTCTAAAGATAAATTAATATTAGATGTAAACAATTAATTTCATTTGAATTTGAATGAAATTTTGTACACAAACTAGACAATATATCGTATCCTAGATTAATACATAGAGTACTCATATTGTAATTTACCAGGACAAAGCCGTGGAATACAGCTCTGTAATGTCTCCTATGAAATATTATAAACTGACGCATAAATTACTACAAGTGCTCCCGTCATAAACGTATCAAAGGACAAAGCCCCCGCCCAGTCTGCATAATCCTCCGACGTACGTTAGGTAGTCTGGAATTATCAAATAATATAATTAATTACTCGTGTAGTGGGTGCGGTCCACGCGCCGTCCAATTATCCCGGCGCTATTGTCCCGGGGACCCCGGTCCCCGGCCCTCGCGGCCAGAGAACCATAATTTCATTGTTCCTATTCAACCGCGTCCAAATGAAGTGACGCTCGCGAATGTAACTCGATTTATCTGGCTTTGTTTGGCGTTTGGAGAGCTTCGCTGACCCTTTTGGCGATCGCGTTATCCCGCCCATAAGAGCGACCGTACAATTGGAGTGGATATTTTTTTTATTCTTTATAAAATTTGTGTATATTTATAATAATTGTTTTGTTTTATTCCGCTACTGTTAGTAAGAGTGCGCCTATCAATATTTGATTCCGAGGACTGGCTACAATTGGTACGAACCCTGGGACCTGTACTAGTCATTAATGTTTTTTTTTTATACAACTTAGAATGGCAAACAAGCTGACGGCCCACTTGATGGAAAGTGGTAACCGTCGCCTATAGACATGAGCAGTACCATGGACATAACAGAGTATACTGTTTCGCCCATGATACCCCGCATGCGTTGCCATTCCTGAGGACTCAGGTGTTATTCCTCTGTAACCAGTAAATTCACGCCATTCCCACCCTTCATACCGAAACACAGTCATGTAAACACAGCTGCTTCACGGTTGAAACACGAATGGGACAGAGGTACCCAAGCAATCGACTTTTGTACAAAGTCTCCCTCTGGTCTGTTTGACCAATAATAAATTGTTAGTATGCTAGAAAATTAGTATATTTTTTTAATGGGTGTAATGGAATGGTAACCCCGCCTGCGCTATCAGGATATGCTGGCGAGGCACCAATAAGTGGCAGCAGGTAAGGATGAAAAGGCAGGTCAGTTAGCTCATCGTGACGAATTCCACTAGAATTACCCACAACGGTTTTCAGGAGGAACCGCGTGAAGATCGACCTGATAGGAGGGTGTATTACTAGCAATGGGTCAAGACCTCACTAGACCTCATTACTAACAATCTCTTAATGTCGGATTTTAATTAAGTTTAGTACACGGGTAGAATATATCCTAACCTTAACACATAGGATAGTTTCTGTACCTACTTATTAATGAAATTATGCTTTTTTCTTGAAGGTTATGATTTCGTATCGTTTCGGAAATACTTGTATTGGCGAAAAAATCTCTAAGTACCTACGCAACTGCTAGCAAATCCAAAAAAATATGTCTAAAAACAACTTTATCGCAAAAGCAACAGACCCTTACTGAAGGGTATATATTATGAGACAAGAACGTTACATGCATTAAACATATGATCGTATCTGTATTCAGTTTCAGTCTGGCGAAAACTCAAAAAGTGTCTAAACATAGATGTATTTCTTAGAATTCATATCAGCCAAAACCCAACGACTTTTCCTCTGAACACATTACATAATGTACCGACCGCTTCATCTTGAGCTTTATTCATTTTCACTTCTCAGAAATCACTTCGGGAGCATTTTAAAAAGTGGGTCGGTACACAAACGTCGCAATTTTTCTAGCTCCAGCAATGCGGAGTCGAGGAATTCTTGTCCAGATTTTTAGGGAATTCATTTTATAAAAGTAAATATAAAATTCTACTTATTCTGTCGTTTTCTATACGTAATATTCCTCCTACATGCCTCATACTTAATTATCCCCGGACCTCATGCTGCGAAATAATTACTATTTATTTTTTTCTTTTAATTTATTCGCGTTCTAAAATTGTACTGACGAGCAAAACTAGAATTAAGCAAGTTGTACTTATAAATTGAAATGTCAAAACATGTAAATGTTTCCTTAGATTTGTAAAGCATAATTCTGTATATTTTCCAACAACTATATACGAGTATTTACTAAATCAAAATGTATTCTTTGTTTTTTACCATAAAAATCGCTAAGTTATGGAGTAAATTTAGGTCGTCATTATATGAAAGAAGTTTTCTACTATAGGGACTCATCGTCAACAAACTCAAAGTTTCGTTTGATGGAAGATGGCAATCGACAGCCACAGATAGGAACAACGTTACGGACATCAAATCCGGAGAAGATTTGCAACTTTTTGAATTTGTTAAAGTACGCTAATTCTCGTCGGAGATGGAGATTAACGGCGTATTTTGAAATCGAGGAAAATGGAATAGATCATTTTGGTCGCAATGTTAAAGTTTTGGCTAGTGTTTTACCAGAGGGAGACTTTGTACAAAAGTCGTTTGCTTGGGCGCCTCTGTCCCATTCGTGTTTCAACCGTAAAGCAGTTGTGTTTGCATGTCCTCGTGAGTCCTCAGGAACGGCAACGCATGGGGGGGTATCATGGGCGAAATAATATACTCATTATGTCCATGGTACTGCTCATGTCTATAGACGACGGTTACCACTTTCCGTCAGCTTGTTTGCCATAAAGCTAAGTTGTATAAAAAAAATGTATAAAGAGTGTATGGTAGCACGATAGTACATTCCAGTACTATGATATTTCTCATACCATTTCTTAGAACTTAAGTTGGTATTATTTTTAAAACTTAAGTATGTTGATTTTTTATCAATGTCTATATACATGCATAACGAGAGTTATATGAACTACTATGTTTGTCGTTTTCGACAATAGTTTAAGGTACAAGACGAGATGCTGTGACTCAAAGCGCCGTATGCCCTCTAAATAAGACTTCCAGATGAAGTCGAAACAATTATCGGAAACATTTATTTATTTTTTACGGAACTTAAAATGGCAAACAAGCTGACGGCCTACCTAAAGAAAAAGTGGTAACTATCGCCCATATAGCAAGTTCATTAAATTTCTATTGTGTACGTATATAGCTAATTTAGGTGATTTAATCAAAAATTCTACCAGATAGTAATGATAGTTTTGAAGGCAAAGAAAAGACAAACCATCAAAACTATTTTCTGTTACCAGGCGATCAGACAGGATAAAGAGCTTTCATCTATCACAGCCTAAATTGTCAGAACATGTCATTTTAGGCTTCTACCTGGTTGTATATACGTACATGTGAACCTAACCAATTCCCATTTTCCAAATACATAAATCAGACACCAAATGTATCAGCTCAGCGGAGCGATCACGTCGCCATGACAACAACTGTCATGGCGCCCAATTAGTGGTCCTGGTGTCGCGCGAATCTGATACTGTTTGGCGTCGCTCGAAATTGGCGGTGGTACACATCTTTATAACAAAAGTTGCAAGTTTAATTGCTGTATTTTCGAAAATAACAGGGAAAAACGAGTACTGTACAATCTGTTAGCTATAGTTCAGGTTTTAACAATTTTAAGTATTTATGATATTTATGTTTAAAAACTAGTATTACAAAATTATTAGAAACTCTTTCGCTTCAGCCGGAATATTGAACTGAGACATTGATGAAACTCAAATCATACAATTTTGCTTTTTTTGTTTCACCGTCCGTTACAGGAAATACAAATCTTATGAATTCAAAATCTTAATTTAAAGTTACTATAAGACCATTCACTCTTTACTATTTCAATTGTTATTTAGTGTTTACGTGTTAAGAGCTTTTTACGAGCATTCTAAAAGCAGTCTTTACTACAATCTCGAACAATTCTGCAAGTTAGTACTTTGTTATTTGAACCTTTACTTCCCAAGTTCATATGTTAGTTCTCGTTAGTTTTTTTTTTTTTTCTTCTTTTAGTTTAAATCCACTTTTCGATATATTAGACAAACTGTTTATTATATGTACATAGGCAAACGTATTTTTGTTGTATAAGTTTTATGTCTAACATGTTATTTAGTCGGTTGGCCATTGCTAATTCCTACTTTTTAATTTAATTCGCCGACTCCCCGGGGTCTGTTTGTGGAAATCATTGATTCCACGAAACCGATACTTTAACTTTGAGCATTTTTCCATTTTCTTGTTTTCAACTAATGTTTTTTACGTTATTTGTAAAACTTTTTTTTCTGTTAAGGCTCAGATGTTGAAGCGAACAATAAAGTACAGTTGAATGTATACGAACAATTTAGTTAAGTGGCTCCTTTTACAGTGTTGCCTTTATTATTTTTGCCTGCATACCCTCCGTTACAAGTTCCTAATTTAATCGTAATGAATGTTATAGTTGTTGTTTTTGACTGAGTCTCACGGTGAAGGTCAAAACTGTGATTCGATTATTTCCAAGTGATTTTCCAGAATGTTTTCTTTACTGAGTAAGTGAGGTTATGATAAGCGATTCCGTTGCTAACTTCGAATCCATTTTGATAAATTCTTCGTACGACCAAAGTGTTTTCTTCCATGTTTGTTCCATACAAATTTTATTACATAGGATAAAAAAAAACTGATTCAAAACAGAATCATACATATAGATCTAATTTCAATCGCTCTTGTATAACTAATGTGTCTACAAAACATCTAATCGTCTTTTAAATACAAATAAATTATTCTTGTGTATAATAATGCGTTCCTCTTAAAATATCTCAAAAGACTGCGGTTGCCAACTCGCCTGCCAAGCGTGGCAACTACTGGCAAAACCCCCGAATGGTACACATTGTAAAGAAACGGCCCTAAGTTCGCGGCGGCTCCACTATTCCTGGCAGGGATGCAGGTGGCTCAGGACCGTTTTTTATGGCAGTCTATGAGGGAGGCCTATGTCCAGCAGTGGACGGATAATGGCTGAAATGATGATAATTATCATAGTAATGCCATTCAATACTCTGCACTATTAATAAATTCTTTTATATTTATTTTTCTAATTGAACTGTCAAATTTTAAAATCATTAAACTAAATTTCTAATATAAGTAGTGTATTCATTTATTTTAACATTTATTATATAAGTAGGTAGCTATTATATTTATTTATAGTATATGTATTTATGTAATATTTTATTATATATTTTAATATTTTATTTTACTGTATATTTGTTTATGTATTAATAGTTGTAGCACTTCAGCTGCCCGCTAACGAAATGCTTTCTCACTGTACTGGGTTGACTGGAAGAGATCTCTGTCAGAGATAAGTCCAGCCTTGCTCACAACATTTATAAATACATTATTTTATATGTAACTTGCAAGTGCAATAAAGAATAAGAATATAAATTTATTTACATTAAATTGCGGTCCATATATCTACCTACATGGACATACGAAACACGTATTTGAACTACGTCTATTGATAGTGTACGATACGTCCCGTGAGGGGGGGGGGGGGGGTCGCGCGTTGACATTTCGCGGTTTTATAAATGGCGGTGTCTCCAAGATTTATTGCGCACGATGTGTCGATATAACAAAGAGCCCGGATTATCGAGATCTCCTAGGGTGATATATTTATTCCCTCTGTGTAGTACAACATTTAAACACAAAATGTGATATTATATTTTTATGTTATAATTACCGGTTTGGCAAACAAGCATAAAACCCGTCTGATTGTAAACGGTCACTGTAGCCTATGGACGCCTGTAACACTTTTTTTTAATGGATGATAATGGAATGGTTATCCCTCCTGCGCTATCGGTATACGCTGGCGAGGCACCAGTAAGGGATGATAGATGAGAATAAAAAAAGCAGGTCAGTTAGCCCGTCATGATGAATACACTTGGAATTCAGCACGATGGTTTCCATGGGAGACCACGGGGAGGTCGACCTGGTTGGCTGGCAATAGGGCCCTTAGTCTTCATTACTGACAATCCCTTCCCCCCTTCCCACCGCCATGCTTTTTGAAGAACCCCATACTGTAGTCTCTTGGGAAAACCTCGGCAGTGAGCTCATTCCACAGTCTGAGCGTTCGTGGGAGAAAATTTCCCTGAAACCGCAAATCGATATATCGTAAAAGCTAGACTAGTTTTGGGATCAATTCGTGATCTTTATTCATGAGCGGCTGTGACACGACACGACACGGTTCGTGCTTGCAAGCCTTATCATATTAAACTATACCTAATCTGCGCTTACGAAATGTTTTAACGAGAAATAATATGATTAGAGAGAAATGTGGACTGAAATGTTTTAATAACAAAGATTGAAAAAAGAAAGGTGTATTAGTTAAAGTCATTTGTAAAAGTTAGACGAAAAAGAAATTGCGAAGGAGATAAATCGATCGCAAATAAGGGTGATGCTTGTAAGGGTTTATACGGACTTTAGAGGGACGCACGTCGACCAAATAGGTGATAAAGGACCATTTTATAAATACTCGTTACCAGCCAACTTGTTTGAATAGATTGATGAATGTGAGAGAAATTTATTTGAATCGATGCATTTACTGTTCCATTGTCTCTAACTACATACTACTCGACTACTATATACTCGTAAAAACTGAGAGAGGGCTTTAGTATTCTTTTCTCTCCGTCCTATTTGAGTCTTGACTTTGAGATTAACAAATTACTTAATTTAATCAATTATATAACTAGTCTGGGCATAAATACTGTTACATAAAAACTTTTCTTTTTTTTAACTTCTTTCTATTTCGCGCCATTTCACATATTTCTTCGTGTTCATTATCAAATCACAATAGGGAACGGTGTGTTAAAGAAAATAGGATTGCAGTGATCGCCTTGCACATTATGGGTATAGAGCCGTCGGTCATATACCAGACACTTCAATTTTTATCTATGAATAACTAAACAATACAAAGGAACAGAGAAACAACAATTAAAAATATATGCTCTCGCTTATAAAGCAAATTAAAAAAAAACAATACATACTTACACTGTACTTGGTTTTTATCTGTTTTAAATCAACTATTAACTGACCACTACTGAACAGAGACATAATGGAAGGTTTTGCCAGTAGTTGTCACGCTTGGCAGGCGAAATGATAAACGCAGTTTTTTTTTTAGTCGCCTCTTACGACACCCACGGGCAAAGAAAGGGTAGACGCTATGCTTAATATTAAGTAATTATTACACAATATAATAAAACAGTCGGGTAAAAGTAAAATAGTGTTAATTAACAATAACGTTAACATGACCCTCGTAAAGTCGTTTTATTACAATACAGGATCATAACTAGCTCGCTGTTCACAGCTGCCGTTATGACATAGTAACTCATAGTTTTATTACACTCACAGCTGAGAAACCTTCAGATCCACTCCACAATGTCCCGTGGCGATCCAGAGTCTCTTCAAGTTAATATTGCATAAGTATTTTCTATATAATTGTGCTCCATCGTAAATCTCTTGTCATTTATCGTCCGGTGAGGTATGATCAAACTCAAATCCATCTTGTAATAAAAATACAATCTCCTCTTCTCGACCTTAGTACAAAAATATTTTTAAAACACTGCCTATCTTAACAGTGTTTTACAAAATCTGTTTAAATGATTAAACATTTTTTCGACGCTGTAAAATAATTACAATAATAATTGTTATTTTAAACATCTTTTAATTTTAATAACATATACTTTTTATTTCAACATAAATGTTTATGTTAAAATAAATCTGCACTTTGTATAACTTCTTATAAACATGTGACATCTAACGCAAAATTATTTGTTTATGGTAAGACCATTTCATTTTAATTTTAATAAAACCGAAAATATGTTCAAATTTACGTACATATCTCCTATTATCTCGTAACGGTGAAATCATATAATATTCGGAAGTGCCTATTCGGACTTTCTATACGATGAACCATCGACTAATTTGACATTTCAAACCATATAAAGAACAAATTCCCGCCAATTCCCGCCAAATGTATACACACATTTATAATCTGTAACGTTGTTATTGAATGTTACGTACGCTTGTCCCGCTCTCGAATTCCCGCCACGTACCAAACAGTTTGTTGGCTGCGTTCTCTTTTAATTAATACTTGAAATGGCGTACCTATTACGAATTATTTCGATTGCCTCGCTTTAAAATCCCTTCTCGTTTAATATCAAAAGCGAGTGTGTTTTGTTAGGCTTCGGAGATATTATGCTTATTTTATTTTTTATTCATACTTATTTCAAAATAAAAGAAAAAAATCTAAAAAAATTGTCTACTTTGAACGCAACATAATTGTACGGTAGTCATCGTTTATCCACTACAAGTAACTCCAAGACAAAGGTTTAAATAAAGAAATATATAATTATGTTTTTAATCAATAGCCGCTTATTTCCCGTATTTGTGCCATATTATTGTAACGATTGATATGTCCCGCCCAGTCCCGCCATATTCCATACCATTTTTCCATAAGTAATAGAATTTGTAGAAGAAAATTGAAAGATGTTAGGGTTCGAACTGGCCATTTATTAACATTTCGAATGTAGATGATTAAAATAAAGAGATTGTCATTGAAAATCTCAAGGAGCTGGTGTTTTATTTTCAGTACTGATTGCAACAATAAATAATATATGAGTCCTACAAATCTTCAATATTAATATTTAAAACATAAAATAATGTCAAATAAAACTACAACATCAATCTGGAACTATAATTCCATAATAATACTATAAACGATTAATTTTTTTTTACAACACAGGGGGCAAACGAGCATGCGGCTCACCTGATGGTAAGTGACTACCGCCGCCCATGATCACCCAAAACACCAGCGGCATTGCAGGTGTGCTGCCGGCCTTTTAAAAAGGAATATACTCTTTTCTTGAAGGTTATGTTGTCGTATCGGTTCGGAAATACTGCTGCTGGAAGTTGATTCCAAAGAATGGTTGTGCGTGGAAGAAAGTGCCTTGAAAAACGCACGGTGGAAGACCGCCACTCGTCCAGATGATTGGGATGAAACTTTAGTTTGTGGCGGGTCGTATGGTGGTGAAAATCAGCAGGAGGTATCAATCCGAACAATTCATCAGAACACTCCCCATGATAAATTCGATAGAAGTTTGTTTTTAAATGTTTTTGATAAGACATCTTTGTTTGTAAAGTTTAGCGTTGACGAGTACAAACGTGGTGGATTAAATGGATCTTGTTTTCTAATATTTATTCGTTATTTCAGCTATTAAGATTACCTTCCACACAAGTTTACCTTTATATTATTCACTGAACATAAAATATTTTTTCGCTGCGAACTTTTATGATGAAATATAGATGTGAGGCGGTGCCTTACTATTTTTAGTTTGCTTTTTTTCTTATATCGAGACGAGATATTTATGTCTGATAACATTTGGTTGTACTTACACATTTGATAGGATATGTTACATTTGTTCCCGCGTGGTCCCAGTATAGAATAGGCTACCTCTTCTTTTCTCGTGGGTGTCGTAAGAAGCGACTAAGTGAACTACATTTATAAATAAAAAAAACATCATATAATTTCTACTTGCTGTACCCACAGCTTTCTGTGGCCCTGGTATCGAATGAACCATTAATTTCTTTCTGAGATTGTTCTTCGTGGGTGTCATAAAGTACGACTCAGGAAACTAACTGGCCGAGAAATGGGCAACAGCGTCAGTCTTAAAATATAATACCAATTTGAAAGTATATCTTTTTAGATGTTAACAGAATTTTCCAAATTAGTTTATAGTTACATAGTAGTATATAAAGTTCTGATGTTTACCTCCTTTTTTTTAAATCAGTTAAAAATAATCACTAACAATTTATTCGAATTTTGAAAAACAAAAATTGTAATACAAAAGCGTATAATTAGATAGATAGATACTCTTTATTGTTTCCTCCAAAAGATTATAATAGTAAACATATTATAAATATAAATAATTACAAGAAATAATCACAATGAGAAAACAATGGGCGACCTTATCGCTAAGAGCGATCTCTTCCAGCCAACCTTTGAATGGAGAGGAGTAATTATAAACAATTTGGTGGGAGGCACGATGAAAAATTTTGTTAGTTCTAAATATGGGAGATGTGATACATATAATAATATAAATAAATATAGTTTATATAACTTGTGCGGTAGCGGTTTTTTTTAGGTTAGTATCTTTGCTGACGAGAGTTAAATTTCCGAAGTTATCCTCAACTCTTCGTAAGTTTGCTATGAAGAGAAGTTATACAATATCGTTTGTTTGGATACTACTGTACGACTGTCTTTTCTACTCGTATTTGTGCATTTCGTGCCAAGCCGCTGTTCCAACACGACTGTTTCAGTTTAGGATGTGGAACATAGCAGTGGAATTATTGGATACACAACTACCTTAATTTTTAAAAGTAGTGAAGCATGAAGGATATTATAACATACATACATACATATCTGTCACGCCTGTCTCCCATTAGGGTAGGCAGAAACAATGGAACGTCAAATGCTTCGATTCAAATAAACCTCTTTCGCTTCTTGCACATTCATCAATCTTTTCATACACGCTCGCCGGTTACGGGTACTTTTAATTTGGCCCTTCTTCACGTCGCCTATTTGAATATTATAAATCTAACAAAATTCGCCATAAACCTCATGAGCTATTTTTATTTAAAGACTTCTACCATTTACCACCAGGTGATCAGTTACCAATTTGTTTTTTGCATAAAAATTAAAATTGGCAGGCGGACGGTAGCTAATTACGAGTGTACCTTCAGTTCTTATGTTAATGTACTATCTAATACAATGTAATGACTCAATTAAAAAACTTTTTGAACATTAATAAAATTCTGTGGCCACGAAAGACATTCCATTTTGTGGAAACGTCGAGAAACTCGTCTAATATTGTTTGTTTATGCTAAACAATGCTGCGAAGTTAAGATATTACTGATGATGAATGGTACTTTAATATCAACGTCTTATTGTTTTTTTTTTAATAATTCCAACGTTGACTGATAGGTAGATTTACAAGAACGCAGTTACAGTTAATATATGTATATTAGGTATAGATATGATTTCATGAATTATATATTCACCAACATCACATCAGCCTTTGTAAGTATATTTGTTATTCATATATATTTATTCGTTTATATATGTAATTTTAGTATGTATGTATATCAATAATTATTAGTAAGTACCGCATTCGAGTGTTCTGACACTTGCCTATGGTTGACTGGGAGAGAATGCTTTTAGCATTAAGTCCGCCATGTTACACATATTTGTACTAATGAATAAATGATAATAATAGCAGCCTTTAACTGTCCACTGCTGAATAAGCCTCCCTTTCGGGTTGCCAGTTGTCACGCAGGCAGCGGATTGGCAACCGCAGGCAGGCTTTAGAGATATTTTAAGAGAGACGCTGCAGCCCATCCCTCTACCTCCTTTAGTCGCCTCTTACGACACCCACGAGAAAGGTGACCTATTCTATGCCGGAACCACACGGCCATTATATATTGCTTAATAAAAATTCAATCGTGAATGTACCAACATGTTTTCTTAATATTCTACATGTTTTGTAACTACAAAACATGTTACTTTAAATATTGCGGGTTACATATGAGGTTTGCTTTGCAATAAGATTTTTTTTTCTGCAGAATAAAATTGTCCATCAATCGTCACAACATTAAAATAACATTAATATGGAGGTAAACGCTGTTTATTGCAAAAAGAATTATTAAAATCGGTTTCAATCAACAAATCGGCAACAAAATTGTGTAACATACTTGTAAAGAAATCGTTAAAAATATTTAATATACATTTTTGGTATAGTTATGATCAAATATGTAAAGACAAGGTCTGCTCAAAATTGGGTCACTTCGGCACATGTTCAGAGCCGGTTTCTGCTGAGGTTAGGTGGCCCTGCTCGCTCGTAGCGCTAATAGATTTGTGTTCGGCCCCTGATTTCCCATAGGACGCTCTCTTTTTACTGTTCTTGAAAAACAGCATTATATATTGCCCAGCACGG
Source organism: Galleria mellonella (assembly GCF_026898425.1). Taxonomy (NCBI): domain Eukaryota; kingdom Metazoa; phylum Arthropoda; class Insecta; order Lepidoptera; family Pyralidae; genus Galleria; species Galleria mellonella. The sequence goes on from NW_026442114.1 coordinate 4,058,981, forward strand.
TATTGGATAGATCAAGATAAACCTGCAAATAAGGTAAACGTATATAAATGATAGGTGCAATATTTTAGATGTTTTCTATTAATTTTTCAACGTTACCTCGAGGGATCGTAAGTTATGTGTTAGAAAAAATTCTTCCTTCATTGCTTATATTTAATGCATAAATACGTTTCACTCTACACTATTATAGTACACTCCTTTTTATCATTAAACGCTCGTAAAAGGCTTAGGCAATGCAACAAAATATATTTATAACATGAAACGAAAAATCAAAATAAAACACCATAAAAATTTACGAGGCGAGACCATCGTCAGACACGTCATATGATACCAGAGGAAGACTTTGTACAAGTCGTTTGCTTGGGCACCTCTGTCCCATTCGTGTTTCAACCGTGAAGCAGTTTTGTTTGCATGGCTGTATTTCGGTTTGAAGGGTGGGATATGGCGTGAATTTACTGGCTACAGAGGAATAACACCTGAGTCCTCAGGAATGGCAACGCATGGGGGGTATCATGGGCAAAACAGTATACTCTGTTATGTCCACGGCACTGCTCATGTCTATAGGCGACGGTTATCAATTTCCATCAGGTGGACCGTCAACTTGTTTGCCATTCTAAGTTGTATAAAAAAAAATTATAGTTATTAGGTTTAAAATTTAAATGAGCCATAGAACAATTTCAGATTCACTTAACTTTCAGTGGTATTTTCTAACAATTTATTTTATTCCCAAGTAGACCTATAACAATACATTTCGCTTACGTACCAATAACCAATCACAGTACACTGTTACTATCGTATGTTACAGTGCATTTACAGCCCTCTCTAGATTAATAATTTATCATTTACAACGTATCAGCCGTAAATCAAGGTCGTAAATCCGGTTAACATGCCACAAGCAAGTGTCATAATATTATATTGATTGCTTATTGTGGTCCCGTCTGTCACGTTTAGCAAGCATGTCGAACCGCTGACGTCATGACACTCAGATTAGTGGAAACTTGTTGGTTTTATGTCAATTCAAGAAATATTAATCCTACTCGCAAATATTGATGTTTATAAAGCAGATTTGTTGGTTAAGATTATTGAGTCATAAATGTTACAGAAACTTCCAATATACTTTTTTTTATATACAACTTATAATAGCAAACAAACTGACGGTCCACCTGACGGAAAGTGGTAACCGTCGCCTATAGATATGAGCAGTACCATGGACATAACAGAGTATACTGTGTCGCCCGTGATCCCTTCCTGCATTGTTATTACTGAGGACTAAAGTTTTGTATCTCTTTACTCTGTAATTTTATTGCCATGTTCCACACTTCAAACTGAAACGCAGCCATGCAAATACAACCGTACACGGTAGAAACACGAATGGGACAGAAGTACCCAAGCAGACGACTTTTGTACAAAGTCCTATGGTTAACCTATGATTTTGTTATGTTTTTAACCAATTCAAAAACGAACAATTTCTCAATTTTCGACGGTATTTTCTCTAAAGAAGACTTTCTCCCTCTTTTTTTTATTTTTACGCATACATTTTTCTATTGTTTTTTTTTTATGCAACTTAAAATGGCATACAAGCTGACGGCCCACCTGATGAAAAGTGGTAACCTTCGCCTATAGACATGAGCAGTACCATGGACATAACAGAGTATACTGTTTCGCCCATGATACCCCCCATGCGTTGCCATTCCTGAGGACTCAGGTGTTATTCCTCTGTACCCAGTAAATTCACGCCATATCCCACCCTTCAAACCGAAACACAGCCATGCAAACACAACTGCTTCACGGTTGAAACACGAATGGGACAGAGGTACCCAAGCAATCGACTTTTGTACAAAGTCTCCCTCTCATTTGTCAAACTTTTTCAGCTTTATAACAGCCAAAAAAGCATTTAAAAGTAAAATGATAAATCGTGAGGCGTGTTTACGTGACAATGAAATGTAAACGTAATTTTTAAACAAAATTTTGTTTTAAAGCGAGCAATTAATCGTTGCTACGTACTAGCTGCTGAAAGTTCCTTCATTGAAAATGTCCGGTTTCCCAGAAACTTATTTCAATAAATACGCTAAGACCTTTCCGAGGCGAGGCTTGTGAACATTCGAGCAGTTTGTAAATCCGCAAGTCCGCTAAAGGGCGACAGTCGCTCCGACTCCCGTTTTGTAGTCACCGAGGTGCTTCAGTTGTAAGACCTTTTCATCGCCATCCAAACTTTTTAATAAGACAAACTCAAGAGAACTCGACTGATTGTTTGCTGTATTTATTGAAATCTAAAATGTGATTGTAACAAAGGACTTAAATATCTCATTTGCCGATTCAAAATTAATGTCGTCGCCCGGGTACAGACAAATTAAAAGCGTTTGGTTTTGAAACAATTCGTATTTTACCTTGTTAATAATTACCTTGGTCTATCCATAAGAGATCTATGTTTTTGCATAACTACCTCCAATCGTGATAGGTAAACAAATGTTAGGGCCACCTGAAAGAAAGTGGCAACCGTCTTCAGACGTTTACCCTCTTGCATTTTTATTCCTGAAGACCAAGGTATTAAGCCATAACCGTGTATAGCCTTATCATATACACCATACAAATCATAATACAACCGTACAAACTGTGCTTTTGCTATGTAACGGCTGAAATACGAACAATACACACATACAGATGTCTTTTGGCCAAAGTCTCCCTCTGACAATTAATTAATACATATATTTTAATGAATTATTCTCAGCATCTAAATGCTAGTACAACTTCAAACCTGGATTTCCTAACTCCATTTAACGCATGAATGCCGGAACAAATAGGAGGAGAAATCTCATCAGATTACCTCAGAAGTTTGTCAAAGGACCTGTTGCTTACCATCGGAGCCGCGCCCTTCTGCCTTCTTTACTGTAATGGCTGCATTCGGCTTTGAATTGATAATTCGGGATAAAAGACAAAAAATCACATGGATTAATTCAAAGTGTAGAGGATTACTCAAAGGACACTAAACTGTGATCTTTCTATGGTCTTTTGAATTGTTAAGGCCAGCGCAAACATTGTAAATAATAAATGTAAAACTAAGTAAGTACGAGTGTACACAACACTGTGTGTAATATTAAAATTAACTTTATGCCCAGAGCATATTGTTCGGCGATGAATATCTCTTGACCGATTTCAAAATTTGGAAGAATAAAGCAAATATAAATATCGGTGGACAAAATATCAATATATAATCTAAAAGAATTGTCTAAATAATGTTCAAAATTGGCAAAAGTAAGTGTATCAGGTAATATTTACACTAAAATAAAGAAATCTCCAATTTTGAAGTCGTATAATTTTGTTACGATTAAAATCGTTTTATTTTTCTGAAAAATTAAAGCTAAAATTGAGATCATTATAAGAATAGAATAGAAAATATTATAAGACGAGTCTATTTATATATATAAATATATTGTGAACAAGATAAGTATCTAAGATAATCTTCACGGTGCATTTATCTCAATCTGGTGAGAAATTTAAGAGGCTTGTCGGTCTGTTAACAAATAAAGACGAGGGTTAGGGAAAATAAATAGAAGATAGATAATCAATCGCTGATTTTTTTCGGAAAAAATAAAGATAAATTGCTAAGCAGTGTTATCTACGTCAGTGGCCTTTGTATTTGCCTCGATGGCAGGGAAACTACACTGGAGGACTCCGCGCTCACCGTAATTAACTAAAATTCAATGTTAACTTTATCTGTATGACTGGTGAACTAACTGGTGATCTGTAACACAGGTTTATCCTACTTCAGACACCAGTCCTTCACAATACATTAACTTAGGTAACCTTCAAAAATAAATATATTACAATATAATAGATGTACAACTGGTATTGTGAAGAGAATAAACTTTATTATTATTATCTTACATTCAATAAAACGACGTAATATAAAATTTTGTTCCAAAAAAGATACCGTCTTGAATTGAGCGAGGAACGGGCAGCAACGCCCCTCTTAAAACATCTCTAAAGCCTGACTGCGGTTGCCAATCCGCCCGCCAAGCGTGACGTCTACTGGCAAACCCCCCATAAATTTCACTGTACAGTTTATCCTACATTCAACAAAAAACATCGTATTGAATCGTAATAAAAGCAGTTATTACGATTTAAAAACAAAATTATAGATACGATTTTCATAAAATTTCTTTGGGTTTTTTTTTATACAACATATAATGGCAAACAAGCTGACGGTCCACCTGATGGAAAGTGGTAACCGTCGCCTATAGACATGAGCAGTACCATGGACATAACAGAGTATACTGTTTCGCCCATGATACCCCCCATGCGTTGCCATTCCTGAGGACTCAGATGTTATTCCTCCGTACCCACCCTTCAAACGGAAACACAACCATGCAAATACAACTGCTTCACGGTAGAAACACGAATGAGACAACGTAAAAAATACAAGCGAATTAAGAATTTCGCCCTTTATTTAAAGTCGGTTTAAAATAAATAATTATGTATATTTGTACAATTTTTATATTTATCTTTTGTCAACTATTGTATGCTAAAATCAATTATTGTTTTAACAAGCCGTGCGGTCCCAGCATAGAATAGGCCACCCCTTCCTTTAGAGGGCGAGGGATGGGCAGCTGCGTCCCTCGTAAAACATCTCCAAAGCCTAACTGCGGTTGCTATGGGGAGAAAGGGATTGTTAGTAATGGAGACTGAGAATCCCATTGCTAGCAATATACCCAACCAGGTCGACCTCCTGGCGATTCCCCCTGGAAACTATCATGGTTAATTCCAGATGAATTCGTCATGATGGGCTAACTGGCCTGTTTTCATTCTCATCTATCTCCCGTCACTGGTGCTCCGCCAGTGTATCTCATTAACGCGGGCGGGGTTACCATTCCATTTTCACCCATAAAAAAAAACTGCGGTTGCTAATCCACCTACCAAACACGGCAACTACTGGCAAAACCCTTCAAAAGGATGCTTATGTTGAGCAGTGGACAGTTTTAAGTTGATATAATAATGAAATTCAATGTTTTAACTATTACTCAACAATTTAACATTTGTTGTTACAGGTACGAATTATTTGTCGAAAATGAAAGTAACAGAAGTCGTAAGTATGGAGAAATGTACACGCTTCGTTGCTTTTTTTGATGCCTCTATGAAGAAAGATAAAAGGAATGGAACTCTACTATAAATAATGGTCAACAATAAAAGGCAGTCGCTGGCTACATTATGGGAATTAAAGTGTCGTGAGCCTTACAATTATGCGTGTAACGTAATATATAATAACAGGAGCCTCTAATTACTGTGTAATATAACGCTAGAGAAAATTACAAGGTGGCTGAACCACACGGCCGTACGTATGTAGATATTTTCAGAAACATTTGACGACATTGTAATGAATTTTACATCTCTGTCTACGCCCATGAAGATCTTATATGCAAATATATGTTCGTCCCCGCTCCGTAGCCGCCGACTGGTAAACAAGCCAAGGAAACATAAACTGTGTTACTAACAAGATAAAATACATTTTGAGTGGTGTAATTGTGCGATGTTACGACCTCAACGACCCATAGCCTATTTTGTTTTGGGCCGTACCCTGAGGGAAGTTAAATTATGCGTCAGAAAAGTTACATACATATTCTAATGACAGTGTTTCCTGTCATTAATATGTATTTGCTGTAATGAAATGCTGTGTGCCACGACTTGGAGATTTTTTATCATTGCGCACACTCCGAGATTAAGTGTTTTAAGTATGGCATTACCTATATAATAAATACATAGTATAAAACATAGTCGCTGTCGCTGTCTGTCCGTCCATATGTATGCTTAAATCTTTAAAACTACGCAACGGATTTTGAAGCGGTTTTTTTAATAGATACAGTGATTCAAGAGGAAGGTTTATATGTGTAATACATGCATAATATAATAGAGAAACACTGGTAATTTTTCACACAGTCAGTAGTTTCTTCGGTCGTCTCCTGTTTTTACATTCATTTTCATATTTAATACCTTTTTCACAACATGGCTTTCATTCCTCCGCATGATATGTCTATGCCAAGACAATTTATTACTTCGCAACTTCTGTGCTCCTGTCGCGACTCTCAGACTTCCTCATGCATATTTCTCATTTTTTCTGTTATTCCTTGTGACCGAATAAAATTATTTTTTTATTTATTTATTTAACTCTTTATTGCACCATAAATTAAAATATACATTCAAGTGAAATACAGTAACATGAATACAGATTGAAATATACACATAAAGGTACAAAAGGCGGTCTTATCGCTAGGGCGATCTCTTACAGACAATCTTTAGTTAAAGGAGAACTGCAACACGCAAGAGTGAATTAATAATTTTTCGTGCATAAAATACAAAAACCTGTAATTTATTCATCTGAAAACATTCTCGAATGTTACCACTACCAGTGTAATACATTGTAATTTCTTGAACCGACATCTTACCTGTTTTTAATTTGCATGTGTATAATTCGCCGTGTGTATGTGTACAATAGTTTTTCTTTTTTAAATCTTCCATATACAGACAGTGGCCAGTTACGATTTTATTATATATGTATTGTTATATAGAGGAATTTCGGTGGGATATTGACTTTCATCACCTACTTCATCTCACACTTAGGTGCTGGTTCAGGGCTCCCGTAATTCGTGTTATCGTTGACTATTTTTCCTCGATTTATGTGTATGCATATATAAACAATAATAATAATAAATAATAACCTAAACTTACCCCTAAATAACCGAAGATTGTTAATAATTTTAAACACTGCCGTGGAGGTCGATGGTTATTCCCGCGTAAAAGTTGACACACAGGCGTTGTTGTACGGCACTCACACCAGAGGGCAGGCGTCTCCATATATCCCCGTAATGACTAATTTACAGGGACAATATATATTTATATATGTGTGTGTGTGTGTGTGTGTGTGTGTGTGTTGTAGAATTGTGAAAGTGTGGTGCCGCGAAGTAAAAATATTGTAGATAAATTAAACATGTATATTGATAATAAGTGTAGTATTAAGCCACGAATACCATTTTCATCAGACTCATAGCCTTTTTGCCATTTCCAGTGATTAGACAGCCATAAATATAAACGTCACAAAACAAACAACAGCAATACATTTAGTAAACGTATCCAGGAAATTAAACCCGCACACATGTGGACGGACGAACGTTTGTAAGCGAAAAGGCACAATTTAAATTATACACCCACATAAAGCAGAGCTGTCGGCTTCATTCTCTAAGGACTCTAATGAGGAACGCCTCTCGCTACGCTCTGTACACAAGCATTTTGCAAACTTTTTTTATGAAAATAAATGTATTACAAGTTATAATATGAAAAACGACGGTTTGAGTACGATTTAAATATACTTTTTTAATATTATTTACGACCCTACAAGTAAAAAAAGTCTCGCTAACATCCTGAGTTGGGCATCAAACAATTCTAGGTTGGTCGCATTTTTATTTAACGGGTATTTTATACACAAATCTACATTTTGTGAATCGTATTTTGAAATAAACCAATTCCATTCTGTTTTACTATTTCCGTAATACAGCTTGACAGCTACAAGTATAACGTCAATTAATTTTACGTCTTAATCAAGCTATTGAAGGTCTCGCCCACGGCACATGACTAGGTAAGACACGTGGCAAAAGGACAAGAGAGGTAACAGAAAAACTGAAACTTCGTAAATTTTAATTTAACCATACACAAATACATTGTTACGCTATATCTACATTATTTATGATTTAATACGTATTATTCATTTAATAATAAAGATACCCTACTTTATACAAATAAAGGAATGTTATATGGGGATGCCAAAAATTGCAAAGTTCATGTAAAGACATAATGTTTATATGAGAACTTGATGTCATTCTGTTCCTCCCTGGATGATTAATATGCTGTCTCCAACTTCTAGAGTATTAAGAAGAGAGTTATAAATTAAATTTAGTTACATTACTCTACTGGTAACGGGTAAGAAAGTTATAATGAAGTATATATACCAGAGGGAGACTTTGTACAAAAGTCGATTACTTGGGCACCTCTGTCCCATTCGTGTTTCAACCGTGAAGCAGTTGTGTTTGCATGGCTGTGTTTCGGTTTGAAGGGTGGGATATGGCGTGAATTTACTGGGTACAAAGGAATAACACCTGAGTCCTCAGGAATGGCAACGCATGGGGGGTATCATGGGCGAAACAGTATACTTTGTTATGTGCATGGTACTGCTCATGTCTATAGGCGGCGGTTACCACTTTCCATCAGGTGGGCCGTCAGCTTGTTTGCCATTCTAAGTTGTATTATATATATATATATATATATATATATATATATATATATATATATATATATATATATATATATATTTCTTGATGAAAATGCACTTAAAGATGACCACTTCCCCTCTCTTTTGCAATAGGTTTTTTAAACTTATTTGTATATAAAACTAGGTAAAATATGTTGTTATCTTAGATTATATAGATAGAACATCGCACCTCAAAAACTGGTCAACTTTTTGACTCATTTTTTTTATCAGTCTTCTATAAACTGACGCATAAAATGTGTCTTAACGTATTATTTAATAGATATAATGAGTGTTTACGCATTAAAAAGATGCAGAAGTTATAAGACAAGATAAATATACACGTTATAAAGGAATCATTCTTAACTATGTATTACGAAAAATTGTATGAAAAACTAGTCAACTCGTTTTTTTCGAAGCATTTATATGGGGACACTCTATCTATATAATCCCAAATATTGTTATGTATTAATTTCAACAAGTATTATGACAAAATTTATTATATTTTTAACGTTTCCAATACATTATATTGTAAGTACAAGTATGAATTTAATTAAACAAAGCTACGGCATGCATTTGATGTATTCATTTTTGATCTTCTAAGAAGTTTAAACCCATTTGACTCTGGCCAAAATATCGATTCGGAGTTCCTATGTGAAATTTATCTTCAATGACATTCCGATACACAGACACTCAGACACTAGACACTCAGACACTGGACACTCAGACACTAGACACTCAGACACTCAGACACTCAGACACTAGTCACTCAGACACTAGACACTCAGACACTAGACACTCAGACACTAGACACTCAGACACTAGACACTGGACACTAGACACTATTCCCAATACATTCCTATTACATATACTACATGTATATAAAATTCATAACCATTTACCGTTAAGGGGTCACGAACAACGGTGTGAACCATTTGATTTTCTAGTTCCCTATGACGTGTCCTCCCGTTTGATGAAATCTCTTATCCTCAAAATCCCTTCACACTCATCTACGCGCTATAGTGGATCTTTTACCGTGCATACTGCTAGATTGTAGAATGTATGTATTTATACGATTAAATATAATGTAATTAATTTAATTTTATCTAGTTTGTTTAAATATTGTTACAATATTGTACACCGCTCTACTCGCTGACATTGATGCTCCTTTCCACTTTGGGTGTTGCTGGAAGAGAACTCTATTAGAGTTAAGCTCGCCTTTGTACATTTGATTACTTTTGTCATATTCTTATAACTGGTGTGTACAATAAAGAATTAAATAAATAAACTAAGTTTCACATTTACAATGTTAATAAGGGAACAAAAATCGACTGTACAGAACAAAAAACACGTACTCCCAGATGTGATATATTATAAATAATACCACTGTGAACATTTTCTGATTACATTGGACTTTAGTAGTGGAGTTTTGCAAGATAAACAGATAAAATATATCCTAACAGTGTTCGGTAATAACTCGATTATGCCGCGCCGAGTTCTATTATAGTAGGCCGATCTCTATAAACCTGATTTGATACCGTTGAAGTTAACGCGGGCTTTTATATACAATACGGCTTTATTAAAGTGTAAATATGTATGAGCTACCCTTGTTTTATGCTAGTTACTAGTATACATATATGTTTTGCGTATTGGATATTGCCATAGGTTGTAGCGTAGAGAAAAACTGAATTGTAAATTATTGATTCAATATTGGAACATGAGAAATAGTAAAGCTATTATTACGTTAACATCAGTTTCAAATCTATATATATAAAAATTATTGCCACTTTTCGTTGTAATTTTATAACTCAAGAACGGGCTCACCTATCCAAACCAAATGTTTAGGCTTTGTTCGGACTATTTAGTATAGGGCGAGCGGTTCTTCATTTGTCATATTTTTTGTAACAAATGAATTCAATAAATGGCGGATCATTTTGTTAAAAAAATAACGCTGTCGCGTTATACATGTTATTCGTACCTATTTTAGCGGTGTGGAAAATAGGCAGGTGGGGGTGGGCACGTCTATGAAATAGGTAGCTAGGTAGGTACAGATAAAAATGTAAAATGTTATAAAAATGTCCACCTATGCGAAGCCGGGACGGGCCGCTAGTATCTTATATATCTTTATTTCTTTTACATTAAAAACAAACAAAATATCAGCAGCCGCTCTCGTCATGCTACAATGTTCAAAATACTCGTTACTTATATCTTTGCTATCAATCATCTTATCAAAGCAAAATTGAAATAAAACCTGTCCATTGTATTGAACTAAGACATTATTTCTCTATTCTAAATTTTAATCACATTTTTTTTTACTATTTAAGCGTGTTTGATTAAAAAACATACAAACATCTTTACAGACTTTTAAATTTATAATAATAAGTTATCAAAAAAAAAAAAAGAAATGGCTTTTATTTCAGTAAACTTAAAGGTATAATTTATGAATAGTCATTTTTATGTTTCTCGTGGCAATTCTTAATGCTGCAATTTCAACTAAGACATTCCGGCAAGAATCTCAACTGTAAAGAATAACGTAGCAATAAGTTCAGCTGTAAATAAAAATATACTAATAGCAAATTTAACAGCATCTTGTATGTCTCTTTGCCATTGGTATTTGTAAATAATGTAATATTTGTACTCTTTTTGTATAATAGTAATAATAGAAGGAAACATCTATAATGTTTCCTTCGATTATTGTACGCACACTGCCCGCTAATAATTAACGCTCCTTTCCACTCAGGGTTTGCTGGAAGAGAACTCTTACAGAGTTAAGCTCGCCTTTTGTACATCTTTATTTTATAATATTAATAAATAAATAATAAATAAAAGATTATCGTCAATTTTCTTTCTTTCTTTCTTAATTCTGTACACAAAAGTTTATTGAAATGTAAAAACAAACATAATATATATATTACACTGTGTATTCAACCTACTGAGTCTTATTTGTGGCACTGACCGCCAAATATCTTGGCCAAGAATTTCTTTGAGGTGTACCTCAAAGCACCTGGCGCTGGCTCGCTATTTAAAAGTTATTCAAGCGCCACTATACTGAGCCTACAAGGGCCGCCTTTGATGATCTTCTCGCTGTATATATTGTTTAATCCACTTCAAAAAGGTTCAAGCAGATTGTGAATGCTACGTATTTTCTTGTATCTTACATTCCAGATATCTTCGCCGATTGTGTAAGATTCTTTTTTTTTTCTAATCAAAAGAATTTACTTTTCAACTAACTTTAAAAAGAAGTCGCTTCTCGATTCGGTTGTATTTTTTTTTTTTATGTTTGATACTTACAAACTGATTTGGAAAAATATTTTTTGTCTGAAAGAATGTAACCACGGATCTATAAATCGTATTGACTGGATCATTAACAGAAATGTTTATCAAAATCGAGTCCGTAATTTAGTTTTTAAGACAAAAGAACTGGTTTTGCCACAACTGAAGTGGGTGTTGTGGTACACAACGTTAAACTATATTTTACTACTTCATTACAGTTATTATGGAACAGGTTAGAACCGTTTTTACGCTAGAACGGGGGCATATGTCTTGTAATTGGTGGAAACTGGTAAAATAGATAGATAGATACTCTTTATTGTTTCCTCCAAAAGATTACAATAGTAAATTTATTATAGATACAAACAAATTACAAGAAATAATCACAGTGAGAAAACAATGGGTGACCTTATCACTAAAAGCGATTTCTTCCAGGCAACCTTTAGATGGAAGGAATCTGTTGCACGAATTATCTCTCTTAATTAATTATCACTGTTTTCCATCACCGGAGAGCCAGTTGGAATCTTAAATCATCATCATCATATCAGCCGTCAAGTGTTCACTGTTGAAGATAGGTTTTCCCAGAAGTTGCAATGCTTGGCGTGCGGGTTGGTAATCGTACTCGGGATTTGCTTTAAGAGGGACGTGTTGTTACCAAAGGGAAAGAAATGGATGGCTCATTCTATGTTGGAATGACAAGACTACATAAATTTAAATTGACGCATAAAATACTTGGTATTGTCCACAAGTAAACTCAATACCTTTGCGGTCTTTCAGTCAAGACAAATAACCACGGAATCACGACGCTCTCTCAAATATCTCTGGCGTATGTCGTTTGATACATAACTCCAGATTTTTAAAATCACAAAGAGATTAAACTCATTGAACTTATAAACGTTAATTAAAATTAAATTATTAATATAAATCAACGTATTTATAAATAAATTTTAATTAAAAATACAAAGTGAAACATTACCAAAACTACCAATTAAATCCTTTGTCTGCGAGAAACAAGTAGCTAGCCAATCCTGAAAGGTCTACAAAATTAATTTTCGTTTATAAATTTTCCAGAATGACAAAGGGAAGCTTAAGTCGACGTCAGAGGTAGGTTTAGATGAACTTACCCGTGTATACTCATTGAACACGAGAGAGCCTAACAAAGATATTTTGGGTATAAAGATGGCTTCCTCTACGGCACATTAAGAGCATTCTCAGTACACATTAATAAGGCACAACAAAACAAGCTATGGTCCCGGCATAGAATAGGCCACCCCCTTCCTTTCCCATAGGTGTCGTAAGAGGTGACTGAGGGAGCTTATGGTGGAAGGATGAGCAGCAGCGTCCTTCTTAAAATATCACTTAAAGCCTAAATGAGGTTGCCAAGCTTGGCAACTACTGGAAAAACTCCCCTCCTGGGGAAGGCTTATGTCCAGCAGTGAACAGTTAAAAGATGATATGATGATCAATATATTTCACATAGAAATATTTAAATAATACCTCTTCTTTCTATGCAAATACAGAAGACGTTCGTTGGATACCTGGAATTTCGCGGCTCACTTTTGGCCATAACAGAATATTAGTGTTTTGGTCTTTTCAGGGTAAAGCAATAAGCTGAGTTTTGACCATTTTATGTTACTGTGGCACACGGGTGAAGGGAAAAAATTGTTATTAATTTTATGCATTTTGTTTTTATTTTTTTAATTTTTTGTACATGTATCTTTTTTTATCTTTTTTGCATTTATGTCTATTGATATTTGTGTGCTGTAAGTAATGCAAATAAATTATCTATCTATCTATCTATCTACCTGCACAGTGGAGACATCGAGTGAAAAAAAAATCTAAGATCCGTAAAAAAATAGGTATCACTTTATCACAGAGAGCTGTCCATGGACGCGAGCATCCGCCGGGTGTCTAGTAATTTTGTGACAAAGCAGCCGAGTCGAAAGGCTGCCAGTAGTCATTTGTCACGAAAGAGATTAGGTACGGGCGGCAGATTTAACGTAGGCGGCGATTAGACGCGACCACCGACCACCTGCCCTGCGTTATTTTACAATTTCTTACTTTACCTCTAGTTGCCTGACAAGTAGGTAACATGATTTTTATCTATATATAAAAGCTTGTTTGTGGACACGCTTTAAAAAAGTAGAATAAAACAAAATTTGTATGTACAACTAGCTGTTTACCGCGCCGCTGCCCGCGTGAATCGGTATATAAAATACCCTATTAGTTAACATATGATATCTAACCTATTCAACTACTTCGACTGATCAGTTATTTTATAGCATTTTATATGTGATTCTTTAGATTGATATAACTTTTTTATTTATGAACCGATTGAAATAAAACAAACACTAAATGTTAAATGGAGAACACTGTAACTCATTAATGAAAATCACAGTCAAATCGATTAAGCTGTTTCTGAGATTATATATTTATATATATATATATATATATATATATATATTCTATTTTATTATCTTTATTCAACTAGATTTATTACAACGCGTTATTTTTATATGATTTTACTGAAGTGTTTGAAATGTTGAAAATCTGTCTTAGAGATTGTTTTGTAGATTTAGGAAACCAAGCTTATCGTGTTATAACCCGACTTATAATTTAAAATACAGCCCGTATACGCCAATCAATCCCTCTATATTTAAATGACCTCTAAAAAGAGCAAGTTCTTAATTGACCTGAATTTTTTATGTTCGCGACGTTTTGGCCAATAGAGTTTTCTCCCCTTTTTTTATGTAATGATTAATTTTGTATTGATTACAGCTGTCATTTTTATTTGCCGTCCGAAAACTGCTTGAAAAAAGTAGTTTACTTGTTTTGTTTAACTTTATTTTGTAAATGTATATTTTTTATTCAAATTTGCATTAAATTCTCTTCAAAAATTGCAAACTTTATTTAATTTTTGGTTATAAATCTATGTTTTGTGTTTAAATTTTCATTCATAACCGTTCAGACGTTCTAAATATGTCTACAAACTTTCACATGAATAATATTAACAAGATTATGTACATGTTACAAAGTTCTGTACTATTTCTAGCTCCACCGCACCGGTACATCGGGAGGTGACTGCGTAAACTTCGCCGTCCCCGCGGACGAGATGAAATTTTGCATAAAGATGGAGTGTTTAGGGCACAGAAAGTTTAACTAATCTACCTAGTCATATATCCCCCTCGTGGCGCGCCCGGTCACGGGCCACACGGTGTAGTTCGCATCCCAGATAGTGTACACTCTAAATGAAGTCAGAAGAAGCCTACTCAGTTAATTTCAGGATTAGTGTTTTAATTAAGTTATTTAAATGCATTATATGAACAAAATTGCGTCGCCAAGTATTTCTTAATTGGTCTGTTCTGTTAGCGTTTTAAAATAAAGTTATTTTCTAATTTCCTGTTCAGGTCAACTTTTTACTGGAATCGAAATAGGAGATCGCGATTCTACTTTTTTCTTGTTTTTTAAAGAAAGTAAAAAAAAATGAAAAAATAATCATACATTTTATATTGCTACAAAACATCTACATCAAACGATCACGGGCGAAACAGTTATACTCTATTATGTCCATGGTACTGCTCATGTGAGTAGTACCATGGACATAAGAATTCGTGAAGAATTCAACAAATATTGACCACGACGACTTCACCAGAGGGAGACTTTGTACAAAAGTCGTTTGCTTGGGCACCTCTGTCCCATTCGTGTTTCAACCGTGAAGCAGTTGTGTTTGCATGGCTGTGTTTCGGTTTGAAGGGTGGGAAATGGCGTGAATTTACAGGCTACAGAGGAATAACACCTGAGTCCTGAGGAGTGCAACAACGCATGGGGGGTATCATGGGCAAAACAGTATACTCTGTTATGTCCATGGTACTGCTCGTGTCTATAGGCGACGGTTACCACTTTCCATCAGGTGGGCCGTCAGCTTGTTTGCCGTTCTACTCGTAAGTTGTATAATAAAAAAAAACTAGTCAGACGATACCTTCGCGTTCGGACATTTCTCTTTGTTTCGCATTTCAATGAAAATCGTTAACGATCCTATAATGAATTTTATAAGAACAATACGAGAACGCAGCCCACCTAAACGGCGTTAGTAAATGAAACGGGTGAATTGGAAACTGATGGAACACGATTGAAACTGAATGGAGCTTCATAACAAGAGAAAAAAGTGCTAACGAATGGACGTCCGCCGTCGTCCGCCCAGCAAAAAAACGTTGCCCGTTGTTCTCGCTGTTGTATTTTTTTTTCTCCTATTTCTATTGTGCGTTTTATGTTTGCAGCGTTGTTATTATTAATCCGCCATTTAAGTTGATTTGAGAATAATACACCAAGGCCTGATACGACTTTTTTATTGTCCGCCACTAATGTTACGCCAACGTAATCAGACATCTGTACATTTTATACGCAGGGTAATACGTACCGTCTATTATTCGGATAAATTGATGAAAATTGTTCGCTGTTTTAAATAAAAATGAAATTATTTTAACTGTCTATTGTTGGTTGTCTGTAAGAGATAGCCCTAGCGATAAGACCGCCTTTTGTACCTTTATATGTATACTAGCTGACTCGGCAAACGTTATTTTACCATATACATAATTTCGAGAACTATACATGAAAATTTATCCTACTACAATTATTGTATTCGATTGCTATCATGCAACCCTATTGCGGTATAGAAAAATCGAAATTAAAAAACAGGGGTTGAACGTAAAAGCGTGAAAATTTGAATTTGTATGTATTTTTCAATGCTAAATCATAATAAAATAAAAATAAAAAATTTTGTCAAAAAAATATTTAGGTGTAGGTCACTCTTATCATTGAGGGATATGAAAAATAGATGTTGGCCGATTCTCAGACCTACCCGATATGCACAAAAAATTTCATAAAAATCTGTAAAGTCGTTTCAGAGTAATTTGGTAACAAACACCGCGACACGAGAATTTTATATATTAGATTTTAATCTGTACTTCATGCCACTGTATTTCACTTGAATAGTTTATATGTCATTGTTTGTTTTTATGTTTTTGGTGCAATAAAGAGGTTAAATAAATAAATATTCTTATTATTTTTACTGTTCGTGGAACGATAAACTTGGAGTATGTTATAACACGTTTTTTTATAAAAATTAATGTGTTAATTTTGTAATAATATGTATTCTTTGTTATATTTAGTTGATATTTAGTTGGAGTAGTATTTATATCAGGAATTTGGATTAGTCGCTATATCAAATGTTTTAGTTTCGTACAGGCATTATTTGTGAGTTTAATTTTACCCGCACCGAGACAATCAATTACGAGCAATAACAGATTCCGTATCTCTATTCCAGAAATAAAATACAGCAATTAGTCGATATGTCCTCAGATACGACGTGGAACGAATACAAGTTCGTTCTCAATGCTGGATACTTATTGCTTTGCGACGGTACGTCACGACCGGAAAGCAATCTTAGAGCGGACGATTTTACAAGGAGATACCATCTGATCTGTACCCTGGAAATTAAGGTTTTTGTACACGTAAATCAATTATTTGATAGGACATCCTCCTCGGAAAGATCTGTATTCAATTGTGGGACATAATAAAATGTTCTGATAATGACAGTTTTATTAGGATAAGTGTTCACTTGTATTTGTTTTTAAAAAGTTTTTTTTTACTCACGCCATAAGGCACAAATGTGCACATCTAAGAATCCAATCGAATTCTTATTAAAATACTAGCTGTATCCCGCGGCTTTAGCTGCGTGCGTCAAGACATGAAGTATTCTATGTACTAGGCGTGTACTAAATTTTATTAAAATGCGTTCAATAGTTTTTGCTAAAAAAAGTAACATATTTTATATTATATAACGACCTACAGAATAGTTCTTACTCGATTCTATTATAATATTAGTTTATACTAACTCTTATAATAGTTATTCGCTTCGATACTGGACTGTAATTTTATTTTTAAAAATGAATATGGAGGATCCGCCTTATTCAACTTTAATATGGGTTATGAGTGGGACTTATGTCCAACGGTGGACAGTTAACCCTCTGATCGGGCATTCCGCGATTTCCGCGTGCAGTATCTACTAGTTTAAATTAACGCATCCCGCGATTGCGACGTGCTCGTTGATACAATACAAATATATATATATATATATATATATATATATATATATATATATATAACTAGCGGCCCGTCCCGGCTTCGCACGGGTGGACATTTTTACAATATTTTAAAAAGTGGTTATTGTGACATAACGATTATAGTTGGACATATAGTATCGCTAAGTTTTTTATAGTTATTGATATTTTCTTCAATATTTATTTATTTATTTATATTATTATATTTATTTATTTATATTGTAGAACATACTTTTGTTCTATCACCAATAGTTTCCGCAGCGCACACGAAAGATATTTTATAGCATTTTTTTTATACCTTGAGTTACGTTACTAAAGTTTTAGGAAGGATCCCTAATCTTTTCTAACAATAAATATAGCCTATGTTACTCAGGGTGAATGTAGCTTTCTAATGGTGATAGAACTTTTGAAACCGGCAGAGTAGTTTTTGAGTTTATTCATTACAAACATACATACACACAAAAATACAAATCTTTCCTCTTTATAATATTAGTGTAGATGTAGATAAATGTAATAGCTGTTACAGAGCGAATGTTATCTCATTGAATTGTGTTCAATGAAGATACTTTAAAAATATGTGAACACTTCGATTGGCTCTCTATCCGACCCATTTACTGGAAGCGTTCCGTTTCAGCCCCGGGCGCGCGCACTCGGTATGTGCTAATGAAAATATTTTCCATCTGAACTGCATGTCGGCAAACGTTTTCTGCGCGACTCGAACTGCATTCTTTCTTTATGTTTGCTTTTCATTCCGCTTTGATTAAGACTTTGATTATATTTTATACAGTTTTATTTTATACTAGCGACCAGCACTGACTACGCACAAGATAGATAAATAGATATTTTTTTTTTTTTTTTTTTTATAGAACTTAGAATGGCAAACAAGCTGACGGCCCACCTGATGGAAAGTGGTAACCGTCGCCTATAGACATGAGCAGTACCATGGACATAACAAAGTATACTGTTTCGCCCATGATACCCCCCATGCGTTGCCATTCCTGAGGACTCAGGTGTTATTCCTCTGTACCCAGTAAATTCACGCCATATCCCACCCTTCAAACCGAAACACAGCTATGCAAACACAACTGCTTCACGGTTGAAACACGAATGGGACAGAGGTACCCAAGCAATCGACTTTTGTACAAAGTCTCCCTCTGGTAAATAGATAGATAGATACTCTTTATTGTTTCCTCCAAACGATTACAATAGTAAACTTATTATAAATATAAACAATTACAAGAAATAATCACAATGAGAAAACAATGGGCGACCTTATCGCTAAGAGCGATCTCTTCCAGGCAACCTTTGGATGGAGACGAGTAATTATAAACAGTTTGATCGGAGGCACGATAGAAATTATAGATAGAAAAAAATATTAACTGTAAAATATTAATTTTACTTCAATTTTTATAGGCCAAATACATTATTGTAATTTTTGTACGGATCATCACATTTATTTCCTCAATTATCTGATAGGGTTATTGGAAATAGAATCACTTATGTATACATCCAGCCAAAACAACATGTCTGCAGAGAAGTATTATGTGTAAGGCTCCAAAAGTCTACAATAAAATTCCAAAGCAATACAAATATGTTTAAACATAAGTTTGTTCATGGAAAAATTAAAAAAATATATTAAGTGACAAATGTTATTACAATATTAATGAATTTTTAAATGACAAATGTTAACAAGATATACATATATAAGCGATAAGGCCGCCTTTTGTATATGCACGTTCTGTATAAATACTCCTTGTATACATCTTTACTGTGCGCAATAAAGAGTTTATTATTATTATTATTATTATTATATATTTATAATAATATAGATATTGGACTGTATACTGTGCTGTAGTTTTATATTTATACAAAAGTTTAATACAATAAAGAAATCAATAAAATATTCATGAATTTTTCG
Organism: Galleria mellonella; assembly: GCF_026898425.1. NCBI lineage: Eukaryota > Metazoa > Arthropoda > Insecta > Lepidoptera > Pyralidae > Galleria > Galleria mellonella. The sequence continues at coordinate 4,078,575 of NW_026442114.1, forward strand.
TCAGAGACGCAAATTGAAAGGGATGAGTGGCCATTCAATGAAGTTCGTTCAAACATTCCGCGGCGTTTGTCCTTTTGATCTCGAAACCTTTTGAGACTTCGCTCTTCTCAAGTTTTGAGTTTTTCTGGTATTTGTTATCTAAAATAACATTCGTAATCTCGTCTCGTATTGAAATAAAAATTGATAATAATATTTCTATGGCTCCTAAATGATTAATAGGATTTATACAAGGGCCTATATAATAACAGTGACAAGTAATTTTTTACCAGTTAGGAATATAGTTGAAACATAAAAGAAATGGTTATTTAATTAGAATTATTTTGTTTGATTAATTTTGTAATATGAACTTCCGCAATGAATTTTGTTTGCTTTCTTAATAAAAAAATTAAAATAAATGGCGAAAAATAATTCTAAATATACCAATATTATATTATATGCTGGAATAGAACTCGTTTAGTGTTACGCTCGCCTTTGTACATTTACTTACCTCTGTCATATTTTTATGTATTTTTTTATACAACTTAGAATGGCAAACAAGTTGACGGCCCACCTGATGGAAAGTAGTAAACGTCGCCTATAGACATGAGCAGTACCATGGACATAACAGAGATTACTGTTTCGCCTATGATACCCCCCATGCGTTGCCATTCCTGCGGACTCAGGTGTTATTTCTCTGTACCCTGTAAATTCACTGCCATTTTCCACCCTTGAAACCGAAACACAGCCATGCAAACACAACTGCTTCACGGTAGAAACACGAATGGGACAGAGGTACCCAAGCAATCGACTTTTGTACAAAGTCTCCCTTTGGTATTATCAATGTGTACAAGAAAGTTATAAATAAATATTATAAAAATGAAAGTTTGTAAAGAAATTTGAATATTTATTATTCAATCACATTCAGCAGCTAGGTTAGTACTTAATCAATAAAACAGATTAAAATAACAGACGCGTATACGACAAGTGGACTACGATGCAACTACATATGAGTCATGTCGTCGCCACTCATCATCATCACACTCTTGTACGATCGCTTCACCAGCATATCCTTGTCGAGGTACGTGAGGTCGTCCCGCTTCATCACCATCTCGGACATGTCCACGTCCTTCACCATGTTGGACATAGCCAAGTCCTTAGTATATACCATCACATCGTGGAATTTCATGTTTTTCGTGTAGAAATTAGTCTCATCGATCGGTCTGTCGAATGGGAACCCGAGGGGCATGGTGTCCATGCAAACGGTCCAGCGGCAAGCCTTCCGCTCCTTCGCAGTGTTCATATCGATAGACGGTAGAGACATGCCGGCACGTACTGGAGTCACAATCACGAACATCTGGTAAGGCATTCCACCGTGCGAACCCATTGGCAGTAGTAGTCTGTGAGGGAAGCCGATCCGAGACTTGTACCACCAGTTATCCTGTGCCTTCTGACCTCCACTTGGATCCATAGCCCAATTGTTCCTGCTCCACGGACGCTCTTTAATGACGTTATTCATTTCAAGTGAGTCGCGCACAATGGTATTCTTGCCTGTCTCCAGTTTGTATAGGAAGCTGTCGATTTCCACCATATCGTTGCGTTTGTCGTTTACGCTTGTGAAGCGGCCCATGCAGTCTAGTTTGGGTCCGAGGAACACGCGCACAACGCATTCGACGGCTTTGTCGGAAGCAACATCGATAGTGATCTTGAAGGGTTGGTGGTTGAGGCGGTGCATCCTTGCCACGTACATCATATCGGAGCGGTGCTTCTGCATCTCATCGTGGTCGAGGTAAACTGCGTTAGTGATGTCCACGTCGTATTCATCCATGAAGGTGACGAGCTTGTCAGTGGTCACTTGCTCGATTTTCACACCCGGGAAGTCTAATTCGTCGCGAGTGTATTTTGGTAGCATTTCCTTGAACATGATAAAGTATTCGGAGATAAGTTTGAGCATCTTCCACATTCCGGGGTCACGGAGCGCTGTCGAGTACATATCAGCTGCGGTCGGGATGTACGTGTATCTGTTAGACAAGAGATATTTTATTAATTGAATAGAAACAATGGATTTGAGTGCACGAAATTAATTACGGATAAACACAGTTCGGTAAGCGTCTCACGTTCTTTGTTGTACTGAAACTGTGTATATTGCATTGTATATCAGTATCGAAATTGCATATCTGAAGGGAATTACTAAATACACCTCCTTTGAGATATATATATATATATATATATATATATATATATATATATATATATATTCATAGGTATGTATGAGCATCTATATATTCATTTATATTATATTATTATGCATTATCATTATGATTTTTACCAGAGGGAGACTTTTTTTATTAAAGTCGTTTGTTTGAACGCCTCTGTCCCATTCGTGTTTCTACCGTAAAGCAGTTATATTTGCATGGCTGTGTTTCGGTTTAAAGGGTGGGATATGGCTGTGAATTTACAGGGTACAGAGAAATAATATCTGAGTCCTCAGGAATAGCAACATATGGGGGGTATCATGAGCGAAACAGGATTCTATTCATTAAGCCCTTCTAAGTTGCATAAAAAAAGGTCACTTTTCTATTCTGGAGTATTATCAGTGTGGTGATGAATTTCAAGAATTTTTATAATAACTATAATTCAAACACTATCTTGTACTATTGCCGAATAAATAAGTGACCGTCTACCATCAGGCGGGCTGTATGCTTGTGTGCCACCTTCACGGTATAAAGATATAAATAATTTTAAACGCTCGACTTACTTGCCCATATTGTATGTGCCATAAGATAACATAGTTTTAGCCAAGTTCCTCCAAATGCTCGATTTGCCTTTATGATCATCTTTAGAAACGAAACCGCCGAGTACAATTCGACAAAGATTCTCAATATCATCTGGTTTCTTAAGGGAGACAGTAGTGCCGTCGTGCTGAAAGAGTAAACAATAATATTAAACTTCTAATCATCATCATCATCACATCAGCCTTTAACTGTTCACTGCTGAACATAAGCCACCCCTTGGGGGGGTTATGGTAGTAGTTGCCACGCTTGGCAGGTGGACTGGCAATCGTAGTCAGGCTTTACAAATGTTTTAGGAAGGACGGTGCTGCCTATCCGTCGCCCTTCCTTAGTGGCCTCTTGCGACAACCACGGGATAGGAAGGGGTGGCCTATGGCCTGTGAATGACCACACGGTTAATTCTAATAACCTCATAAAATTCACAATAAACTACAAAATGTATCAATATTACTCACCATTGCCATGTGTCCCTTTTTAATACCATCTCGAATCAGTCTCTTGTTATCTTCAAGAAGTAGCCGGTATTTAATATTATTCTCGTTCGTAAGTTTCATTTTGTTGTAGCGTACAGGCATCTCATCACCGGTGTGCAAAAGGATTTTAGGCCAATAGCCCTCGTCGAGGGTTCCATCCAAGTCCAACGGCTTCAGATCGCACATGTGATGCGACAGTCTTTCCAATCTCAGCCTGGCTTGCAGTTGTTGGTAACCGTACCACATTGCTTCACCGCGACGTTCCTTGTTCACTCTATACATGTCTTCGTTCATCCAATAGGGATAGCTCATGTGCATATAGTACAAGTAAGTGTTCAAGTCGATATCCTCAGTGAAATAGGATGTGCGGTCGAACTCGCTCATCGTGTGACGAAGACCCTTCCTCCAATCAATGATCACCATACTATTATCTTTAACTTTTATACCGTAGTAATTCTTCATAACGGGGTCCATCGCTGCCTTGCTCATCTTCATCATGAATGCCTTGTGCAAAATGTTACTGTCGACGAATAAATATGGGTAGATCTCGTAGGGGGCAGGGATTTTGATGCCGCTGCAGTCAGATCTGTGGAAAATGGCGGCTGTCAAGGCATAGACGAACATGCCCCCGTTGATGCGCTCGCGCAACCAACAAGCGGTTTTCAGGAAGACGTCGAAGTCATTCGCGAAGTATAGCAGCTTGAAGACCTTGACCGCTTCTTCGACGTGCTTGTGGTCCATGTGCACGAAGACCTCGCCGCGAGGCAGCATGCCCATTTTGTATGTATTGATGAATTCTTTCACTGCTTCCATTTTCTGAAAATTGTAATTTCAAGATTTTAACTATATATATATATATATATATATATATATATATATATATATATATATATATATATATATATATATATATATATATTCTTTATTGCACTTGTAAGTTACATATAAAATAATCTATTTATAAATGTTGTGAGCAAGGATGGACTTATCTCTGACAGAGATCTCTTCCAGTCAACCCAGTACAGTGAGAAAGCATTTCGTTAGCGGGCAGCTGGAGTGCTACAACTATTAATACATAAACAAATATACAGTTAAATAAAATATTAAAATATATAATAAAATATTACATAAATACATACAATACCTACCTACTCATATAATAAATGTTAAAATAAATGAATACACTACTTATATTAGAAATTTAGTTTAATGATTTTAAGATTTGACAGTTCAATTAGAAAAATACAAAAAAAAATATTACTCAAGGGAAAGAAAATGTGATTTGAACCTCTTCTTCAAAGAGGTAATAGAGGTAATAATTTAGCATCTTAACCTGTAATCAGTTGTTACGCAGTTTATTATTATATACCTACTTACCACTACAATTTTTTTTTTTTAATATGAATAGATGTTTGTTAATAAAAACTTTTACGCAAAAACTACGGATTTGAATGTTTGGTACACAAATAGGGTTATATTATTTTAAATTTACGTATGGGATACTTTACATTCAGTTCAGATTTCATTTCATGCGGACGAAGCAGCGGCATATGGCTAGTATTATAAATAAGAAAGTGAGTTTATGTGTTACATCTTAACACTGTAACGACTAAATCAGTCATAACGAAATTTGATATACACATACTATTTTTTTTTATACAACTTAGAATGGCAAACAAGCTGACGGCCCACCTGATGGAAAGTGGTAACCGTCGCCTATAGACATGAGCAGTACCATGGACATAACAGAGTATACTGTTTTGTCCATGATACCCCCCATGCGTTGCCATTCCTGAGAACTAAGGTGTTATACCTGATGGAAAGTGGTAACCGACGCCTATAGACATGAGCAGTATCGTTGACATAACAATAATTGGGATGAAGGAAGACATAGGATTCTCTTTATCCCGGTCACACAGACGAGGTCGCGGGTGGAAGCTAGTTACTATATATTTACCATGTATTTGTCTTCGTTCTCCTCGAGGACCCACGCCTTCGCCACCTCGCGCACGTCTTCGTACATCGTGGGCTGCAGGATGTGATTCATCAGTTTCAATATGCACATCTCCTTTGACTTCATGTCCATATTTTCTGAAAACAAGCAAATGTTCATTAATTAAATTTAAAAAAAAAGTTGTTTTTACAAAATTTTACTATAATAATAAGGCCTCAATGATTAATAGTTGCAAATCTCTAAAATAAAAAAAAAATACTTTATGGATTGTTTGTAAAAGTTGCAAGATAAAAAGGATTTTTGGAAATTTATCCCTATTAAATTATTAAAAAGGGTTTTTTTTTAATGGATGATAATGGAATAGTAACCCCACCCGCGCTATCGGTATACACCGGCGGGGCACCAGTGAAGGAAGATAGGTGAGGATGAAGTAGGTCAGTTAGCCCATCGTGACGAGTTCAACAAGAATTGTTCACGATTGTTTCCAGGGGGACAGGCACTGGGGCTGTCAAACTCCATTGCTAACAATAACTCCCCCCCCCCCTGTTAAAAAGGGGTTGTATAGATAGTGCTCGTATCTATCAATTTTGAAATTGGAACTTAACAATTCGTATTCAGACCTCTAGTAGAAAACGAGACACATACTTCAGTTCCAGGACAACAAAAAAGTAAAAATGTCCTTACACAACAATATTGTGAAGTAAATACACTCACACATGCATACATCGCTTGCCAATATGTACTATGACATCAACAAACTAAAGAATCATTCTTCGCATGTACCTATTTTAACACTATAAGTAATATAGTCAAAACAAAAACATATATATTCTTTATTGCACTTGAACAAAAGATACAGCGATTAGTTTAGCAACTTATTACAAACATGTAAATTTTAAATGCGCCAAAAACGTCATTCTACTATCAACATCAGCACTTCAACATACAATTAAGTAATACAAACTATTTAATTAATAAATTACTCATACGTATATTAAATGAATAAAAAAAATTAACGTCTTCTTTAATTTTTTTTTTTCATTATTGTTGAGACATTTTTAATTCAAATTATTTTTCACATTTTAAATGAATTAATAATAAATTTAGATAAGGCCGTAAATTATTAAAAAAAAAAGGTCTAAACTAGTCAAAGTGATGGTAAGCAGGTAATGTGATCCAAATATGTTTATTGTCGAGATAGTACACTACTAGTCAACGATGCTCCCGTGCGTTTTATATAATCCGTAATCCTGCATTTGAGAAACCTAAATTAATAATAGTTTAAAAAAATATCTTCCGACGACTCGATCCGACGCGATTCGAACCCACATCCCTTTGCTATCCGGGCTGAATGTGTTTCCATTTACACCACGAAAGATATACTATCAATTAATAGATTTTCAACTACCTTTTTTTAACACTACATTTTCGAAAATATTTTTGTGAATCCCTAATAATAGATACGAGTACATTAAAATTTGTTTTCTATGATTCTGGTCATTTGGCACTGTTCTGTACACGCTAAGTGTTAAGTGTGCTAAGTCTGTTACTAATATTGCGAAGATAAATCGCTTACTCATAGGCTCCTTGGTGATGACAATATTCTTTAGCTCATCGTGGACGACGGAAGCCGCCACTGCGGCCAACAGCACCGCTGCCACTACCAACCTCATTGTGACCACCATCACTACCTTTTACTCTAATAAAACTGGCCGCCCGTACCGCCTTTTATACTCTCGATATCTCGTCCCTTATCCATTCTCTTATCTAGTCTTTCTTCACACCGACATGTTTTGCTTTTTAATAATTATTAACGTGTGTTTATTGATTAAACTCGGTTACAATGTTGTCAAAATAGTGGCAGAGAGACAGCAAAGTCGAAACGAAAAATTTAACTCTACTTTCAACAATAATCGAAAGATGAGATATTTTTATGAAACTTAGAATGACAAACAAGCTGACTGTCCACCTGATGGAAAGTGGTAACCGTCGCCTATAAACATGAGCAGTACCATGGACATAACAGAATATATCGTTTCGCCCATAATAACCCTCATGCTTTGCCATTCCTTAGAACGAAGGTCTTATTCCTCTGTACCCTGTAAATTCACGCCATATCCCACCCTTCAAACCGAAACACAGCCAAGCGAACAAAACTGCTTCACGGTAGAAACACGAATGGGACAGAGGTACCCAAGCAAACGACTTTTGTATAAAGTCTCCTTATAGTTTTATTATGTTTTCAACAAATACTTGCTTCACACTGGATGATCCCGACGCCATTGCCGATTCCATTGCTGATGTGGTGCTTCAGGGAATGGAATTATTTATTCCTAACTCTGTGGTGCCCGTCGGCGGGAAATCCCAGCCCTGGTATGGAGCCTCCTGTAGAACAGCATCTCGTCTGAAACAGGAGTGCTTCCTAACCTGGGCTAAAGGTGTGGCGTCGCGAGATCCTAACACCAGTGCTCTTAAAAAGAAGTATAACTCTGCCTCTAGGTCTTTCAAAAGAGTTATAGCCACAGCGAAGTCAGAGCATATTAGTAGAATTGGCAAGAGACTGGCTAGTTTGCCCTCTGGGACTCGAGCTTTCTGGTCTCTTGCCAAAGCTGCACAAGGGAATTTCTGTAAGTCATCCTTTCCACCTTTGCGCAGGGAGGATGACTCGTTGGCCCAGAACGCTAAAGAAAAGGCCGATCTTCTTGGATCCATCTTTGCGTCAAACTCGACATTGGATGACGGGGAGAAACCACCACCGACCATCACGTGTTGTAGGAGCTCTATGCCTGACATTAAATTCACGCATAGCTCAGTGCGTAGAGCACTTTTCTCCCTCGAAATCCATAAGTCGAGTGGGCCTGATGGTATTCCTCCAATTGTGCTTAGGACGTGCGCACCAGAGTTGGCTCCGGTTCTTACGCGTCTTTTTCGGCTTAGCTACTCATCGGGCATTGTCCCAAAGTTTTGGAAGACTGCTCTGGTGCATCCGATCCCTAAAAAGGGAGATCGCTCAGATCCAGCTAACTATAGGCCCATAGCTATCACTTCCTTATTCTCGAAGGTTATGGAATCCATCATTAACCGTCAACTGCTCCGGTACCTAGAAGAGCACCGGCTGATCTGTGATCGCCAGTATGGCTTTCGACAGGGACGTTCGGCCGGTGATCTTTTAGCTTACTTAACACACCGATGGGCAGTGGCAATCGAGAGTAAGGGAGAGGCCTTAGCAGTTAGTCTGGATATTGCGAAGGCCTTTGATCGGGTGTGGCATAGAGCGCTGCTTTCAAAGTTACCTTCATTTGGGTTGCCTGCGAGACTGTGCATTTGGGTCGCCAGTTTTCTCAAGGAACGTAGCATTAAGGTCGTAGTCGACGGTGCATGCTCTGATTTAAAACCTTTGAATGCTGGTGTCCCGCAAGGCTGTGTACTATCTCCGACTCTGTTTCTTCTGCATATCAATGATATGTTACAGATAAGTAATATTCATTGCTATGCGGACGACAGTACAGGAGATACATTATATACCGGTCATGCAAAGATCTCGCGGGCACATACCGATGAGTGCCGGAATAGACTTGTGTCTGAAATCGAAACTTCACTCCATCAAGTTTCGATCTGGGGTGAACAAAATCTTGTCCAATTTAACCCCAAAAAGACACAAGTCTGCGCGTTTACCGCAAAAAAGACGCCGTTTGTCGTATCTCCTCACTTTCAGGGCACTTCCCTTGATAAAAAGTCAAGTCTAGGAATTCTGGGCGTTGATATATCTTGCGACGTCCAGTTTTGCGGTCATCTGGAGGAGAAGGCTAAGATAGCTTCCAAAAAGTTAGGAGTGCTCAATAGGGTGAGACGATATTTCATGCCAGAACACCGCCTGAAATTATATAAAGCCCAAGTCAGGCCGCATATGGAATACTGTTCTCACCTGTGGGCAGGAGCGCCACAGTACCAACTCCTTCCGTTAGACCGCATTCAAAGTCGGGCGGCTCGAATTATCGATAGTCAACGCCTTACTGTCCGACTTGACCCATTGAAACTGCGCAGAGATGTTGCGTCTCTGTGCATCTTCTACCGAATTTATCATGGGGAGTGTTCTGAGGAATTGTTCGGATTGATACCTGCTGCTGATTTTCACCACCGTACAACCCGCCACAAACTAAAGTTTCATCCCAATCATCTGGACGAGTGGCGGTCTTCCACCGTGCGTTTTTCAAGGCACTTTCTTCCACGCACAACCATTCTTTGGAATCAACTTCCAGCAGCAGTATTTCCGAACCGATACGACAACATAACCTTCAAGAAAAGAGTATATTCCTTAAAAGGCCGGCAGCACACCTGCAATGCCGCTGGTGTTGTGGGTGATCATGGGCGGCGGTAGTCACTTACCATCAGGTGAGCCGCATGCTCGTTTGCCCCCTGTGTTGTAAAAAAAAAAAAAAAAAAAAAAAAAATACAAAATGAACAAATTTTCAATTCGACGGTATTTTCTCTGTACGTTACGTAATCGTATGTAATCCTCTAAAATTCTACGCCTAATTTGCAGTCTTAAATTGAGAATTCTGCCATGTATATTTTCATACGGTCAAAATCGATTTTTTTGTGAAACGAAATCTTACATTTTGTTAGTAATGGTATTTGGATTGAGTATTGTGTGAATGTTTAAAAAAAAGTTAAATATTTATATATATTAATATAATATAATAATATAGAATAGGCTACCACTGGGTGGTCTATTACCGTGGGTATCGTAAAAGTCGACTAAGGGATAGGGAAGGATGGGCAGCAGCGTCTCTTTTAAAACATCTCTAAAAGCCTAACCGTTGTCAATCCGCCTGCCAAGCGTGGCAACTACTGGCAACACTCGCCTCACGGAGAAGGCTTATGTATAGCAGTGGTCAGTTAACAGCTGAAATAATAAAATAAAAGAAATTGTTCTATTAGTGTTTGTTAATGGCATAATATCATTTTCATAGTGTTTGGCTCATACATTATCTTCTGCAAAATACAGAAAGTAAAATAAAGAAGCCTTCTTTTGCTTCTAAATTGTTATTTTTTATGCAATTTTGGCAAACAAGCAGATAGATTGATTATTGAAAGTTAGAACTATCGCCTATAGACATGAATACCATGGGGTATTCATGTCTACCATATATCTATGTATACATATGTCCACACATAAGAGAGTATATTGTATCACCCATGCTTTATACGTTGCCATTCCTGAATGCTAAGGTTTTATACCACTGTACTTTGCAATTTCATTTAAATATCTTAATCTTCAAATCAAAAGCGTTTTAAGAAACACAACCATGCAACACAAATGAGACAGAGGTAGCCAAGCAGAGAACTTTTGTACTATTCTCCATTGGTAGATAGGTAATAATGGTGCATGTCTCTCATTGTACACATTTCTAATAATAATTCTTATTTGGTCTTAAAAAATAATTTATTTAACGGTACTTTCCACATTCAACCATTTCTATAATCATAAAAACTCTTTAAGAGTAAACATTCATAATTGACTTGTTTTTCTGTTATCTTTTCACCGGTGCGTGTTGACGTCAGTTGTTATTTTAAATGTCGATAGCTAGCACTCCTTTTCCGTGTGGTAACCAAGTAAATAAGTAATTAAAATAAAATAAAAAATACCACGGGATGTGTGTTCCACAAAAAAAAAACACGATTTATTGTGTTAAAATTAATTATTTTGATTTGAAATACTAAACTACTCAATTAATTTTCATAAAAATTCTATGGAATCGATCTGAAAGCATATCCTTTAAATATATTACATTAACAACATGGGCCAATAAGCGCCCTAGGATGGGCGACGTGTCCAATTGTTTAGTTAGTTAGTCGAAACTTTTTGCCATTTTTGATCGACTTCAAAAAAGAAGAGAGTTCTTAATACGGTTGCATATATTTTTTTATATATATTTATTTACTCATAACGTCATATAAATCGATTTAGAAAATGTCTTTTTATCTTAATTTTTTTTATTTACAAATTAGTTCCATGGGAATTTTATCGAAATCGATTCAGTTGTAGTATTTACATTAAAATAACTGGGTTTCCCACAATTGATGTCGGTTTCTTTTTGTTGAACATAATCTTGAATTATTGTGTAAATACATACATATCACTATATATATAGAAAATATTCAGACTTATATAAACAGATATGTTTATGAATACAAATATTTGTATTGTCCAGTAGTGTGTTAACCCGATAGACCAGCGAGGTCGTCTATTTGTTTTTGTTTATTTTCATAAAAAAAATAATAATATCAAGGTATATGTATGATAACAGTCAAACCTTGTTTGTTGCAGACATTCCGCCATGGCTTTCCATTCTCACCAACGGCGTTGGCATGGGACCCCATACAGAAGCTACTCGCCGTCGGAGACAAGGGCGGCAACCTCAGAATGTATCCTTTTCAATTATTTTACGGACAGATGTTTAATTAAGGTAAGTCTTACAGATTAAGTTTTCGCTCGGAAAAACAAGACTTGAACGAAGATTACAGTGATTAATATTGTAAAATATCCTTCTTCCAAGACGAAAATAAATAAATAAATAAAAAAAAAACTAAAGGCTAAAGTGAATATATATTATTTTGAGTTTGCATACACTGTCGTAAATCGCGTCATCTATAAATTTTATGATAAAAAGTAAGATAATAATGACGATATCAGCCGTTACTGCCCACTGCTGAATATAGGCCTCTCCCCATTGAGGGGTGTTGCCAGTAGCCATGCTTGGTAAGCAGGTTAACAACTGCAGTTAAGCTTTGGTGATGTTTTATAAAGTCCACTGCTGCCAATCCCTCATTCTCCCTTTGTCGCCTTTAACGACACCCACGAGAAAGGAAGGGATGGCCTATTCTATACCGGGACTACAGGGGTTGCCAATCCGCCTGCCAAGTGTAGCAACTACTAGTAAATCTTCCCAAAGGGGAAGCTTTAATTTAATTTTTTATCAAAGCTGATAATTGTAAAAAAAATTGATTTAATTTCATTATATAATTTTTGACCCATCTGTCTCCACCTATATTAATCATCGCCTGACACGGGTGATGTCACTTGTAAACAAGATAACTGTCACACCAAACCAAAATTAGTTGACATAACCTGTGACTTTTATTAACTATTTAATTGAACTGGTAAAATCTTACCACATCTCAATTAAAGAGTGGAGAGAGACGGAGACCTAAAGAAAATCTCTCGTCGATTTTATCTTATTTTTCAAAAATAATAAATTTCATAAAAAGTGTTTGTGTCAAAAAATAAATGAAAAAAAAAACGGTCGCTTAAAATAAGTATGTAATATGTAATGTACATATGCCAGGTCAGCTAGTTGACATATAAAAGTTTATTTAAAATATCGCAGGCAAATCTGATGTAACGGAGGGACTTACAAATGTTATAAAATCTCACCGAAGGAAACTGAAATGGATTTAAAAAAAACAAATTTAAATAAATAACATTGTGTTCTTTAAAACTGTAGCAAAATTAATTTGGTTTAAAAACTAACCTACTAAACCATTTTTGATAACATTTCTACGAGACGAATCTGTAAACTGACGGAGTTATAAGGTAACAAACATAAAAAAATACAACCGAATCGAGAGGGGGGAAAGGGATTGTTAGAAATGGAGACTGAGACTCCAATTGCTGGCAATATATCCAAGCAGGTCAACCTCCTCGCGGTTCCCCCTGGAAACTATCATGGTTAATTCCTGATGAATTCATCATGATGGGCTAACTGGCCTGTTTTCATTCCCATCTATCACCCTTCACTGGTGCTCCGGCAGCGTATCCCGTTAGCGCACGCGGGGTTACCATACCATTATCACCCATCAAAAAAAAAAACCGAATCAAGAACCACTTTTTTTGCAGTCGGTTAAAGAAATTTTATCTCATAACATACGTATCAATGAAAGTCCCCTTATGCAATAACGTCATCAGTTGCATTTGGCGACCTCTTCCGAGAATTTAGCTGATAACAGCTGAGATAGTGCCTACCTATGACCCCTGTCGTAGCTGCACCCAGATTGTTCATTGAATCGTTCACTTTATAAATATTTCGACGATAATGCATATGTATTCTGTAAAGTAAACCTTATCAAACATGACTGCGCTAACGCAACTTGACGTAACACATTGTTGTCTCACCGTCTCTTTCCCTGGGGAACGATTGTGTTTCGGATATCTATACCTTTTCTGTTAAATCCTAGATTTAGAAATAGAATTTGTCTTGACAGATTACTTTTGTAATCTTCTTTTTGGCAAATTGATGGACAATAAAGTAAAGTTTGCAGCCCAAAACTCGCCACTTGGACTAAATTTTCTGTAGCGTCCATCAAGTCCTGCAATGAACAACTTTCTTTTTAGCCAATCAACCAATTTAGACAGTTAACTAGATGTTTGCCACCCAGAACATGGCCGCTTGGACTACATTTTCTGTGGCGTCCATCAAATCCTGCAATGAGTAGTTGGTAGGACAGGCAAGATAATATAGTAAGTGGGCCTTGATTTGTGTTTCACCGCAGATACAGTCCAAAGATAGTCCCATGGAGAATCCCCACCTATGCGTATTTCCTTGCTGCGAGCGACCTAGGACTGAAGTCTGTTAAATGGTTTCCAAACTGACCTTGACAATTGATGGCCAGGTCAAAGATTTTCAAATAATGGGACAAAATAAACTGAAAGGGTTACCTTCTCGTACCACATGCGGTACCTTGCTGTTGCACGCTGAATATTTAGAGGATCTGAGTATTTTGTAATAGTTACAGCCTAGTTTTTAACAGTACTTGAGTCTGCTTTCTAAACTGGACGGTAGAGTTAAAGTAACAATGTCCACAAGTAACAATGTTCGTATGTGTACTGCATTCCAATACACAGCATAATCGGATAATAAGAAAATACACCATCATTTTTATTTCATTTATTTATTTTTTTATTACAGAAAATATGTCTGTTACAAAAGGCGAACCTAATACTATATAGCATTCTCTCCCAATCAACCTTTGGTGAAACAAAAATGTAATTGTGCGGCGAAAAAATTTAAAATTGTTGCAGATAAACATTATATCGTCAAAGTCGTAGAATACTGACGGATCTTTATATGTAATCTTTGTCAGATCCGTCAGTATTCTACGGCTATGACGATATGTGCTATGGTTGCCACAGTATACAAAATAGAGTTTGCAATGAGATAATAAATTCATCAATAAAGTACCAGTACTTCAACCCTATCTAGATTACCTATATCAGAATCATAAACGTATTTAGGTCATTGAGCGATCCTCTACAGTTAGCCTCAGTACGAAGTGCGGAGCAAATAGCTGCATTTGAATAGCATTTCAAAAGTTGAACGGATCTCTAATGTTTAGCGGGCGGATCCGGCCCGATCCAGATAAATCCGGTTAGCGGATATTACCGCCGGTTCCATTCAAAAGGGCTATTTACATTGGGAAAGATTTCCGCTTCATCGACTGCAAATAATTTCATAAAATGATTACAAAACGGAATTACTCACCGTGTGTTTTGTTCCGTGTAATAATAATAATAAATTCAAATGTAACATATTGTTTATGAATTTAATTTCGTTTCATTTATTTATTTATTTAATTATACATAGGTAGATAACAAATGGATGGTATAAGTAAATAACATACCTAGGTATATATATATTTATATATAAATTACATTATGTTAACTTCTATATATATTATTTTTTTAAAAAGCCCCTTAAGTATTAAAGAAGAAAGTGAAAAAATGTAATTTAAAATAGTATTCTGTTATAAATATCCTCATATATGTATGTATGTTTATCAAATTCATTGTTTAAATAAGTATCGACATAATAATTACAAAGTATTTACAATAGGATTCAGTAAATAGTTTAGTTAGTCTTAGTTTTTCATTCACCGTCATTTTTAATTCTACTTGTCTGTCTACCAGATTAACTTACGTGTAATTTGGTCGACAAAGCTCCACTAGTTTCGGGACCATTTGGGACCCTTAATCTTGAGCGGGTTTGATTCGAATGCGATGCGAATAAAGAGTTTAAAGATTCCAAATGGTCCCAAAACTAGTCGAGATTTTTCGATCTAAATTACATGTAAGTTAAACGGGTAACTATTAAATTAAAATGTAATGTATACTTATGAAACTTTTAACAATAAAACTAATCTGTCGTTCGGTACTAATTTTTAAACTGCAATCAATATTATATATGAAATTCCGAAATTTCGGACTCAGTTTCGTGTTTTTGTTTATACCAAAATCGGACCAATAAATGGAGTTTAACATCTCGTTCGTCATGCATCCTATCATAAAAGTCTAAAGGAACAATATTTTAACATTTTTAATATTTCCAAACGGCATGTATTATGTATTTTAACATCAAATTTCTGTTTCGTTTGGCTCCGCAATTTCGAAAAACATTTCATGGTAGGCCCTCCAGTCCCTATCACCTTTCACCATTATTACTACCTACTACTTTGTACAATATCGTCTGTATGTATACTTTCTCTGTTCCCTTAATGTTTCTGCCACCATACAGTTGTACTTGATGGTTATATTAAGCAATGCCAGATCGTTGCATATTTTTTTACAATATTGGGCAAGAAAACATTCTATTCGCGAAATTTTGAAAAAATTAAATTCTTGACGAAAAATAAATTTAGGTATTTTTTTGGAAATTTTGGATAATCGTTTTAGTACTCGTAAACTCTGTACAGGTATATAAAGTACATAATTATAGTAAAGTATATGGCTTAAAGTACATAACGAAATTCGTTGTGTAGGTTTCGACAACCCCTTTCTTTCCCGTGGGTGTCGTAAGGCAACTAAGGGAGCTTATGGTCGAAGGAATGAACAGCAGTGTCCTTCTTAAAACATCACTAAAAGTCAAACTGCGGTTGCCAACCCACCTGCCAAACGTAGCAGCTACTGGCTAACGTTTTCAAGTCGTCACTCCATCTAGTGGGTAGTAGTTGTCCTACACTGCGTTTACCCGTACGCGGTCGGTAATTACTATGGTTGTTATTAATGTATGTTGTAAAGCCCATGGTGCTGTCTATAGTCCACATTTACGATTTCCCATCCTATGGACCGTCAGTTTGTTAAACATTTCAAATTGCATAAAAAACTTTCTTCAGATAAAGAAATTGCTTAGAAAAAACTGTGAACTAGTTAACTGAACTTTCATTGCGATGTGTTAGCAAGTCTCGCGTAAGACCTGACCGCTATTTGTCCGTACTCGCCGACCCCACCGCCATTAGAGCCCCATCCGTGAAGGTTCGGTTATTTTTACACAACATTTAGATAGGCGAGGGCTTTCTATTCGGAATGTTTAATTAATATGTTATCCGGCCGAATGTTTAGTCAGACGCTCATATCTGACTGAACAATTGTTGATCTTTGTTGATTACTTTTTAAATGGATTTTATTTTTTTAATAATATCATTGAGAGAGAGAATGGAATTTTTATTTTTATATCGTATTCAACATACGTTATAGGTATAAAAAACAGTGGCACTCCACGAATGCTGACAAAAGTGAAAACTTTAAATTGCGTGTGTATTTTTTGAATCGGCAGAGTAGCAGTGTCGCGAGTTCGATGGTTTATCCCATCTCTAAAAATATCAATACGCATGTATATCTATGTACGTACAGACACAATGTATATGAACGGTCAAATGACCGCTTTAAAATAAAGTATGTATCTTAATATAGAAAGAGATTTTAGTTAACTTGATGGTAAACAAATAAATAATAGTAAGTTTTAAATATTGAAAAATGGGTTGTATATAAATATATTATAGGAAAAGTCAATAAGTTACATGGTGATACAGTAACGCTATATATCATCACCAGAGGGAGACTTTGTACAAAAGTCGATTGCTTGGGTACCTCTGTCCCATTCGTGTTTCAACCGTGAAGCAGTTGTGTTTGCATGGCTGTGTTTCGGTTTTAAGGGTGGGATATGATGAATTTACAGGGTACAGAGGAATAACATCTGAATCTGAATTGTTATTTACTTAAATTTCTTACACTGTATAATTACGTTAAAGTGAATGCTGTGAATACCTATAATAGACATGTGCATTAATATTGTATTGTATTTAATGTTGTTATACCTATATGTTATAATGCAATATGCTGTTGGTGTTCCTTAAATAAATAAATAAAATAAAATAAAATCCTCAGAAATGGCAACGCATGGGGGGTATCATGGACGAAACAGTATACTCTGTTATATCCATGGTACTGCTCATGTCTATAGGCAACGGTTACCATTTTCCATCAGGTGGGCCGTCAGCTTATTTGCTAAACAAGCTGACGGCCAAGTTGTATAAAACGGCTAAGTTGTATAAAAAAAAATGTATATGAATAATTTTAAACTAAATTTCAAAAACGGCCATTTGACCGCGCTGGGTAGGTTTAGTGTCAACACTTAATTAATTTATTATTACACAGAGAAACTCTTTAAAGATATTGGCTTCTAAGAGAAAACAACAAAAGTGTGAATATAATACTGGGATGACATGGACACAGCGATATGAAATTTATTATGTTCGTAAAAAAACATTGATAACCGTTGTTTGTGAGTGTGTCGGTGAGAGTCATTGCATATTTGAATCTCTCTATATACAGTTAAACTACCGATAACCAGTTCAGTTGTTTCCTTAATTAATAAATAGAAGTTTCACAACAACATCCGATGTGTTTGTGATGATGGTCGCCGTCCGGACAGATAAAGACGTGTCACTATTGTTTTAATGATGTTAAAAAAACTTATTTATTCACTACTAACTATACTCTATGGCTTCGCCGTATAGTTAATTATATATCTATCTATCTATCCTATTTAAGAGCTGCGCTCTTGTCGGTGGAGCTCTTGCCGCTCACTACGATTTACAGCGAGCCTCTTCACCTCTTGATACGACACGACACCAACTCCTTCCTTGATATGCATGATGTAACTATGTCTCGGTCTCCCTCTCCCCCTCCTTCCTTCTGTCTTACCTTCTATTATAATGTTCATAAGTTCGTCGTGTCGTATCAAGTGTCCCAACATTTTTCCCCTTCTGTCCTCAATAGTTCTAATAATTTGTCTTTTTTTCCTTAACCCTAAGCAGGACCTCCTCATTGCTAATTCGATCCCTCCAATTAAATAATCCCTCCAAGTTAATTATATAAGGTATCATATCTGTTCTGTTCTGTTCTGTTCTGTTCTGTTCTATTTATTTATTTTCAACGGACTTCAAGAAGAATAAAATTCTCAATTAGGTTGTTTATTTTTATGTTTGTTACCTAATAACTTTGTTAATTGTAAAAGATATACTTTTCTCCTACATTCTTCACGACTTTGGAACGCGCTTCCTGATGCCATTAAGAGACTACCGACTAAACCGTCTTTCAAAAAAGCGTTCACTCGCACTTTTTATCTTTATCCGAACAGTAAGTGCTTTATATTATTCTCCATTTCGTGTATAATATAGTATACATCATATATGTGTAAGTATATTTGTTATTCATAATTATTCGTTTATATATGTAATTTTAGTATGTATGTATATCAATAATTACTAGTACCGCATTCGAGTATTCTGACACTTACATATGGTTGACTGGGAGAGAATGCTTTTAGCATTAAGTCCGCCATGTACACATATTTGTACTAATGAATAAATTAATAAAAATAAATACTTACAAGTTCCATAGAAATATCAAAATCAGTTAAATAGTTTAGTTTTTAAACCAAAATAATTGGTTTTACCGAAATTGAAGTCGGTTATTTTCATGTGGGACACAATCTTTAATTATGTATGCTTATAACAGTAGTTCTTTTTTATCACTGGTCCCGGGAAATGGTAAAGATTCGTCCAAAAGACAGACAAAGATCAGTAAAAGACCAGATGTTCAAGTTCGTGTTGAGCTGAAGAATACCGCTTATCTGCAGTCATTCGTTTGGTGCTGGCGCGACGCCAGCCACCTACGACTTATTGCCCGCGGTGTTAAAACGGAACACTTTTGTCAAACAACTGCCGTAATTCACGTGCCTTATATCTCTAACAGTTGTGTGTGTGTGTGTCGAGTGCTCGTCAAAGATTAAGCCTTATACGAAGTTCGAGTCAAAGCGTAACCCACTTTGACTTAAACTTTATTTAAGAATTGTTCTTTGGATGATTAAAAACTCGTCTTGACCCAATTTTATTATTTTTATTTTATTTATTTATTTAGGTTTACCAACAATTGTTTCCACAAAATAATTGTAAATATATATACAATTATGGAGCTTAGAACTAAGTGTAACAATTTTTTATAGGCAAACACAGCATATATTGATACGTGTATAACAATAAGTACGGAGAAATATATTATAGCTTACAACTATTATTAAATGCTTAACAATTAACAACTAAAGCCACCATATCCATAAGCAGATCCAGCAGCACGACTCAATATATATATTTATAGATATTTCGTACAAAAACAATTGGAGTATCAAAATTAATATCGACCTGGTCACTGCAGCTATTTATAATCTTACAGAACCTTACTATTGGAGAATTACTAGCCAGAACAGTTCTTCTAAATGGAGGTATTAGCGGAGTTATAGGTCCACGAGGTAATTATGGACAACAGAGGTCGTGAATGGCTTGGTTCACGTACAACCGACTATGCGGGAAGATCTGTTCATGACTTTGCTTTGGCTTATGGTCTGACGCAGCTTGTTTCCTCGCCTACGCGAATACCTGATGTGTTGGACCATTCACCTTCACTGTTGGACCTTCTGCTGACCACCCACCCAGACAACTATGTGATTTCCGTCGAAGCTCCGCTTGGATCGTCGGATCACAGTCTGGTGCGGAGCGAGGTGCCTCTCATGAGTCCGATTCCACCACGTTCCACGGGTAGACGTCGTGTCTGGCACTACAGGTCAGCGGACTGGGATGAGATGCGGATTTTTTTCGCATCTTACCCATGGAGGCGGGTTTGCTTCACACTGGATGATCCTGACGCCATTGCCGATTCCATTGCTGATGTGGTGCTTCAGGGAATGGAATTATTTATTCCTAACTCTGTGGTGCCCGTCGGCGGGAAATCCCAGCCCTGGTATGGAGCCTCTTGTAGAACAGCATCTCGTCTGAAACAGGAGTGCTTCCTAACCTGGGCTAAAGGTGTGGCGTCGCGAGATCCTAACACCAGTGCTCTCAAAAAGAAGTATAACTCTGCCTCTAGGTCTTTCAAAAGAGTTATAGCCACAGCGAAGTCAGAGCATATCAGTAGAATTGGCAAGAGATTGGCTAGTTTGCCCTCTGGGACTCGAGCTTTCTGGTCTCTTGCCAAAGCTGCACAAGGGAATTTCTGTAAGTCATCTTTTCCACCATTGCGCAGGGAGGATGACTCGTTGGCCCAGAACGCTAAGGAAAAGGCCGATCTTCTTGGATCCATCTTTGCGTCAAACTCGACATTGGATGACGGGATGAAATCACCACCGACCATCACGTGTTGTAGGAGCTCTATGCCTGACATTAAATTCACGCATAGCTCAGTGCGTAGAGCACTTTTCTCCCTCGAAATCCATAAGTCGAGTGGGCCCGATGGTATTCCTCCAATTGTGCTTAGGACGTGCGCACCAGAGTTGGCTCCGGTTCTTACGCGTCTTTTTCGGCTTAGCTACTCATCGGGCATAGTCCCAAAGTTTTGGAAGACTGCTCTGGTGCATCCGATCCCTAAAAGGGAGATCGCTCAGATCCAGCTAACTATAGGCCCATAGCTATCACTTCCTTATTCTCGAAGGTTATGGAATCCATCATTAACCGTCAACTGCTCCGGTACCTAGAAGAGCACCAGCTGATCTGTGATCGCCAGTACGGCTTTCGACAGGGACGTTCGGCTGGTGATCTTTTAGCTTACTTAACACACCGATGGGCAGTGGCAATCGAGAGTAAGGGAGAGGCCTTAGCAGTTAGTCTGGATATCGCGAAGGCCTTTGATCGGGTGTGGCATAGAGCGCTGCTTTCAAAGCTACCTTCATTTGGGTTGCCTGCGAGACTGTGCATTTGGGTCGCCAGTTTTCTCAAGGAACGTAGCATTAAGGTCATAGTCGACGGAGCATGCTCTGATTTAAAACCTTTGAATGCTGGTGTCCCGCAAGGCTGTGTACTATCTCCGACTCTGTTTCTTCTGCATATCAATGATATGTTACAGATAAGTAATATTCATTGCTATGCAGACGACAGTACAGGAGATACATTATATACCGGTCATGCAAAGATCTCGCGGGCACATACCGATGAGTGCCGGAATAGACTTGTGTCTGAAATCGAAACTTCACTCCATCAAGTTTCGATCTGGGGTGAACAAAATCTTGTCCAATTTAACCCCAAAAAGACACAAGTCTGCGCGTTTACCACAAAAAAGACGCCGTTTGTCGTATCTCCTCACTTTCAGGGCACTTCCCTTGATAAAAAGTCGAGTCTAGGAATTCTGGGCGTTGATATATCTTGCGACGTCCAGTTTTGCGGTCATCTGGAGGAGAAGGCTAAGATAGCTTCCAAAAAGTTAGGAGTACTCAATAGGGTGAGACGATATTTCATGCCAGAACACCGCCTGAAATTATATAAAGCCCAAGTCAGGCCGCATATGGAATACTGTTCTCACCTGTGGGCAGGAGCGCCACAGTACCAACTCCTTCCGTTAGACCGCATTCAAAGTCGGGCGGCTCGAATTATCGATAGTCAACGCCTTACTGTCCGACTCGACCCACTGAAACTGCGCAGAGATGTTGCATCTCTGTGCATCTTCTACCGAATTTATCATGGGGAGTGTTCTGAGGAATTGTTCGGATTGATACCTGCTGCTGATTTTCACCACCGTACAACCCGCCACAAACTAAAGTTTCATCCCAATCATCTGGACGAGTGGCGGTCTTCCACCGTGCGTTTTTCAAGGCACTTTCTTCCACGCACAACCATTCTTTGGAATCAACTTCCAGCAGCAGTATTTCCGAACCGATACGACAACATAACCTTCAAGAAAAGAGTATATTCCTTTTTAAAAGGCCGGCAGCACACCTGCAATGCCGCTGGTGTTGTGGGTGATCATGGGCGGCGGTAGTCACTTACCATCAGGTGAGCCGCATGCTCGTTTGCCCCCTGTGTTGTAAAAAAAAAAAAAAAAAAAATCAAATGTGACTGACACCGAATGTCACTATAATTTTAACAATCGACAAATGCCTCCGACTATCCCACTAGTGATTGAGACATTTGACAGACGTGAGATTTTTTTTTTATTCTATTTGTATGAGTTCGAGTTTTTTTTTCTTTAATACCTTTATCAAGGTCTATCTCTCTTTAATAATCATATTTTTGTTGCCAGAAACATATTTACATAATAAGATGTTACAATTTGTTTTTTACAGTATGTTTCGTCATGTCATCAATAGCATGATAATATCACTGTTTACTGTTTTTGTATTTGTTTTTTTTTTTATTTTAACCAATTACCTTCTAGTCGATCTATCTCAAAGTTATAATTTGCAAGAATATTTAAAAAAATTTTAACGTTTGTCAAAACATACATCTAAATATATCAAGTTATTGTTATTTTTATAGCATCTGCGTAAAATAGAAAAATAGGTGTTCTAGAACAATAAAGATTCGAAATATAATATTTACTCAATATATGTTGCTTCCTCACCGTACATAGGTATGCGTAATCTTGTAAAATAACTTTATAACGTGTCTCATCTCTGATGTTTCCCATATTCCCAGAAAAGGCGAGAGCAAAGGAAAACCGAATGAAAAGTTTCAAGCCTGCTTTTAAAAATAAATATATTATGCTTAAAAATAAAATATCTGTGAATGTTCACAACACAAATAATATTATCAGTTTACACGGTATAGATGACGGGACTTATCTGTCAATGAATAACATTGTAAAAATAAATTATTAAATTTTAGCTAATTACGAGTGAGCACGCTAAGCAAACAAGCGCTCTGTGAATATCAATACTTAATTGTGAAATAATTTGCACTTTTTTTTTATTTTTAACATCGTTAACTTGTCGAGTTAAACATTTTTTTCTAAACGTCGTGAATTTACTGGGTACAGAGGAATAACACCTGAGTCCTCAGGAATGGCAACGCATGGGGGGTATCATGGGCGAAACAGTACACTCAGTTATTTCCATGGTACTGCTCATGTCTAAAGGCGACGGTTACTACTTTCCATCAGGTGGACCGTCAGCTTGTTTGCCATACTAAGTTGTACAAAAAAAAATATTTTAATTTTTAATAACATGCTTTCTTTCGTTTACACATAAACAGATGTTGGACACCCAAATGTATTTATTATATATATTCTCTATTGCACTTGTAAATTACATGTAATATAATATATTTATATGTTGCGAGCAAGGGTGGACTTGTCTCTGACAGAGATCTCTTCCAGTCAACCCAGTACAGTAAGAAAGCATTTCGTTAGCGGGCAGCTGGAGTGCTACAACTATTAATACATAAACAAATATGCAGTTAAATAAAATATTAAAATATATAATAAAATATTACATAAATACATACACTATAAATACATATAATACCTACCTACTTATATAATAAATGTTAAAATAAATGAATATACTACTTATATTAGAAATTTAGTTTAATGATTTTAAAATTTGACAGTTCAATTAGAAAAATAAATATAAAAGAATTTATTAATAGTGCAGAGCATTGAATGGTATTACTATCATAATCATCAACATAAACAATTTAGTCATCTAAACATATATTTAATACCTATTTTTTTACATATATTTAATAACTCTTTTAAGATAAGTGTTTAATTTAAGCCGTTTCTCCATCTCTAATTGTGAATGTGAAGTCAAGTAAGCGGCTGTTGTCCCAGATGCGCCCCCTCCCCGTTTCCCTCCCGCCCTCCTCGTGGAAGATACGGTACATTAGGGTGGTTATTGCAGTTTCCTATCCAAATTGCGGAGATGGCTCGCCCTCTGGGGTCTGGCGTGGCGCCAGTTTTGCACTCGCGCGTTACAACTCACACTAAATTTATGGTTTGAATGAGAACACAAAATAATTATTCTTTAATTTTTTTTTTATCTTATGACCTCATGTCCATCCTGTCGTCTGTAGGTAACACAGTGTAACAGGTACACGAGCAAATAGAAAGAAGCCAATATTTTTTCTATATACCCGTAACGAAGTTGCCGCAATAAGTTAAAAAATTGAATTGCTTTCAATATTACCCAATTCCACGTGGAGCGTGGACCGAGTAAATTTACCTTTTTAGAGAAAATTGCTTTCCTATGAAATCACTTCGAAGTTCTTTATTACAGGGGCCCATCCGCCCGTCCGTCCGTCCGCCCGTCCGTTAATTAATAAGACCGGGCACCAAGCTTGGGATTTATTATTTTTATCTCCCTTCAAATTCATATCCAATTTTAATGTTGGGAATTTTCCTTTCTCTAATGTACGCCTGTACGCTTGACATATCTTTAAAAGTTATTATGAAGAAATACTAGTCTTTAAACGCGACTTCGTTTACAAATCTACACAATTACGACTAGTTAATTTATTAAGGCAATAAGAAGTAACAAACACACGTTCACATTTATAATAAAAACAAAAACTTTTTTATATAACACTAATAATATCTAAAATCTCTTTTAGAGATAAGTTCGCCTTTGCTAACATTGTTAATAACTTATTGTTGTTACTGTATGTTTTAGTGCAATAAACAATATATATATATATATATATATATATATATAATATATAAGTAAGGACCCTAAAATACTTCAATTAAAAATTCATTCCCCACAACGCCACCGCGTCAAACCTACATTAGGAAAACAAAGGGATTGATTGATAAAATTCAAAATAATATCTCACCGCTTTATCAATATTAATATTCTACATTTCTAATTGACAGACAGATGAAATTTTAGGTCAATAATTATATCTACACCACATACAATCCGGTTATTTTTGTTCTATTTGAAAATGCAAATGGTAATCGTAAGTGGTAACCTTTCCATATAGGCATTGGTCAGACCCCATGGCAACTCCATTCAATTCGATTTATTACACGAATGTAGGTGTTACCAATGATATGGGTATTATCTGCATTAATAATAGAAAGGTTTATAAAGTCTGTCCGCGTTCCATTAATATTACAAATGTGAATAGCTAAAAATGTTATTAAGATATACTTGTATTTGGTATAAAATTTCTTTATTTATAAAATATATAAATAAGCAGAATCTTGCTCCACACAGAAAATGGACTTAAATATGAGACCAACACCCTGTTATCACCGTTTCACCCTGTACCTATCCTTTTTTGGATACAGCCCTTCCCTAATGCCTTCCAACATGTGCAATCAGAAGAATTTACCAGAGGGAGACTTTGTAAAAAAGTCGATTGCTTGGATACCCCTGTCCAATTCGTGTTTCAACCGTGAAGCAGTTGTGATTGCATGGCTGTGTTTCGGTTTGAAGGGTGGGATATAGCGTGAATTTACTGGGTACAGAGGAATAACACCTGAGTCCTCAGGAATGGCAACGCATGGGGGGTATCATAGGCGAAACAGTATACTCTGTTATGTCCATGGTGCTGCTCATGTCTGTGGGCGACGGTTTCCACTTTCCATCAGGTGGGCCATCAGCTTGTTTGCCATTCTAAGTTGTATATAAAAGAAATCAAAGATTTCACAAATTTTATAATTCTTAACATATTAGTAGGTACACACACACACACACACAAACACACACAAATTGAGAATCATTTCTTTTTTGAAGACTAAACAAAATAGAAATATAAAACCACAAAACGTATTTTTGCATTAAATAGATAGCTAAATTCCTTTACTATTGTTCCCGAAGAATTATCTAATGTACCGCAGGGAGCATGATTTATGAGTCAGCGCGGAATTGGATTTTGATACAGTCCTCTCCTCGAATTGTTACAGGCGACTTCTGTTTCAAGTTTTATCTCAATTATAAAGTAATACAGTAACCCGCTTTATAAATCTTTGTATTAAAACATTAATTAAATAAATAAAGATGTGTTCATATCTGCTCCGATCGATTAATTACCCGATGATGACCGCTTAAAGGTGAAACACATGTCGCAATATGGGTTTAGCCTTAATTACTGTTTGAAATTGATAACTGATAAGAGAGGTCATAGAACCCCTACTAATAGCGGTCAATCCTTCTCACCAAAATTATGGTGGTCTTACACATTTTAATGACAACAGAATAACATACAAATCGAGTTACTAGGTACTCATTTTTGCCAAGAACTATGGTGTTCTATATCCATAAGTAGTATAATATAGTGTAGTAAGTTAAGGGGAATTTCTCTGCTAAATCCCATCCATCAAATCAAAACTCAGCCATGCAAATACAAATACGTCACAACAGAAACACAAATAGGACACAAGTGCGAAGGTTTTTCTTAGCAGACTTTGTAATAAATTTATAATATATTTAATTGTGTATATTTTATATATGTATGTGTATGTATGTATGTATGTATATATGTTTATATATTATAATATTTATATAATAGTGCGCCACCTACCCTTTGTCTTTTTCTCAATGTCCTCTACCCAAAGGTTGTCTGGAAGAGATTGCTCAGCGATAAGGCCGCCTTTTGTATCACTTCTCATTAATATTCACTGTATTTGTTATTTCTCTTTTTACTTGGTGCAATAAAGTGTAAATAAATAAATAAATGTTTAGTATTAAAATTACTGCAATTTCTCATCACATTTCACTGTCAAATAATCCTAAATAAAGCCTTCGAGTAATATCTAACACAAAACTTAAATATTATATGCAGTACTGGCCAAAATGCATCAGAGAGAAATTGATTAATTAATCTTCTTGCTCCCTTCTAATAGTGTTATTCCCTCTTTATTACATACACTCGGAAACATCAGTAATGTAATAATAAATAATTAATCCTTTTTCTCCCCTCCAAAAGAATCAGGTTACCATTCCTTGCCCACTTTCGACGAATAACGGAAATGACGTACAAAATTGATTCGTTTATTTATATAAGCATCTACCAAAATAATACGTTACCGTTTGTTGTTTTCTTAAAAAAATAAATACAGTCAACTGCTTTTGTAGTTTCTAAGTATCATTATTAAAATTTCAAGAATATCTATCTAACTAATCAACGCATTACCGAAGCTGCTGTATCTATAAATATAAAATATTGCAATAAGCAAATGTTGCTTTTAAATAACAATTTATATTAAATTAAATTCTTTTGTTCGAAAATAACATTATTGATCCTGATACAGTTATAGTTTTAAATATAAATAAACTTACTATAATGAAAAAAATAAAACTAACTGATAATAATGAAATAGCAAAGGCATAACACCTTAGTCTTCAAGAATGGAAATACAAGAATGGGCGACACAGTATATTCTGTTATATCCATAGTGGTATTCCTTTCATCATTACTACTTTCTATCAGGTTGGCAGTAAATTTGCCATTCTAAATTGAATAAAAAAATGTATATACCTGTACTCAATACATTCATTATTACAATAGTAAAATTCTCTGTTCTCGACTGAAACACATTAAGGAATGCACAGTAAAATTAACATAAAAGCCTGTAAATTCTTACATGAATATTCTTTATTTGATTAAGACTCAGCTCGATGCCTAAATAGTTCAAATTTGCAATTTATAAATCTAAATTTGTTAAGAAACCACTCCACGTATTTTACAAAATCCTCTAAAAACTTTATTTAGAAAATCAAAATAATTATGTACGTAAATACTTTATGACAGATCTTGTTAACAAAATAAGTTGCTAAGAAGTTATGTACAACTGTGTTCACCTGATTCCTAGAACGGAACACGTCTCAACAATGAAATAATAATATTTCATCGAGATATAACGAGATAACTTCGGAATGGGCTTTAGAAAACAGAGCCAGTTTCAAAATTAAAGCGTGCAACTTGCTGACTAATTTGTCTGAGCTGCTTGCTTGTTTTGTTGCTTTACTGTTGTTTAGGTCACAATGAGTGCTTGTATTATACGAATTATTCTAATTCCTAATCTTACAAGTGTTGTACTCTGAAGTCTATATTGTAAATACTTTACATTGGACACATAAAGAAATTGGATATACAAATTTCTAAGCAATGATATGAAAGAAACAAAAAATAATATATGTGTTTAAATATTTCTACTCGATCATGCTTAAACAGTTTAACGAATTGAAAAGCTACATACTAATCTTTGAAACAGTGGAAAGAAAGAAAGAAAGAAAGAAAGAAATATTTTTATTCAAGTAAACTTAGATATAAGCATTTTTGAATAGTCATTTTTTCATTACCGCCCATTCAGATTGCAATTTCAACCAAGAATAACAGGCGAGAAACGAAGTTGTTTTTTTTTTCCAAAAAGTTTAACTATATAAGTAATGAATTTGTGTGAATATAAGCTAATGTGGTTTCAAGAAAACCGCTAAAAATAGAGATGTAACAAATTCCGAAATGTTATTGTCAGTTGTGCAAAATGAATTCGTACGTACAAAACCACTGTGCCAGAGTAAAGCTGTGCATAGTGCACACAGCGTAAGTAATAAGAAGTTACAAGTATCTGAGCGTATGTGTATACAATACTTACTGCACTACTGTGAGATACTTCAATACAACTTGTTCCTTTGTGACGAACAATCCTAAACATGAGAACGTTCGTTCTCCAGATGAAACTTGCCTGATCCTCTGGAGCTTGAATTCAAATTATTTTCTCAAAGCGCCCATTAACTGTATACAAGATTACAGTACAGTAATTGCTATAAAACTTCTCAACTCTGAATAGGTATCTTGAAACTTATTCAATGTTTTGTTGAACACTTTATTGTTGGTAATCGAGACGTAAATTTCTTGTGATACTAGCAAATTATTATATTTATTAGAATTGTTGTGAGTCGACTAAATTAATTTTACTACAGACACTCGAATCGAAAACGAAAATGCTATATAAACACCTTTTTGAGTAAAACTCTTAGTAATTACAAATGACAGTGGTCACCTATAGACCTAGCGGATGGTAATAGAATTTATTGATTTAATATATCGCATTTTTTTTTACTGTGTGGGCCGAACATAGAATGGGCCACGGCTTCATTTCTTGCAACTGTCGTAAGAGATGACTAAGGAAAGTAAAGGGATGAGCATCAGTATCCCTTTTAAATCGTCAATAAATCTTATTTGCAATTGGCAACCCGCCTGCAAAGCGTGGCGGCTACTGACAAACCCCTCTTATGGGGTAGTCGTATGTTCAACAATGGACAGTTAACGGCTAATATGAATAATGAAAAAGTAATATTTTTCAACAATTTAAAGTTGGTAAGCGTAATTTACTGTGCTCGCACCCAGTAATTACGTGCGAGTACGTAGACGACACTTATTTGGTATTCTGTTAAGGAAAACAGATTTGGCTAAGCAAACTCCTCTCTCTCTTGTATTGAAACTACTCAATGATGTTTTGAGCCGGTATCCACAATCAGACGTGCCTGCCTCCAACTTGCTGGAGTTTTATCTGATGACCACAGTGTTTGTATTCAGAGATTTAAGATATAGATATTATTATTGTTCTAGGATTTAAATATAATTAAAATTATTCCATTTAATTACACATTATTCCATTAGTACAGTAACACATATGTTACTGTACTAATGCTTTTCTGAATGAGCGTATTGGGAAACTGTAAAACTCACTCAGTTGATAAAATAATAGTGTAACAAACCGCATCGATAAAATTATAAAACCTAACTTCCGATTAGTTGTTGCCATATACAAAAATCTACTAATAAATTTTAACTGGAAACATCTCTGTGCAAACACATGTAATTACATAACAAGTATTTGTATTAAGTAATTAATACTCAATCAAATTAGGACGTATTAATTATAAAGCGTGGCATTGAGGAATAGCGTTGGCTTCAGCTGACAACACAGAGCTATATCCCTATGTTATGGATGACATTAGCAAATAGCGCGCTGTTCGCCACACTTGCATGTCAGTGTCAGTCGAACTGTCACTTTATGTCAGTGTGTCAGTCGATGTTGTGGTACAGTCGATTGCGTAAATAGAGAGTATGACTCATTATCTAAAGGTCGTTTATTACATGTTTCACTATTATAAACATTATAAAAGCTACATAGTAATAAAAAAAAAGAACTAAATTAAATTAATGTTCAATCAAAATATATTCCTCGCTAGTGTTTGTCACTTAGAACTAAAACAAAACCAAATGTAAAACAATTATTGAAAGACTAGATTGCACCTAGGTGTATAATATACATTTCTTCGTAAGCAACTAGAGGCTCTTTTTGTTTTATTATAATACTAGTCATCCAGCCCAGCTTCGCATTAGTATATAGAATTTTCAAAATATACTATTAGTTTTTACCCGCGACTTCGTCCGCGTGACCGAGAGAAAAAGTAGCTTATAACCGATTCCAGGATCCCATCTATCTCTATACCAAAATTGATATGAAATACTAAATACAAAAATTGGTAGACGTTTCACGTCATGCATGACAAACAAGAAACCAACTCACTTTTACATTTATAATATTATTTAAGGATATTACGCGCTGATAATGTAGTTTTCTATAAGTGAAAGAATTTTTAAAATCAGTTATGTAATTTTTAAATATTATGTACAAAATGTCTAGGTTATAGTATTTTAATAAATTTTGCATACCAGTATTTTGGTGAAACATGTAGCTCGAAGTGTACACAACTGGCTACGGTAACCACTTACCATCAGGTGAGCCGTATGCTTGTTTACCACCTCAGTGGTATAAAAAACAACTAAACATCTAATGTAAGCATTTTTAATGCAAATAAAGAATCTGATTCTAAAATCTCATGAAATCAAACGTATTACCTTTATATTATTAGATTCTGTTGTCCTATATCACTGTGATCTGTGAACAATTATTATACCCATATATATATGAACGCAACACTTAAACTTTTAAATTAGGTACAAAGCTATGCAGTGCTACGGTAAAGCTTTTGACGGCACCCGCAACCGACAGCGCCGTAGACACAGTTCGGTACCTGTTTTCCAATCACGGCGGAGCTGCAGCCGAGCTTGTACAAACAGCGAACTTGTGTTGCTCGTGTGTACTCACCGTCACCGACCCGTAATGGACGAGCTACCTACATACGTCTACCGTACAAACAGTACTCACGAAACTTAGCCGAGTCCTCTTTCTAACAGAGAATGTTTAACCTTAACTTATTTTGTGTATATTTATTACATATTAAATAAATCGCCGTGTGGTAGAATAGGCCATTCCTTTCTTTCCCGTAGGTGTCGTAAGAGGCGACTAAGAGAGAGCGGGGGATAGGCAGCAGCGTCCTTCTTAAAACATCTCTAAAGCCTAACTGCGGTTGCCAATTCACCTGCCAAGCGTGGCAACTACTGGCAAAATCCCCAAGAGTGAGGCTTATGTCCAGCAGTGGACAGTTTAAGACCGATATGGTGATGATGAATGAAAAACTGAATCTATAGTTTATTTTCTCTTCACAGAAAGCAGTAAAATGTAACAACTGGAGGTACAATTAAATATGTGAAACCAGTTTTGTGAAAGACTAGTAGGCACCAGGCAGTAGGTTTTGAAAAGACCCATGTCCCACGTCACAAACCAAACCAAAGTCACAAGTCCATGATGATGAGATATTAGAGAAAGATCGTATGAAAGCAAGTAGTTTGCTTGGACGAAGCCTCTCTCCTACTCGTGTATGTGTCGCCAAGCAGCTATATTTGCATATGGTTTCTCTTTGAAGAGATAATTTTTTTTTTTATTATAAGATAGATTTGTGCTTGTCCTTACCTCACCTGATAGTAAGTGGTGATAAAATGTAGGATGGAATGCGCTCACCCTAGAAATACTTATTCGTCACCAATATATGTAGTAATAAAAGTGCAGAACCGTAAAGATAACTTAATAATACTAGAAGAGAAGTGTTGCCAGTAGCGGGGACTAGTAGCTCCATTATTAGTAAAATAACCTGCAAAATATATCTATCCTTACTAATGCTATAAATATAATTGTGAGTTTGTTTCTCCGGTTACATGTATATTGCCATAACTAATAATGTAATTTTTAAAATATTGTTAATCTAGTATTACTTAATTCCTTAAAATTGTTTACTTCATTTCATACTGTAGGTATAATTATGTTAAAGTAAATGCTGTGAATACCTTTAACAGGCATGTGCATTAATATTGTATTGTATTGAATGTTTGTTATATGTATTATAATGCAATATACTGTTGGTGTTCCTATCGATAAATAAATAGGCCAACTCTTCTACTAAATATGTCAGTTATAATTGCCAACACGCAAAATATAATTTCCCCTATATAGCTGTCACACTACAGCTTCTCGTACGCTAGCCATCCCTTTAATCTATATACGTCGCTCGCGGTACGTGTGCTCACATACGCCTCTCGTCTCGCTGCATTAAGATAATAGCACAATACAAGCCTGTTTGTTGAGCGGAGCGCACTCGAAACGACCTAGTGTAATTCAATATGAACTAGCTACAACTTCACAAACACATTGTGCACGACGTAGCTGATTGTCTATAAAAAGGCGCCATGTTCTCTAAAGTGCTCGCAGTTCGTGACTGAGAGGATTAGAAGGTTAGTGATTACCATCAGACGTCCGTCTGGGCACATGGGACGTACGGTTTATATAATAAAATGCATTGTTAAATGGAAACTCAAAATAGTAATACTTTTTTTAAGCTGAAATCTGTCTAAATTTGATTGTAACATTGCGGCTTCATTAAATACTGAAGTATGATAAAGAAAGAAAAAAATTTTTCCAACTCCATAATGTAATTTTACTATTTTTTTTTCTTTTGCTAATTCAGGGTTGCCAGATGCGAATTTTGATTTTTACTCAAACGTTGAATACTATCGTGATTTTTACCCCTAACACAAAGTTGTGTCGTTTTTTATTACATTTTGTCATGTGCCATAAAATAAACGACAAAAAAGCCATTCCATCTGTAGTAAAAGTAAAACTTTTCCCTCCTTCTCTTTTTTATTATGTACCTTTAGTCATATATTTTAATGTAATTATATGCCTTTAATACATGTACCTTGTATACATGTGTGTTTACAACTACGAAAACTATTGCCCAAATTTCTAAAAAAGTTACTCATTTTTCACTTTTCTCCAAAAATTTCTGAAAGGATTCTATTTCTCCAAAAATTCGACAAACAGAAAAAAAAATTACCCGAAAATGCAAAAAAAAAAACAATATCTGGCAATACTGAGCTAATCTATGAATATATAGAGTGAACCGTCTTTGCTTAGTCCTATGGAACGTAGCGTCAACATAAAATGCTAGAGAGGTTTTTCTCTTTTTTAAACTAGTTAAATAACTTTTGCCTTGATATACCTATTAGTGCTAAAAATTTTACAAATTTATTCACTAACAATATTCAAACAATAACGAGTACATACATTTACCTTATTATAAGAACTAGTCGACTCCGCATTTTGACCATCTTATTATAAAATTAATGAAAATTGTTCAAGCCTTTACTGTCTATTAGTTAATAGTATTCGCTAACAATAGGCCCATATAACTAGCTTATATGAATGGCTAACATTTGCACAATATATAATAAGTAATTGTCAGCGGTAGTAGATTTATTTGTTCCAAGAATTTCAATATGGCGTATAGCAGTGTCGACGCGGCGACGGGCCGGCCCAACTCGTCGAAATAATCTGCGTTGTTTCACAAAATTACCAAACTTCTGAGTGTTTTAGCGCCCTCGTTCGACGGTAAGAAAACACATTTGCGTTAGGTAGGCCCGAAGTGCGTACTTTGCAATTCCGTACGATTGCCTACTCCTACTTCTTTCTCGGGATTTTATTGTTTTTAGTACGTACTGACTTTCAAAAAGCGGTCGATTTGCTAGTACCTACGCAATTGCATTTTTATTTTCTTACATTATTTTAAATGGCGATGCTTATATAATTGTCATTTTCTCGTAGCATTTAAAAGGAGACTAGCATATCTAAATATATGTTACTGATTGCGTAAAGTAATGTCAATCAAAGTAAAGTTTATTTTGGAAGTGGCAGGTAAAACAAAATCAAACTCAAAGGATGACGTTGAAAAGATGAATGTGTACGAAAAATAAGTTAAGAAAGAAAAGTGTACCTATACAGTTGACTGTAACTCATTGCACCAACTATGATGACGAAGCAATAATTACATAGATCATTAAACTACAAGCTCAGTGTTTAATAGTCCACGCTAAATAATAAAATTCAGTCAGTAATTTGCGAATACAAAAGCGTCTCTCGTTACTTGGAAGTCGTTTATTTTATGACTGTCATAAATTGTCCACTCTTCTCCCGGAGGATTGTTTATTCCGTTCTGTTTACGATTTATTCCTTCAAGAATATTCTGTCCTCTTTACCTAAAAAAATTACCACGCAATCAATTGGAAAAAATAACAGAAACAAATTTTGACAGAGAATCACGAATTTTTCATTATATTTTTGCAGTGACACGCGAAATTATTGCTTGGAATTGTAAAAATATAATTATGTTAACAGACAAACTTATTATGTATTTCATGTAATAATTTAATTAGAAAATGTATTTTACTAAACTAGATGTTATCTTGCGGAAGTCGATATCACTGGTTAGGCTGAAAATACTTCGTTTAGAAGTAAAACACATGTCGTGAAACAAACGTGAACAGAATTGCAGCGAAAAGATGTGGAACTTCTGATAGTGGTGGTCAATTTTCAAGTGTTGACGGACACACACGTACGGTAGCGGAATTAAACTAAATACTTCTTATCAAATAACCAAAAAATATAAACTGAATCAAAATTAAATATATTTAGAGAGCAGTTATAAGATATTGATTTGTACGATCAATGGAACTTGAGTGTAAGAATTAATATTGCTAATGAATTAATTCAAAAAACGATTGCGATCGAATACGAAACAAAATATGAGGTACATACACTTTACTCAATACTACAATATACCTCTGTCCCATTCGTGTTTTAACCGTAAAGCAGTTGTGTTTGCATGGCTGTTTTTCGGTTTGAAGAGTGGAATATGGCGTACAGGGTACAGAGGAATAACATCTGAGTCCTCAGGAATGGCAACACATGGAGGGTATCATGGGCGAAACAGTATACTCTGCTATGTCCATGATACTGCTCATGTGTATAGGCGACGGTTACCACTTTCCATCAGGTGGGCCGTCATCTTGTTTGCCATTCTAAGTTGTTCTAAGTTGTATAAAAAAAAACTGTCTTAATATATGAAAATCCCGTATCACGACAGTCATTCACGTCAATCTCTAAAACCGCTTATCCGATTTTAAATACGAGTACAATTTGTAAATAATTATTGTTTGCTCCGAGAGAGATAGGATATTTTTATCGCAGTATATAAAAATAGACCTATTAAGAGAGAACCCAACGTTTGCTAGATCAGCGACTATATTATAAAAATTGCAATTTCCCTAACCAAAGCACCTCAGACTCGGCGGCCCAGGCGTGGACGCGCACGTCCGCCACGAGGCCGGCGAAGCGGTCCTGCACGCCAAGTTCCTAATCAACGAGGGTGCGCTGGTCACGGCGACGGCTGACGACCAGCTGCACCTGTGGACCTTCAGGCAGAAGTCACCACAACGGGTCCAGTCGCTCAAGTTTCAAAGAGAAAGGTAAGAGCCGTTATAATACCTCACATACAGTTGTATCAGTACAAACAAGGTTGGGAATTTACACCGCATGCCTGATCCTCGAGCTAGAATACCTCGTCTCGAGAGGAACCTGGCAACGAACATCTGCGGGCACAATTCAGAACACCCAAACCAAAAGCAATTAGATCTTAATTCTAATAATAATAATAATACTATTACAATAAGTTATATAATAGTTATATATTACAATTTTAACTGTTGCACTGCCGAAAATAATAAGATTTGATAGATTAGATTAACCTTGGATATTTTACACAGCGTCATTACAGTTATTTACCAGTAGGGTAAAGTAAATAGAATTATTAATATAGATTCTCGTACTAGACAACGGATAGAAACACCTATTTTTTTATAAGGAAATACCTAAATCATAATATGTACTCAGCCTAATAAAAACTTACATGCTCACAAATTTTATAAAAAATATTTATTTATTTACAAGAAACATGCTAAGTATATACGTAGATGTTAACAATAAATATAAGTCCACATATTTCGCCTGCAAAGCATGCAAAATCTAAAAACCCAAGAAGTATAAATATTGATTGGATTAAAACAATTAGTAATAACACTTCTTAGAACAATTTTTTTTTTATCCCACTTAGAATGGCAAACAAGCTGATGGAAAGTGGTAACCGTCGCCTATACACATGAGCAGTACCATGGACATAACAGAGTATACTGTTTCGCCCATGATACCCCCCATGCGTTGCCATTCCTGAGGACTCAGGTGTTATTCCTCTGTACCCAGTAATATACAGAGGGAGACTTTGTACAAAAGTCGATTGCTTGGGTACCTCTGTCCCATTCGTGTTTCAACCGTGAAGCAGTTGTGTTTGCATAACTGTGTTTCGGTTTGAAGGATGGGATATGGCGTGAATTTACTGGGTACAGAGGAATAACACCTGAGTCCTCAGGAATGGCAACGCATGGGGGGTATCATGGGCGAAACAGTATACTCTATTATGTCCATGGTACTGCTCATGTCTATAGGCGACGGTTACTACTTTCCATCAGGTGGGCCGTCAGCTTGTTTGCCATTCTAAGTAGTATAAAAAAAAAAAAAAAAAAAAAAAATACAATTTACTCGTATATACAAACATCACATGAAGGATGGCAAGGCGATGTATTTAACCACTACTACGCCACTAAGATCGTCACATTGACGATATGATCTAGCTATGTAATAGCTTATAATGCTAATGTGACTCCTCTTTTTATTTGCACCTTGGCATGGCAAACAGGCTGAGGATCTCTCCGTTGGTGATGTGTAACTATCGCCTACAGCTATAAGGTCATAAACGTCACTTCATATTCCATGACTATACTCATAATATAAACTTTTTCCATTAACATATCCTCATTTAATGTCTACATACACTTATTTTTGACATCAAAACTAAATAAACCATAAAACTTGCATTTTTTTTATTAAACGGTTTTATTTAGCTCGACCTGTACGGTATTTATTTATTTGGGTCAAAATTAGAAATTGGAATTTAAGCACCTTCCCGTTGTCAGATTGATCTGAAATTTGGTACACACATTTAATTTAGATGACAATACAATATAATAAAATCAATAACATTATAAATCTAAGATGGCCGCCGATACAAAATGGCGGATTACATATTTTTCCTTAACCCCCACAATATGGGTATCAAATGAAAGGGTTACACTAGTAAAACACGATGATTATGTCAAAATTTAAAATTCAAGATGGACGCCGTTCCAATATGGCGGACTAGGTACATATTTTTCCACAACCACCACAATATGGGTATCAAATAATAGGACTACACTGAGACACCCAGACACTAGACACTCGGACACTAGACACTCAGACACTAGACCCTCAGACACTAGACACTCAGACACCCAGACCCTAGACACACAGACACTAGACACTCGGATACAAGACACTCAGACACTAGACACTCAGACACTAGACACTCGACACTCGACACTCGACACTCAGACACTAAACACCAGACACTAGACACTCGGACACTAGACACTCAGACACTAGAGACTCGACACTCGACACTCGACACTCAGACACTAAACACCAGACACTAGACACTCGACGACACTCGACACTCGACACTCGACACTCGACACTCGACACTCGACACTCGACACTCAGACACTAAACACTAAACACTAGACACTAGACACTAGACACTAGACACTCAGACACTCGACACTCAGACACTAGACACTCGACACTCGACACTCAGATACTAAACACTAGACACTAGACACTCCGACACTCGGATACAAGACACTCAGACACTAGACTCTCAGACACTTGACACTCAGACACTCAGACACTAGACACTCGAAACTCGACGCTCGACACTCGACACTCGACACTCGACACTCGACACTCGACACTCGACACTTAGACACTAGACACTCAGACACCCAGACACTAGACACTCAGACACTAGACACTCGGATACAAGACACTCAGACACTAGACTCTCAGACATTTGACACTCAGACACCCAGACGTTAGACACTGAGACACTAGACACTCGACACTCGACACTCGACACTCAACACTCGACACTCGACACTCGACACTTGACACTCGACACTCGACACTCGACACTCGACACTCGACACTCGACACTCGACACTTGACACTCGACACTCGACACTCGACACTCGACACTCGACACTTAGACACTAGACACTCAGACACCCAGACACTAGACACTCAGACACTAGACACTCGGATACAAGACACTCAGACACTAGACTCTCAGACACTTGACACTCAGACACCCAGACACTAGACACTCTGACACTAGACACTCGACACTCGACACTCGATACTTGACACTCGACACTCGACACTCGACACTCGACACTCGACACTCGACACTCAGACACTCAGACACTCAGAAACTCAGAAACTAGACACTCAGACACTCGACACTAGACACTCAGACACTCAGACAGTCAGACACTCAGACACTCAGACACTAGACACTCAGACACTAGACACTCAGACACTAGACACTCAGACACTAGACAATCAGACACCCAGACACTAGACATACAGACACTAGACACTCGGATACAAGACACTCAGACACTAGACTCTCAGACACCTAGACACCTAGACACTCGGACACTCGACACTCGACACTCGACACTCAGACACTAAACACTAGACACTCAGACACAAGACACTCAGACACTAGACACACATCTCACCAGATGGATGGTGATGATGTGGTCTTAGACGAAGCTTGTGGACCCGAGAATAGCCTATTCACAATTGCTTTAAATTAGTTGTGATTATTTTTTATTAATAAACGGTTTTATTTAGCTCGACCTGTACGGTATTTATTTATTTGGGTCAAAATTAGAAATTGGAATTTAAGCACCTTCCCGTTGTCAGATTGATCTGAACGTGCCGAGGACTGTATGGCATTAGGGTGGATAAAAATGTAATGTCGTAAGCGCTTCCCCCTCAAGATTGGGCGCATCTTGTTGTATATTAAGCCTTGCCCCTTTACTGGACTGCGGTGGGGGGGGGGGGGGTCGACCGTCAAAATGCCCCTTAATCATGGGAACAACATGGTAACAATAAACAAAAAATACCAACAAATATAAATAAGACTGGAGGCTTACCATCAGTACTTGAAATATTTGTAGGTGCAAAAGTAATGTTGCGGTCCAATATTGACGTTACAAAAGGATTGGTAAATGACGCTATAGGCCACATTACAGAAATTTTGGCCTCAGTTCCGTTGAACCCAAATGTACGAAACAGATATATCATCAGTTTTAATTGACTTTGGCACAGACGGCACGCACGTTATTTACCCTAAAGCCATACAGTTTCCAGCAAAATTCAATTATGGTAAGGCTGAAAAAAGGATGTTGCCCTTAGTTTTGTCATGAGCATTCACCGTCCATAAAATGCAGGGCAGTACCGTCGACCATGCAGTAGTATATTTGGGCGCAAAATGGTTTGAGGAAGGACAAGCATATGTGGCTCTAAGTCGAGTCAAGTCTCTGGAAGAGCTATGTATTGAGGAATTAGATTGTACTAAATTATCAGATAAGAAACCATGTAATAATGATGCACTGAATGAATTAAATAGAATGAGGAATATTCGGTAAACAATTTCACTAAATACTAAAAACAAGAAAATAAAAATCGGTAAAAAAACTTTTAAGTTAAACGGTTTTATTTTATGTGCACTGAAAACTACAAAATAAATAAATAGTTACTTACCTATCAACCTACGTAGGTGATCTCGGTCATTAATATCTCTGATGGTAGTGGTTATCATAACATGAACCATGTCAGCGGCCGAAAGGCAGTTCATGAGAGAACACTAACACCAGGGTTTGCTTGGTAGGTAAACTAAGCAGCCCACACTATAACAAGTAGGTATTTTGACCTTCTAGTTCAGAAATATTTTAGTACTAGGCAGAATAGCTTTTAGGCATATTAGACTAAAATAAAAACGTGGGGCCCCTCTAAAATCATACCTATAGCAGAGCATATCTTATACTTTGGTAGATCATGAGCTCGGCGTTCGCTGGTGAAGCCGTAACGGCTGGTTATTGATGGTCAAAACCTCCAGTTACGATTATAGTAAGTCGATTCAGCGGACCCTGGACTCCGGAGCTATGAGATTTCGGATGCGACCGGGATAAACCGCTAGGATGATGATGATGACGATTATAATAAGTCGATGCAATCCACACTTAGTATAGTAGAAAGTAATACAGAAATAGTTAATGGGCCCCACGTTTTTATTTTAGTCTAATATGCCTAAAAGCTATTCTGCCTAGTACTAAAATATTTCTGAACTAGAAGGTCAAAATACCTACTTGTTATAGTGTGGGCTGCTTAGTTTACCTACCAAGCAAACCCTGGTGTTAGTGTTCTTTCATGAACTGCCTTTCGGCCGCTGACATGGTTCATGTTATGATAACCACTACCATCAGAGATATTAATGACCGAGATCACCTACGTAGGTTGATAGGTAAGTAACTATTTATTTATTTTGTAGTTTTCAGTGCACATAAAATAAAACCGTTTAACTTAAAAGTTTTTTTACCGATTTTTATTACATATAATAACCTAAGGGCCTACCACGAAATGTTTTCCGAAATTTCGGAGCGAAACGAAACACAAATTTGATGTTAAAATTACATAATACACGCCGTTTGGAAATATTAAAAATGTTAAAATATTGTTTCTTTGGACTTTTATGATAGGATGTATGACGAACGAAATGTTAAACTCCATTTATTAGTCCGATTTTGGTATAAACAAAAACACGAAATTGAGTCCAAAATTTCTGAATTTTATTTCATGGTAGACCCGCTGATCTCTCGTTCAGTACGTTCGCAGCGACCGAATCTAACGCAAATAGAATAATTAGAACGGACAATCTAATTTTGACCATTATTCTTACATGAACACTAACGACGACACGCTCGGATTTTGCATGATTTTTATCAAATAAAACATAGCCTATATTACTCGCTTCTGTACATAAATAAATTTTAATCCAACAGCAGTATTTCCGAACCGATACGACATCATAACCTTCAAGAAAAGAGCATATTCCTTTTTAAAATTGCGTGCTTGTCGACTACTATCGGCACCACCGGTTCGCACCTGTACTGCTCAGTTTGCTCCCACTTATCAGGCTATTTCTCTGCTCAATTCTCTGATTGCTCAGCAGCCAGATATTGACACATTTAATGACAAAATAGATATATTTTTAAAATGTTGTACAAAATTTGTAAGTTTGTAAAATAAAACTATGGCTCACTACACGTTTTGGGAAACTGTAAGAGTGGTGAGTAATTTTCAAATAAATAAATAAAAGGCCGGCAGCGCACCTGCAATACATCTGGTGTTGTGGGTGATCATGGGCGGCGGTAGTCACTTGCCATCAGATGAGCCGCATGTTCGTTTGACTCCTGTGTTGTAAAAAAATTTGAAAACGCTTAAATAATTCATGAGTTTATCCAATAAAAACAAAAAATCAAATCTTTCCCCTATATCATTTTAAGATGTATAAAACGTTTTAGATTGCCCGATATGATAATATGTAAACTTTCGCGTTGTTTACACATATTTTAAATACACAATCGGGAATGACCACCACGTGGTTTCGTAGTGCTGGTGGTGGACATTTCGACGTAGATTGCACGTCGTGATCACGACAGGATGAGGTGCAAATGAACGTCCACGTCGA
The DNA here is from genome assembly GCF_026898425.1 of Galleria mellonella. Taxonomy (NCBI): domain Eukaryota; kingdom Metazoa; phylum Arthropoda; class Insecta; order Lepidoptera; family Pyralidae; genus Galleria; species Galleria mellonella. Next base: position 4,120,870 of record NW_026442114.1, read on the forward strand.
AACGTTGGTAATAAAGAAGCAGGTACGTAGGTACTATTTACCTGCAAAAATTTTTCATCGCATTAAGTCCCGATCGTGTATTTAAAATATTCTCAAACACATATTATATTTTATTTTTATTTTTGACATTTGCATTAAGAACGTAGAATCATTTGTGCTTGCAGTTTTTTATGCAACAAACAAAAATTTGTTGTCTCAAAGAAAAATAAATACGGGCGAATTGAACCACCACCACCACAACAAGAACCAGCTCCTTTTGAAAGTCAAACAGTCAAACATTCCGGAAGTCACGCCCCCACAGTCCTCGGTGATTAACTGAGGGGGTTTTTGCTCCGTTAGATTTTGTTGCTGCCGACTCCGGAAACGCCTTGAGAGCGTTTATGTCGAAATTTACCGAAATCAGCCAACGTCGGAATTCAATCATTTTCGAAAATAAATTTATAAATTTTCAATATCTTCGGTTGATTATTCAGAAGTTAATCATGCAACAAGAGTCTTATAAAGCCGTCACTGAAAATTAGAATTTAGATGTCAAGAAATTTGGGTTTTAATAATCAAAAGGTACTTAAATCATTTTAAATATAAAAATATGAAATGAGTACAAAACTTTTATGTGCGAAGTATTCTATAAATACCCTAACAGAGAATTTTTTAAATAACTAAATCAGAAATATTGAAAATTGACCAATAACTCCTACGTTAACCACATTTTGTAAAATTACTTTATAAATCCTCTTAAATCAGACCTAATAACTGCCTACTTAATTACTCATTTACCGTTTGTTTCTTTTCTAAATAAATAAACGACCCAATTCTATGTTGACTTAAAGTCTTATACCTCTATCCAATCTCGGGTGCAAGCTACGAGCCTTCTATTTGAGTATTCCCTCTATTCGATTGTGAACCTTAATATTATCGCAATAAGATAAAAACGGATAATAATAGTTACTTATATCGGGGCAATTTCATCAATAATGTAATATTACATAGGTATTACCAATATTTGGTAACAGACGTGGAGAGGATATCGAATCCTGAAAATATCCGAATATTGCTCGTATGACGAGTTCGATTGTGTATCCACGCTTATACTACAAATAGGTATAAAATATTGTCTAATATTTGACTAGTTTTCCATACAATTTACATAAACAAGCACGACTTATCCCTGTAAAGAAATTGGTGACCAGTTGTAACAAAAGTAGTACTGGAATCAATACTCTATGTATTGCAAAAAAAAATATCATTTTAATCGATTCAGAATTAGCAAAGATGTCATGTAACATACACAGAAAAATACAAACTTTAGAACATACTCCTTTTGGCTGTCCAGGTTATTTTTATTGGAAGGACTAACTTATCATTCTGAAAACATGTAGCATATTGAATACAATGAATATGTTAAATAATAATTATCATGAATCATACTGTATTCTAATTGTTTATATTGGCTTAAATCATTTTTTAAATTCTGGGATGCCTAGGCCTAGTTTTGAACTTATTAGGAGCCCTTATTCATGAGCGCAGTTCACGGCTGTGTCGTGAGTAGCACTACACGTCATGCGCGCCAAAATTAATTACAGTTAAAATAATTTAAATTTCAAAATATGTTTAAAACGTAAATAACATTAATAATCACAAATAGAATTTATAGTAAATTACAAATAGATAGATATTTATCGTAAGATGTCAACTCTACAAGTTGTGAAGTCACAAAAAGGTATAATACAAAAGCCTCAGTCTTAGATTTACTTTTATTTTTTTAAGAGAGACGCTGCCCATCCTTCGCCTTACCTTAATCGACTCTTACGACACCTAAGCGAAAGGATGGGGTGGCCTATTCCGTTCCGGCAACAACGGACTACACGGCAATTTAAATACATTTAGGTAGATTGATACTCTTTATTGTTTCCTCCAAAAGATTACAATAGTAAACTTATTATAAACAATTACAAGAAATAATTATTTAAATATAGTTTCAAATATAATAAAAAATCCTAACAGTGTTAACGTAGGCAATATATACAGCACATAAACAACACAGTTGGTGCGTGGCTCGAGTCTAAACGGTAGGAATCAACGCGAACAAAACACGAACGGAGTAAAATTGCTCGCGGCGTAAATTACGTTACATGTTCGGACTAAGCGCGTAATTTGTTGTAACAGGTCGTCCGGCAACAAAATTTAAATAATTACCAACAAATACAACAGAAATTCATTCAAAAATTAACTAATTCGAGTTGTAATTCATTAACATTAACCGACATTTCGGTTTATGGGGTTCCGTGCCAAACTGTGAAACATTGACATTTCATATAAATTGTTTTCTTTTTGTTTAATTATTACTGCTGTTCATTAGAAAATTTAAATAGTTTTAGATCATATACCACAAGAGAGCAATCGAGTTTCGAAAACTAGCCAAAATTCAATCAACTCAAAGTGAATTTTAACTGACACCTATGTATTATTAAAAAAAAAAACTATGCCCACCATTTTTTCAGTGTTGCAAGTAATACAAGAAAAAATTTCTCAGATCAGCAGGTCTCGAAGCTAATATCGATATCAATCCATTCCATTGCCAACAACGATTTTATATTGCACTAATGAAACAAAAATTAGGAATTAGGTTAGAATTGGAATCGATTTGGAATAGTTTGTATTGGTAAGTTACGCTAATGTGTATCTGTCAGAACAATATGAAATCATTATGTCGCTAGTGTTACGATTCAAGAGTGTGAAACGTCTCAATTCCAATATCGGTCTATTGGAATTGATTTCAAGAGTAACCCGATAGATTATTATCTGCACTTATGAGTAATACTGGCTGATATTATTTATAAAATGTTGTTCATAATACTATTTGCTTATTCATAATAGCCTCGTTTTTATTCTACAATTTTTTTATGAATAAAAATACAATTCTTTATAATGAAACATAATACTGAATCATAATAAATTAATTCAATGTCCAGTCCGTCGCTTTGTTTACATCATCCCCGTTCGGAGGGAGCGTGGTGGGTAAGAGGGGTCAGATGACAGGCTTGTCGCTATGGCAACGCGGCTGTTTTGCAATCCAAGCGTCACGAGTGACCGCGTTCTGTAAATAGGTTGATATCAGACGCAGCATACCTTTGTGCTCTTCCATTAATGTGTTATTCCTGTAATGGCAGCTGTACGTTCGAGATTTGTTCCCACACTACACGTTAGATTTATTTTACCAGCTCGTTAATCACCTATAGTATTTTATATGTAAATAAATACCCTTGAGCATATTCAAAACGCTATGTGGTCCCAACCTACACAGAAGTTTGTACTATAAGTAATTTAGATTATATGGATAGTGGCTCCATACAAATGTTTCATCAAGAACAAGTCAACTATTTTATCTACGTATGTATAAATAGGGTTACCTTAAAATACATTTACTACTCAGTGTGTCGAAGAATATATATTATAAAGTTAAATTAAAAAATAAGAAGGATATAAAATTCGAACGATACTCGTCAGAATTTTGAAGAAGTATAAGAATTTGAAGAAACAAGACATAGGTACAGTGAATAATGATTCATAATAGTGCTTGTCTTTACTCATGACTTGGATTTATATCCAAGCCTAAACTTATAGAATGGTTTAATGTACATATAATTTTGAGATCACTAAATAAAAAAGGCATTCTATTTTTTTTTATTGTTTATTTTTAACTTATCACGGAAACATGGAAGCGTTCCATTATCCCCATAGCAGCTCGTGATTTCATTCCCAAAGCATGGCGTGTGAATGACAAAGTAAATCCTTTGTTTCGGCGTTAATTAGAATAATTGAGGCAGAACACCGCTGGAGGGTGAGCAGTTCGCGGTTGTTTGCTTAATTAACTTGCTCGCTTGTCATTTGCGTTACAATATTACGTAATACGTTGTTATTCTGTATTAATAAGTATTATGTTACATTCTGTTATAACCTTAGATTATATAAATGGAGCATCGGGTGTCAAATACATTTACTCAGCTAAACTGACATTTGACTGACTCAATTTGACACATTATTTTTTAACGCGACATTTTCTCGGTGTTGCAAATAATAGACTTAAAAATTTCCCAAGTCAGATTAATTTCTTAAATTTGATTTAAAAACTATTTTTACTGTATATACTTATTGTTAACAAATTAATATACATGCATTAATTAAGATGGCGGCCACTTTCAATGATTTTGAAACAAAAATATATTTAAAGCCTGTACTCAGACAAATCATAGCAATCAGTAAAGATAAGAATAATTATGATAATATTCTAAATAATTATTATAATTATGCATTGTTTACCTTATTATTTTAAAAATATTATTTATAATATTGTTTCATTTTTATTTTTTGAATTTGTTCTTAAAATATAATTTCCCTATATTATAAATAATAAATTAATATTAGGGTAACCCTATTCACGCACATATGTTTTTCTTTCTTCTACTATTTTTTTTCTTTTTTTATTTTTTCTTCTTTCAGTAAGGAGTGGGTCCTATCTTTATTGTTTTAATATGAAGTTGCTTACCTCTCGGCCTTTTATCAACTGGATCAATTGTCATTAAATTGGATATATACGTGGTATAATATCCTCAGTAACAGCATGAGGGATACCATAGATATAACAGTGTATTCTGTAATTTCCATGGTGATCTTCATGTCTGTAGTCGACGATTACCATTTTCCATCAGGTAGGCAGTCACCGTCAGTTTATGTTCCATAAAAATATTTCATATGAAATTAGACTTGGACTTTTTTATGGGGATCATGCTAACGGAAACGCAGGTATAACGTGAACGTACAGCGTATATTATTTTTAATTCTAAATTAATTTTTTTTAGCGAAAAATTTTACCCCCACAATGGTCGTGTACTAATTTTGCCAAAGTAAGGTTTTTTTAAACAATCTTAAATATACGCTTAGGGTAAGCGGTATATTACATGATAACGTTATTTAGCTACAATTTTTTTATAAAAAGGAAGTTAATTCATCGATCTAAGAATTAAAATCTTTATTGTGCACAGAGAAAAAAAAATATATTAATAGAGAAGTAAATATAAACAGTATACTCTGTTATGTCCATGGTACTACTCATGTCTATAGGCGACGGTTACCGCTTTCCATCAGGTGGGCCGTTAGTTTGTTTGCCGTTCTAAGTTGTATAAAAAAAAAGTAATATACAAGGGCGTGCTTGCCTCTAAAAAGAAATTTCCCTAAGTTTTCATTCGAAATATCTCGCTGTGACCCTAATAATATTGATGTCCATTATTAATATCGGTTGCAATGTAACTTAACCTTCAGTATAATTCCGCTATAATCTCATGGAATGTAGCTAATTATTATTAAGCATGTGCGATGCCACGTCCGTTAGTAGGCAGTGGTAACGCGCGGTGGCCGTCGAATCCAAATTAATTGATACCATTAGTGGATTGTTTAAGATGGCGTGTGGTACATACGATTAGAGGACAGCGATGTTTACTAGAAACTGAAAGCCTTGTAACAAATTAATCCTTATAAACGTAGAAATGTAGAAAAAGAGTTTCAGTTTAACTGGTTTTATTAAAAAAATAACTGTCCTGACAGATGTCGTTTTGTCAAAAACTATATTTTATTGAAATATTTGAATTGGCAGCTAGGAACAGTTTGTATGCGAAGAAGTAAAAGAATTTTTTTTTTAGTTTTTCCAGACAATTGTTTATCTTCATAAGAAACTTCTTGGACATTTTTACAAACATAAAAAAAATTACTTAAAAAAATTTGTCAAATCGTCTTAGCAATAAATACATTTAGAGATTCATTTTTACTTAGATTTGCAATGTGAAGGGGAGTTTGAACTGAAGAATTTTTCATTCTTGTAGTTAAATCAAGTTAATGCTTAATTTTTATTGCATTTTTCTAAATCTTTTTTTTTTTGTTTATTTTTTTGAAATAAATTTTAAATTCACTGCACTAAATATAAAAAAGTAAATCAAAAATCTGCTTTTATCATAATCCGATTTGCTCTGGGAGAACAATTGTTACTTATTGTTAAACTAGCGGCCCGTCCCGACTTCGCACGGGTGGATATTTTTACAACATTTTAAAAAGTCATTATTGTAACGATAATAGTTGGACATATAGTATCGCCAAGTTTTTTGTAGTTACTGATATTTTCTTCAATATTGTAGAACATACTTTTGTTCTATCGCCAATAGTTTCGTAGCGCACGCGACGAAAGATATTTTATAGCATTTTTTACACCTTCAGTTATATTACTAAAGTTTTAGTAAGGATCCCTAATCTTTTCTAACAATAAATATAGCCTATGTAACTCAAGGTGAATGTAGCTTTTTAATGATGAAAGAATTTTTGAAATCGGCAAAATAGTTTTTGAGTTTACTCATTACAAACATACATACACACAAAAATACAAATCTTTCCTCTTTATAATATTAGTGTAGATAAAAATATTCTTGCTCCTTCTGTCAACTTGCACCACTCGAACTAAGATGGCTTGCAATTATAACTAGATGGCACCACAGTATCTGGTCGCAGGGCGCATCTATTACTTGATCCCAGTCAAGTTAAACACTAACGAGAGTCATCAATTGACTGACCGTCGGACATCTCACAGGAATTGATGTTTCGGACGTGCTACATCGGCTATAATGATTTCTATCCCAGCTTGAAAGTTATTACTGTTATATTTAGCAGTGTGTGCCCCGGCATAGAACGGGCCACCCTTCCTTTCCCGTGGGTGTCGTAAGAGGCAACTAAGGGAGGGCGAAAGAATTGCAGCAGCGTCCTTTTAAAACATCTCTAAAAGCCTAGCTGCGGTTGCCAACCCGCCTGCCAAGCGTGGCAACTACTTGCAAAACTCCCCTCATGGGGAAGGCTTATGTTCAGCAGTGAACAGTTAACAGTTAAAATAATAAATACAAATATGGACCATATACAGGGTTGCTCATAGTGGGTATACTAAGCCGAAACCCTAGAGTATCTTATAAGGTATCTAAGGCGAGAGATTGGCAGCAGCGTCTCTTTTTTTATGGATGATAATGGAATGGTAACCCCGCCTGCGCTATCGGTATACGGTGGCGGGGCACCAGTGAGAGTGCGATGGGTGAGCATGAAAGCACGTCAGTGAGCCCAACGTGAAGAATTCCAGGCGAATTTACCACGAACTAAACTGAACCGATTGGAATCCTTTTAGATAAAAAAAATCCAAGTCGATTTGTAACTGACGCAATTATGAGATAACAAACAAAAAAAACTACAACCGAATCGAGTACCTTCTTATGTTTAAAGTCAGATGAAAATACATTTATGGAATATTTTACATTTTTTACAAATTACAAATAAGCGACTACTTAGACTTGCACGTAGCGTGGTTGCGATTTACAAACGATTGTATTATATTACAAATACTAACAAAAACTTAATTGATCGTGCCTCTGAAACAAAGATAAATAGACAGATAGATAATTTATTTGCATTACTTACAACACATAAATTACAATACAAACATACACATAATACACAGTGAAAGAGATAAAAGAATGAAAAACAAGAAAAATCAATAAAAAAAACCCAACAATTTCCTTTTTTCATGCGTGTGCCACAGTGACACAAAATGGTCACAACAAAAAGACAAGGCGATGTTGAATTGGCTATCTAAATTTTTTAATATACACAAAAACTTAGCACGTTATTAAAGTACTAATTTATTTAAATTTTTAATACACAAATATGCAAATAAATGTACATAATATGGCGAGTTTAACACCTTATAAATCGCCTTATATTTAAGACGACTTTACACTTTCAATGTCTTCTTTTAATACCGTTAATATTTTTGCACACTGTTATTGATTATTTACAATATTTACACAGCACTAGAGACATATTGCATTGTATATACTTCTCTCTATTTATGATTGTATATAACTATGGTATGTATCATATAAGTGCACAATTAGGCATACTTTCTGCACATTGTTACAGATACAGCGTCAAACTATCACTACAGACAAACGAAATAAAGCGGTGAGTTTGTGTTAGTTTGATGTACCTACCTACACGTAGCATGTGCCCCGTAGTTATATTTCGGACAAAGGAAATAATGTTTAATTACCATAGCACGAATGTCTAAAGTCAAACATACTTGTACGAGTGTACACATACAATACCTTAGTGACTGTACGTATAACAAGGAAATTGAAAGAATTGTTACTTTTAGTATGTTTCTTGTATGTATGTACCGCGGGTGTGGTACTTGGTTGTTGCACGTATTATCTGCTGTCTGTCTCTCTATCTATTGCCTTCACTGTTTACTGGCGCATGTCTGTACGTATTGCTGTTGCATATACAGAGTGAATTGAAAACGTTGGCACTCTCTTGAAGGAATATATATATAATTAGAACTTCCCCGGTTGAACACTTCCTTAAAAAGGTGCTATCCAATTGTACCCAATACACTTTGTAACGAAGACTTCGAAACACCCCTACATTCTGACGGATACCAGTTTCTATAAGGTGAGGTCGTCGGTTTATTTGCTCTTGCCAGTTATAAAAAATCTCAATTTAAAAAATAATATATCAAACGTAAATAAAAATCAATTGCCAAATGTATATAAGTGCATTATTTCTAAAATGCTAACAAATTCTTTTTTTGTTGTCCTTTTAAATTTCATGACAAGGTTTTTACAAAAGGAAATGTTTGAAAAATCATAGGGAAATTAAAAAAAAATTAAGATAAAATATATAAAATATCTCATTCTCAATCTCACTATCTATGTAAAACAGAACGTGCAACTAGAATCTGAAAAAAATTAACTAAACGGCTGGCCCCATATATATAAGGTAAATGTATATTATAACAATACGCTGGATATTGCTGTCTCTTTCTATCTCATGTATACTTAAAAACTGTTGCAGCAAATAAGTATATTTATTTGCCACATAGCAAAGGAAACTGGCATACGGATACTTAATAAGAGTAACAGATGTTGTAAATAGCAGGATGCAGTAATAAAACATATATGTATTTGTGATATATTTAGCTGTATCTTATGTTGGTAATCCTATAAATAAATAAATAAATATGAAATAATAAGTTTAGTGAAAAAAATACGAGACATGTCTTATAAAAATCTGACATAGAACAAACTTAAAAATTATACATTGTTTTAAAAGACCTCAGTGTCAACAGCCAGTATTAAAACTCCAACAACAGAAGCCATTACAATATTTTTTAGATTATTCGTCTACCTAGCTATCTATACATGAATAATCTAAAATATTTATCTAGATAGACATCTATATGTAAATTTATTTCGGCATCACGTAAAAACTACTGCATCGAATTTAAATACTACGTTAATACGTCTAATTTAATACCTAGTACACGTTTTATCATAATACACCATCTATGGTTATTAGCTTCCAAAATACACATATACGAAGTTGCGATCAGAAGCTAGTTTTATTAATAGAAAGATTTATTACCTCTCATGAAACTAATAACAAATTGTAATATATGAGCGTCTCGTTAGAACCATTACAGCTTCACGTATCCGGATATTGGCAATATATTGGAAGCGCTGCTCGAGTGATCAGCACTGAGCATGGAAATTATTGCTACATTTAATTAATTACCGGCCAAGAATTGCTGAATACTGTAATATTCCTTGTCAGTGAGTAGTGAAATTATGTTATTTTTAAAAATTCCAAATGTCTCTGCCTCTGTTATAGAACGCAGTAATTTATTAGATATTTTTAGGCCTATACCATGACTTACCACTGGACGATGCTCTCTACCAGTCAACTGTAATATTAATAATATAGGTGGCTTCGAAATTAATCGATTGAAAAACCTGTTGAGAAGAATTCTTTTACAGTCACCGGTATTACAAAGAATATCAAGTAGCCAACTGAGTAGTGGTGCGTCAAGTCGTAAAGCAAGTCCCGACGGGTCGCAGGTTCGAACTGGGTTAACTGCCACTCTAACAATCTCGTAAAACGCGAATATCCGATCTCCATCGCACGATTTATAGGTGCTTCGTGTTCATTGTAATCTACAGAACTATAATATTACAATTTACGCCAATCCGTACCGCTGTCCCACGCGTTAGACCTCACGAACACGTATTCGAAATTTGTCAATTGTTCAATATCTACTTTAAGTAAAGATAAGGTAAAATTATCTTTATTTAAATACACTGAATCTTGTAACGTAGTAAGATCACTACGTGACGCCCAATGAGTTAACAATAGGGTGGCAGAGCGAATAACATGCCAAGGACCCCCGACCTGAGAGAAACCTTTGTTCGAGTGGCCGTGAGCACAGGAAGAATGTAATATTTATTGCATAATTTTATAAAAATAAAAAAATATTTATTCAATTTAAGAATTAGAACATTAAGAACATACATGAACTGTACAAATAAATTATAAAGGCTCAAACCAAAGAGGCTTGTTTAAATAGATGTATTTGGCATTCCAATGTGTCTACCTACTCCAATGAGAGACAGGTGTGACAGATATCAACGATAAAAAAAATATAAGGTTTTAGCAAGGTATTTTCAAGTAAAACCAAAAAAAGACACATTAATTAGAATAGTGATGGTAAATATGAAACTACAACGGCAAGCTTATTTCAAGGTAGGGCCCCATCCAATGAATTTACCACGAACTTAGGTGATATAGTTACGCCACTGATGACTCCGCTTCTCATGATTTGATAGTACTAAGAACATAACTTTCTATGTAGTTACTCTGTTATTTTAGAAGGATCTAGCAGTCTTTTTTCTAAAGCTATAGTATTTTTTCCATTGCTGTCTTCAACCTTCATCACTGAAATCAGTTAATTATATTACCAAGCCTACCAATTACGGAAACAGATAGACAATTTAAACCCGCATTGAAGTCAACTACAATTACATATACTGGGTTCAAACTTGAAATTTTAAAATCTTTCACTAGCATTTACATTACTAGGGCTATGATGTGACTTAAAAATATTACCAAATATACATCTGTTAGTATTGTAGAACTAAAGTGCTATTTATAATAACCATTTAGCCTATATAAGCCTTTTGCAAATTCAAAATGTTAATATTTTAAGTATCTCATATTGTTCGTAATAATGGATGGATGAGTGTTTGTTACTCTTTCATGCAAAAACTACTAAACGCATTTGAATGAAATTCGGTACACGGGTAGATTAAATCCTAACTTAGCGCATAGGTTACTTTTTGTACTGATTCAAGCGAGCGGATCCGTGGGATACAGCTAGTTATAAATATTCTTATCTCGTAGAGTACGCTACAAAGTGCTACAACTTTATATGAGGATTCGTAGCACTTACACCGTAGCTCGTAGCCACGTAGCAACGTAACAGTGTTATTCCATTAAATATATCGTTAAAATAAATCAAAATTGATGGAATTACCGCGTAAAATACTTGTATTAAAAAACTCTAATATCGCTTAAGATCATCAGTATTCATAATACCTTACTTTTATTACATACTAGCTTTTACCTGCGATATCGTCCGCGTGACCAGGATATATACACTGACCGTGATAAAATAAATAAATAAAAATTGTTTTGAATAAAGTAAAATTAATAATAAGCATTTATTAATAGCCAATTTTTTTTATAAATCTACCGCAACATTCGGAATGCAATTTCAGCTAAGAAGAACGAGCAAGAAACAACAAAAAATAGTCTATGTATTTCTATATCCCATATAATACGTGTATACTTAATTTCATAGTGACTAGTTAAGCCGTTAAGACGCTGTAAGCTAACAAACAAACTCACTTTTACATTTATTTTATTAATTATCCTGTTGATGTCTTCAAAGCGTCTAGTATTCCGCTAATGGCTTGAAGTGACTTCAAATTACGTCTCACTGCTGTGCAATATGGAGGGATATACTTGCTTAATACTATCTCTTACCAACCCACTCCAGATACAAATTAGTATGTATTGTGCATACGATCCTTGCGTGAACAATATATACTAATAACTAAAACCTGAAACAAAACCCAATACGTGATTTATTCTTATAAAAAATAAACGACGCAAACAGACCCTCGCGGGCAACTATTTCTTTCACTACTTCAAAATGTGCTAGATTTACTATTGTTATATTATTTTCTCAAACATGCTTGGAAATGTGAGCATTATTTTGACAATCTTCTTCGAGATAAATCAAAATTGCCGTACTGGCCAGATACATGCGGGCAGCGGCCGGCAAAAGTTGTATGAAATCCATCCATATCTGTCGTGTTTTGCGGCCAGATAAATTACTATTTATACTCATATCTGTCCTGTAATTTAAAAATGGAATGACCTTTTACTTCGAAACATGACTACCAAGGAGGTAACTAATAAAATGATTTATTTAAATTACGAACTGGCTTGCAATTAGAAAGCTGTTTATTGAAAAAAAAACAAAGGAACATTATGGCGCGTGAAAAATTATTATTGTACGTTATTCGTCATTGAACTTAAAAAGTAAAATTGTGTTTTTGATTTCCATGCATTGTTTGAGAAAAGTATTATACAAGCCTTGGCCACAACTAGACATTGATGGACTCACGTATGTGTGCCTCGACTACACCTCGGCCCACATTTGCACGTTCGTCCATCAATGCCTCAGTTGCTGGCCGCTGCAGTAATGTACTATTATATTTCACGAAACTAACACGCTATAAACACTTTAAAAAAGAATCGTGATAATTGGACATAATATGTCGCGTAATAAATGTCGTTAGAATGGACTAAGGGAGGGCGAGGGATAGGTAGCAGCGTCCCTCTTAAAACATCTCCAAAGCACTGCGGTTGCCAACTTTCCTGCCAAGCGTGTCAACTAATGTCAAAATCGCCCAAAGGCAGTTCAGCAGTTCAGCAGTGGACAGTTAAACGCTGATATAATGATGATGATTTAAACGATAAGGTAGCCCATTGATTTCCTAGTGTAATCATTTCTAGTAGTTGTTTGTATCTATAATAAAACTATTGTAATCTTTTGAAGGAAACTATAAAGAGTATCTATATACCTATATAAAATGTAATGTTCGTGTGTAAACATCTGGATGGTAATTCATTACATCGTTATTATAACACGAATTATAACTTCATTGTCCGCACACTACATAACTATTATCTCTGGCGGCCGAGCGTTACGCTGTTGGAGCTGTCACTAGAGAGGCGGCCGCTTTGTGGCATACCCACTCTCAGTAGGTACACAGCAATATCGGCTGTTGGCGGTTCGCTTTAAACGCCACGTCTCCCATAGACAATATGCTATTAACGGAGGTGTTTCGTGGGATTCAACGTGATGAAAACGGAATTATTGTGGCGTTAATATAATACAATATTATATTACATACGTACTTAGTTACGACCCCAATAATAGACCTCTATTGAGACGTTCACACAAAGGAGTTCAATTAATATCTTAGTACATCAAAGTAGGTACACGAACGAACGCTTAATTCGTTGTGTGGTCCCGGCATAGAATTGGCCACCCTTTACTTTCCCGTGGGTGTAGTAAGAGGCGAATAAGGGTGCTTAATGATTGTGGTATAGGCAGCAGCGTCCCTCTTAAATCACTAAACCTGTATTCGAGTTCTATACATTGAGTATTCGAATTCTATGTATTGAATATTCGAATTCTATGTATTGAGTATTCGAATTCTATGTATTGAGTATTCGAATTCTATGTATTGAATATTCGAATTCTATGTATTGAGTATTCGAATTCTATGTATTGAGTATTCGAATTATATGTATTGAATATTCGAATTCTATGTATTGAGTATTTGAATTCTATGTATTGAGTATTCGAATTCTATGTATTGAGTATTCGAATTCTATGTATTGAGTATTCGAATTATATGTATTGAATATTCGAATTGTATGTATTGAGTATTCGAATTCTATGTATTGAGTATTCGAATTCTATGTATTGAGTATTTGAATTCTATGTATTGAGTATTCAAATTCTATGTATTGAGTATTCGAATTCTATGTATTGAGTATTCGAATTATATGTATTGAATATTCGAATTGTATGTATTGAGTATTCGAATCTATGTATTGAGTATTCGAATTATATGTATTGAATATTCGAATTGTATGTATTGAGTATTCGAATTCTATGTATTGAGTATTCGAATTCTATGTATTGAGTATTTGAATTCTATGTATTGAGTATTCAAATTCTATGTATTGAGTATTCGAGTATCTAAATATCTATTAATTATTCGATTCATTACTCGAATCAGCCTAATTCCTAATACTATCACTAATTGGATTTTTTTTTATAAGTGTACCACCCCTACTAATGAGTATTTGTCTTATAAGTTTGAACTCAAATACATATCCGTTTTGTAGCATGATTGTTTATTAAGTACCCTTTATTAGTAGCAAGTTGTGCTGACGAGTTCACAGTCGAGTCACGCCTCACTTCACTTCCTCAGTCGGCTGCGAGTTCATTTGGATCGTATCAGAACATCTCGAACGTCAGTCAACTAAGTTGGGAGCAACCAGCCGTAACATAACTTTGATATACGACTTATCGTTACTGTAAGGGCTGAAATATATATCTACTCATTCGTAAGCGGATTACAGAAGGAGCCTGTTCTTAATTCGAATGTTATTCGAATTAAGAGCAGACGATTCTACTTCCGTGTCGTTTTTGGATATTCATTCTATGACAAATGAAACTGGCATTTTTAGCAAAGCAGAAAACTAAATTTTGCGAAGCAGGATGTACAGGATATGGCGTGAATTTACTGGGTACAGAGGAATAACACCCGAGTCCTCAGGAATGGCAACGCATGGGGGGTATCATGGGCGAAACAGTACACTCTGTTATGTCCATGGTACTGCTCATGTCTGTAGGCGACGGTTACCACTTTCCATCAGGTGGACCGTCAGCTAGTTTGCCATTCTAAGTTGTATAAAAAAAAAAATTTTTGGATCTGCGGTAATTACCGTAGTCGTGTTTAGGGGCAGGTTGGATGTAGCGGCGATGCCCATCTCAGAATCTTCTATTGCCCAGGATAAAGACTGGAGCCTTCATCTATAGACAAACACAAGTCAGAGAATATAAGTCCTGTTGAATTAATCGTGATGAGCTAACTGACTTGATTGCATTCTCATCTATCTCTCACTAGTCTCCCGTTAGCGTATACTAATGAGACAAGCGGTGATATCATTGAATTTTAACACTCTTTTTATGATACTTAGAATGGCAAACAAACTGTCGGTCCACCTGCAAGAAAGTGGTAACTGTTGCCTATACACATGAACAGCATTGTGGATTTTGGACAATACTATGTGTTTCTGCATGAAAAGCAAATGTACTTGCATGGGTGTATTTCAATGTCATGGAATGGGGCGTGGCAGTAAAATAGCAGGATACGAAGTCATAACACTCTAATCGTCAAAAATAGCAGCGTATGAAGTGTATCTGTTTTTTTTAATGGATGAAAATGAAATGGGAACCCGCCTGCGTTATCGGTATACTCTAGGGTTGCAAGGAAGTCAGTTAGCCCTTCGTGACGAATTCAACAAATATTAACCACGACGACTTCCAGGGGGAAAGTGGAAGTCCACCTGATAGGATATTTGATTCCATTACCAACAATCCTCTTCTCCCATATGAACCCCTCATCACCAGCGTCACAGTACACTTTGCGATTTCCATGGTACTGTTCATGTCTATAAGTGACTGTTATCACTTTCCATCAAGTGGACTGTCCACTTGTTTGTCATTTCAAAGCGAGATGCCCACCACTGCGCCACGCAGATCATTTACTTTAGTCACAGTATTGATGTACCGGTGTGTTCCATTTGTACACAGGATCACATGCCTCCACCTGCCGCTGCAGTCCAAGTGGGTGCACGTGGGCACGGAGCGCGGCAACGTGCACGTGGTCAACATCGAGACCTTCGCGCTCAGTGGATACGTCATCAACTGGAACAAAGCCATCGAAGTGTAAGTACTCACTTGTTTCACACCAGCTGTATATAACACGACATTCATGCGGTGTTCATTGTGTTTTCCCATGGGAACACTTTCCCGCAGTAACAAATATTTATATCGGTCCGTCTGTAAACTTAATTTGTCTACTTTTATACACAGCCGTTTTAAATAGACTTTTTAAAAGAATAAACCCCTTAATTATAAAAACTGAAACCTTCTACAAGCCTGTTTAACTGTTACTTTATTTTGTCACTTTCCTTCAAATTGGGAATTTAGTATAAAAGAAAGAGACAAAACAGTTTAACAGCGAAAATAGATTTATGAGAGATTTAACTTTTTATAAACAAGGGGATAAATGTCCTAATATAAATAATTATGCATTACAATTATGCTATTGTAATACCTGAAAAAATCATCTGAATGATTGAAAATAATATCGACTGATCGTTGTGGTAAAAGTGATACGCGACATACTTGTATTGCAGTATGACAACAAGGAATGAGTCGAGCACCATACCACCGTCACTCGCATTAAATTGATTAGTCCACTTTTAGTGGACTTTTCTTTTTAAGAGGGAGACTTTATACAAAAGTCGATTGCTTGTGTACCTCTGTCACATTCGTGTTTCAACCATAAAGCAGTTGTGTTTGCATGGCTGTATTTCGGTTTGAAGTATGGGATATGACGTGAATTTACTGGGTACAGAGGAATAACGCCTGAGTCCTCAGGAATGGCAACGCATGGGGGGTATCATGGGTGAAACAGTATACTCTGTTATGTCCATGGTACTGCTCATGTCTATAGGCGGTGGTTACCACTTTCCATCAGGTGGGCCGTCAGCTTGTTTGCCATTCTAAATTGTATAAAAAAAAATTCAATTAACAAAGTTTTGGATGTCTTGTAAACAATAACTTTATCTTTTTAAAAAGAATGAAATACCTCCTCACTGAATTGTGGTTAATACTCAGAATATACTAAACGATCCTAAATAAAAGCGAGAAGCGGTTACAAGTACGATAAATATCCTAAACAGGATCCACTAATCGGCGCATCTATCAGCAGGCTCAGAGGTCCTATTCTATAGAGTGAAACTCGAATTTTACCAATGTATCTGCGATTGATTTACATTCGGAATACCGAATACTGAATACAAAATACTGTAAACATTTATCATTTTATATTATTCAGCATCGTCTCGTTAAGATGGCGGCGAAATGAACTGGGGTAAATGTGTATTCTTGGGAACTCACTTTAGTTTTCAAACCTGTTTTCAATTCATTTGTCATTCCCAAAGACTACTGAAGTGAAGGAAATGGGTCAGTAGCTAAATGAGGCTTGTTTAGGTTTGTTTTTTTCTAATAATGAAAAAAAAAACATAGCGCGATAACAGTAAAAAATATAATAAGTCGAAAATATACTTACAAAAAAAAACAAATATTAGATAGATAGATAGTTACTCTTTATTGTTTCCTCCAAAAGATTACAATAGTAAACTTATTCTAGATATAAACAATTACAAGAAATAATCACAGTGAGAAAACAATGGGCGACCTTATTGCTAAGAGCGATCTCTTCCAGGCAACCTTTGGATGGAGAGGAGTAATTATAAACAATTTGATCGGAGGCACGATGAAAATCCTTATTACTTCTAAATATGCACATGTATATTATAAAAAATGTAGCAAGGAGTTCGTTACACTTACACATATCAAAAATTAGATGAACTGAAAACTTGCTAAATGTAGTGTGAATATTTACAGAATAGGATAACAATACCTGAGAGGCATTCTTCGCTGCTTACGTTTAACCCGTAACGAAGCGTTGCGCCCCGGAGCCCCGGGCGCCCCCTATTAATCACGGCTGCTGAGGGCCAATTAGCTGCCTGGCCTTTTATTAGATATCACTAAGCCGATTAAAACACACACTTACTAATTAAACTCCGGGGAATTAAGGAGAAACAATTAGAGGGTTTTTTTTTATTGCCATAATCTTTAGTGGTAACATTAAGTGGGATAATAAAATTGGCTGTATTTTAAGAAACTAGCTTTGCCTGTGATTTATTCTATTGTTAAATCGCGATAGAAAATAAACTATATCTTTTTCCATGGCAAATAACGTATAATATCAAATTTCATTACAATTATTAACTTCTTTTTCGTCTATTATAAACCGCTGGCTTTGACTCGTGATCTGACTTGTGATTTGACTCTGTCCATGACACTGGGATATGTTCACGACCGAAATGAATAATATTATGTGTCCTTTTCCATCCCATATAATATATAGTACGTATATATCAAATTTTACAGTGATTGATTAAGCCGTTAAATTGCTAAGGGGCAAAAAACAAACTCACTTTCACATTTATAATAATAAAGATATATGCATTGGCTAACATCTAATATACAGCTAATATCAGACCTTCAATATCTAAATAATGAAATCTGATATAGGTATACGTATTGTAGTACATGTTTTTTACATATTTTTATTTTAATTTTTTTTTTATTGTAATTTGTGTGCTGTAAGTAATGTAAATAAATTATCTATCTATCTTTTATATTGTGTGTATGAACATCTTTATAAGACGCAGGAAAAACTTACTTTTTATTCCGTTCCATCTGTATAACTCGATCACGCACAAAGTCGCGGGTAAAAACTGTTTTATAATATTCTGAAGACATTGGACGGCCCCAATAAAAAAGCGCTCATCCAATGTAATGTTCCAACTGCCAACCGACCGGCGACCCCGCGCGTCGTAAAACAATATATTTAAAAACACAAACTTCGTCCATTTTGTTGTGTAAACTTCTTAACATGTAAGAAAATTAATAGTTTATGAAGTTTGTTAAGTTATTAATTTACTGTATGTACTTAAAGACAATGTTTTATTATATATATATATATATCATATCAGCCTTTAACTGTCCACTGCTGAACATAAGCCTCCCCTTGGGGGGTTTTACTAGTAATTGCCACACTTAGCAGACGTATTAGCAACCGCAGTTAGACTTCAGAGATATTTTAAGATAGACGCTGTTGCTCATACCTCGCCCTCCTTAGTCGCGACACCCAAATTCGCTTAAACCCACGATATAATATACACAAATAATATACGAGTACATATCAGTGTTTTGCTCTTTTGAGGGCAAAGCAATAAACTGAGCTGTGACGATTTTGTGTTAATATGGCACACGCGTGAAAGAAGGAAATTGTTGTTTTTATATTTTGCTTTTTTTTCGTTTTTCTTTCTTTTATCTCTTTTACTGTGTATTATGTGTATGTTTGTATTGTAATTTGTGTACTACAAATAAATTATTTATCTATGTATATACTGTTAGATATTCATTATTCTCTCACTTTCAAGATGGACTGATAACTTTTCAAGATCTTTGTAATTTTTTTCCTTGTACAATTTGTTTTCGAATATGACTGTACAGTAATCTTTATTTTTACCAAAAAAAAAATGTAGTTTTACAAATCAAACAGAATAATTCGCTAGCAAATCACTGTTTGTGCTGACGATTCAAATTTCGGCCTATCTCTTAGGTTTTGAATCTAGAACGGACTCAGTTAGCAGATCGTGAACGGATTATGAGAGATAAGCTGATTTAGAACATAAATCTGATTACTTGGCGTTAAAATGCGAACAAAATTAATTTAAATTCGATAAAACCATACTCAATCTCATAATATAGGAATGTCTTTCATAGAAATTTATTTATATATTATAATATATGGGACAGTGAAATTACAAGACATTTTCCTTCTTTCATATTCCTTAGTTCTTAAAAATGGCAACACATGAGGGGTATCATGAGTGACACAATATACTCTGTAATAAATACCGGTTTAACTTAAACGCGCTCGCGTCACAACCGCTGTTGATTAAGGATCACGAATTGTTCCCGAAACTAGTTGAGCTTTCTCAATCTAATTACACGTAAGTTAAAGCGGCAATTATTAAAATAAAATGTAATGTATACTTATGAAACTTTAACAAGAAAACAGTATACTCTGTTATGTCCATGGTACTGCTCATGTCTATAGGCGACGGTTACCACTTTCCATCAGGTGGACCGTCAGCTTGTTTGACATTCTAAGTTGTATAAAAAAAAAAAAAAACAGAAATTGCTAAAAGTCAATGTTTAACAAAGCGTATACTCGGTACGTCGTATTCTATAATTACATTACATAATGGCGAGATTTCAACCATCACGCATTCGTGAGTGCACTACGTGACCGGCCACATGCGGGCCCAAAACAAACGGACGGACATTCAATTAAGCCTCAGGGGGGAGTACCTGAGAGATAATTAATTCTATAAGTATAAGGGATCCCTTATAATTTATATTATCTATTTAACTTCGCGTCCAATCTCTTGTGGAGTGGGCAAAGAAATTCACGTTATCCTGTTTTGGAAACTATTTCCTAAGCATATATTTAAAACTTGGTCCATTTATTTACCTTCTGCGTATTGTATAGCCGTTGTTTCTTTTTTATTTAACTCTAGCTGTTACTTGAGGCTTTTTCTCGCACAATCAATTTACAATATATGTGTTAAGTTAGGATATAACCTATCCATGTACTAAATTTTATTCAAATCTTTTCAGTAATTTATGCGTGACTACCAAACATACAAACATCTTTACAATTATTCATATTTATAGTACTAATAGTAATCTTATACTAATATCTCTCGTTCCTGTAGAATTTTCTTAAAACGTCTTGCACTTGTAAACAACATCCTTTATTTTTATATATATGTACAGAGAGAGAGCTTCATTGCCAATAGTGACTGAAATAACATATTTTTTTCAAATATATCCTAAGTCCGTATATATAAAAACATTTAGAGGACACTCCAAAGGGCAATAAGAATAAAATGTTCTGAGAAAGTTAACCAACCCCAGTCAAATTACAACAAATACAAGTTTTAATGTAGTGTAATCGTGTTTTTTATACTACAGCGCCATCTAACAACTATACGAGCCGCCACCGCTGAGCAGTTACAGCAAATTTGTATTTGCAAACTCGAAAACTACAATAAACTCTCTCCTCCACACATAAAATGGGTTAATCTTATAGACCGACATAGAAAGAAGATAAGTGGAAAATAGGGCAACCGTTCGTGATTGCCATTTTATTATATCTACGATCGCTGAGAATAAAGAGCTGCCAGACATACTCGTACATGTATATGTATATATATATATATATATATATATATATATATATATATATATATATATATATATATATATATTCCCAAAAGTCGAATGAAAGAAAATGGTGGTTATATATATAATATTAACTCCACCTTTTGCACTAAAAATTTTTTTGTAATGTAATCAATAAGAGAATAAATAAATAAATCTAAGTAGACACAGAGTTAGTACGAGAATTCAACATTTTACCTCGACATACGTTTCTTAAAAAAAATTTAATTTCATTACTTCTTTAAATGAATACTAATGAATTCAATTTTAAACTACATATTTAAGGTACCTAGGTATCTTTAGATTTCAGATCGAACTCAATTCCATTCCACACCCAGTGACTATTTATATCTCTACTAGACCGCATTACACTACATATTCTGTATATACCTCATCTGAATAATATCAAAAAGGTTGACATAAAGCAACCCTTATTTGGATGTCCGTTTAACGACAAATTTTAATCGAGGGATGGCGATAACGCGGCCGGCCATTATCGCAATGCTCGCGGTGTGGGGAGACGCCGTCAGCTATATAGTACCCACCATAAACGTGACCTCATACTTATTCTGTCGATATTTTATTTTATCTACAATATACTAACTTGACTTACAAAGATTAGTGTCCGAAAAAATATTGTTATTAGATACGGTTTGTACCTACACCAAGGAATAAACACATTGTACATTCTCTTATAACTAATTGAATAAGCAAAAGGGACGGCATTGCTAATATATGGGAATAAATGACCTCATTTTTTTTCTTTATACCACTGAGATGGCAAACAAGCATACGGCCCATCTGATGGTAAGCGATTACCGTAGCCTATGAACGCCTGCAATACCAAAGGGCATTACACGCGCGTTGCCTCTTTATCCCTTTTTTGAAAAACCCTATGCTGTAGTCTCTTGGAAAAACCTCGACTAGCAGCACCATCAGGTTGATCTCCACGTGATCCTACCTAAAATCTGTCGTGGTTAATACCTGGTAAATTCACCATGGTGGATAACTGACCTGAATTCATCCCTACCTACCATCTCTTACCGACACCCACCCAGGAGGCGGAGTTTCCAGTCCATTTTCATATTTTAAAAAGTAATCATGTAAACTATATATTAACGCTGTTAACTGTATCTAACTGGGTACCATCATGAAAAGTTATACATCAACTTGAAGGTATATTTGTAAAGAATTCCATATAAAACGCTACCTTTTATGGCCTTCATGGAAATCACAATTCCTTCTTTACGACACCATAAAGGTATAACATTTGAAGATATAATTTTTCGCATGCAATAACCGGGTACAATGTCAAATGGAGACTCTAATATTGGTCGTCGTAAAGCGCCGTGTATTCTAAGGCTACATTACGAGAGACGCGCGCTCTCGACGCGGCGCGGCGTGGCGCGGCGCGGTGGTCGTAAACAGAAGAGGAAAATAAAAAAACAAGTTTTGCTGGTTTGTTCATAATCTTTATGGTATATATTTAATACATTCAAAGATTGAATTAAAATTAAAGAAAAAGTAAATATAATGGCGGACTATGTTTAATGGATGATAATAGCGGGGCACCAGTAAGGTATGATAGGTGAGAATGAAAAGGCCAGGTAGCCCAACGTGATGAATACACCTGGAATTCAGCACGATGGTTTCCTGAGGAGGGGGGGGGGGAAGGCACGTGGAGTACTCATCATATCAGCCTTTACCTGTTCACTGCTGAACATAAGCCTACCCCTTGGTTTTGCCAGTAGTTGCCACGCTTGGCAGGTGGATTGGCAACCGCAGTTAGGCTTTGGAGATGTTTTAAGAGGTACGCTGCTGCCCTCCCTTAGTCGCTTCTTACGACACCCACGGGAAAGGAAGAGGTGGCCTATACTATGCGGGGACCACATGGCAAGAACGCATATATAATGCCAAAAATAAACACCAGAGGGAGACTTTGTACAAAAGTCGATTGCTTGGGTACCTCTGTCCCATTCGTGTTTCAATCGTGAAGCAGTTGTGTTTGCATGGCTGTGTTTCGGTTTGAAGGGTGGGATATGGCGTGAATTTACTGGGTACAGAGGAATAACACCTGACTCCTCAGGAATGGCAACGCATGGGAGGTATCGTGGGCGAAACAGTACACTCTGTTATGTCCATGGTACTGCTCACGTCTATAGGCGAGAGTTACCACTTTCCATCAGGTGGGCCGTCAGCTTGTTTGCCATTCTAAGTTGTATAAAACAAAACAAGCAAAACATCTCCATTGAATACTTCGAAACAATGTGATACAAAATTTATCACTGACTACATAATTATCAAACTGTTTACAATATCGCTCTGCTATTATCAAATTTTATATATTTTTTTATACATTTTGTTAACAAAAACACCTGATACTGGTATCAACTCCACACTTTCACAGTTAAACGATAAACCAACGGGTCAAATGAAGTTCACACAGGTTAATGATACAAACATAACTCGATCGTTCAACTACGAGTATACTCCTGTAATACACAGGTATATATGTATTTATATGACTTGTTGAAACCTTGAAAGGTGATTACCCACCTACCGAAAAAAGCAGTTTAATATATGTCCGAATTCACTTTTTTATGCAATTTAAAATGGCAAACAAGCTGACGGCCCACCTGATAAAAAATGGTAACCGTCGCCTATAAACATGAGCAGTACCATGGACATAGCAGAGTATACTATTTTGCCCATGATACCCCCATGCGTTGCCATTTCTGAGGACTCAGGTGTTGTTCCTTTGTACCCTGTAATTTCACTACCCTATCGCACCCTTCAAACCAAAATACAGCCATGCAAACACAACTGTTTCACGGTAGAAACACGAATGGGATACAGGTACCCAAGCAAACGACTTTTGTAGTCACCCTCTGGTGATTCATAATGAGTGTCCATACAATTACATCAGTAGCCCGGTTCTCAAACTAACACACTCTATGTTATGTTATGATTGTGTTTCAGTTTGAAGGGCGGGATATGTCAGTGAATTTACGGGATACAGAGGAATAACACCCAAGTCCTTAGGAATGGCAACGCATGGGGAATATCACGGGCGAAACAGTATACTCTGTTATGTCCATGGTACTCTGCTCATATCTATAGGCGACGGTTACCACTTTCCACCAGATGGACCGTTAGCTGTTTTGCCATTCAAAGTTGCATAAAGAAAAATTATGAGAAACCAAGCAACGAAAACGTGGGGACACAATCCAAAACATCTAGACCCGACTGGGAAATTGATCTAACCCGTAATCGAACTCGATACCTTATTTATGCAAAGCAATATAATTATGACTGCGCCAAGGAGGTCCCAATGAATGGGGTGTCATCAGATTTAATTTAATTGTATTTGAACTATTCGTGTGAGTATAAACTACGTGCAGTGCGGCGGTTATTAAATTATCAAAACAATTGACAGTCGTTATTTGTGTCTATATCGCATACTCTTGTTTGTTGAATGCGGTGAGATTGTTTTTGTTGCTTGCTATTAAATCTCTCGATTGACATCATTTGATTGATTAAATATTGAATAATATGAAATCATGGACAATTACGTGTACACATCATTAGTAAACTGTTTAATATTTTTTTTTATACAACTTAGAATGGCAAACATGCTGACGGTCCACCTGATGGAAAGCGGTGACCGTCGCCTATAGACGTGAGCAGTACCATGGACATAACAGAGTATACTGTTTCGCCCATGATACCCCCCATGCGTTGCCATTCCTGAGGACTCAGGTGTTATCCCTCTGTACCCAGTAATTTCACGCCATATCTCACCCTTCAAACCGAAACACAGCCGTGCAAACACAACTGCTTGAAACACGAATGGGACAGAGGTATCCAAGCAATCGACTTTTGTACAAAGTCTCTTTCTGGTAAAATATATTAGGTGTATGTTTATATTAGTCTATTTATATGTTTATATTATATAAAAATATTAAGTATTGCTTTATTTTTCCTCTATTCAATAATTACACCGCTTACGTACTTCTCTGTTTGCCCAATGGTTGACTGGTAGAGAACACCGTCTAGTGTTAAGTCCGCCGAATGTACGAAGTCTTTTACTGTGCATTAAAGTTTAAATAAATAAATAAATAAACTGTAGCCGTCATTTATAATTAATAATACTTATAATTGACTAATCAAAACATTTGTATTGGTTATTTACTATTTTAATCGATTTCAAACAACGGAATAGGTCCTCAAATAAACTACTAGCTTTTACTCACGACTTCTTCTGTATGACCTAAATATATTTACTGATCAGAATAAAAAGTAGCCTATAACCTTCCCTACCCCATATTAAGGATCTAAGGAAAACAAACAAACTCACTTTCACATTTACAATATTAGTTAGGATACACATACAGATATCACCAAACTGGTTCCGTAGAAATTTTATTGAAGTTCATAAGTTTCACATATAACATAACATATCTATCACGCCTGTCTCCTTTTAAGGTAGGCAGAAACAGAAACACCAAATGTTTCGATTCAAACAGACCTCTTTCGCTTCCTCCACATTCATCAATCTTTTCATACACGCTCGCCGATTACGGGTACTTTTAACTTGGCCCTTCTTCAGCACGTCGCCTATTTGGACAACATACATCCATCTAGGGCGGCCCCTTTTCACATCTCTATTCATTCTTGCTCGATAAATCTCTTTCGTAATTCTTCTTTCATATAATAACTAGTTTTGCCACGAATAAAGTAGTTTTTTTGTAGCAAAATCTACTTGTTATTACTGTGTATTGACACACTGGCTTCAATATAGAATTATCTCTTATATGGCGACCGTACCCTCATTCGATTTCTGTAGTTTTATAGATCCCTTAGTGTGCATGATGTAACGTCGCCGGGCCGCATCCGGCGCGATAACCGACCGCCGCGGACCGGACGGTGTTCCGTTTATTGCGCGGCCGCATGGAAACGTCCTACCATTGTCTATAATCCCTCCAGTGAATAGTTTAACATAGATAAACTAAAATATAAACTAAAATATAATTTTAATGTGTTAATAATTAATTAGATAACACAAATTCATTTTATATGTTTTTTTAATGGATGATAATGGAATGGTAACCCCGCCTGCGCTATAGGTATACACTGACGGGACACCAGTGAGGGATGATAAGTGAAGATGAAGCAGGTCAGTTAGCCCATCGTAACAAATTTACCAATGAATCACAATGGTTTGCAGGAGGAACCGCGAGGAGGTCGACTTGATAAGGTATATTGTGGGTATATATAGGGTTGTTAATCCCCGTTACTAACAATTCCTTTCCCCCCCCCCCACCCCCATTTTATATAATGTTGAATCAAAGCATGCCAAGAAAATTCGCGAAATAAAAATTTACATATTAACACTCATAGTATGAAAATCCGTGCGAAGGTGTCGCCTTATGATGTCAGGTACTATTTTATTCTCCATTTGGTTACACACGAAGGCCTGTGATGTGGCTTACCGCTAATGGCTTTACGTGCTCTCCAAAACATTTTAAGTCCTCATGTATGGAATATAAAAACAAGCACGCAATATACGATAGATTATCAGTTAATAATTAAGAATATTTTACAACAAATTACATTAGTCTTACCTTACACGAAGCATCACCTTACTAATCTTCTATTTATTTAAAATTCTCTGCTCAGTGGTGTGATCTATCCAAACGAACCAACCTATCTGCTTTCCAGCGACTGGAATTTGATCAAAAAAGTACAATGGTATACCTCCGTACATCTACGTCCGTACCTACGCTGGCTCTATTCGATTATTCCGAGCCGGTTAGTTCGTGCAAACTGCATTACTCCTGTGACACGAATGCTACATATGTTACGTCGACAGCGAATGCTCCACATGTACTCGTATTTTGTGATACGACCTTCGAAATTACGGATTAAATTTGTCCCATAACTGACATGACATTAATACAAACAAATGCTACGAAAATACAGCTATTTGCACGAGTATACGTACCGAAATTTGCCGTGTGGTCCCGGCATAGAATAGGCCACTCCTTCCTTTCCCGTTAGTATCGTAATCATAAGATAATCATAAGAAGCGACTAAGGGAGAACTAGAGATGGGCAGCAGCGTCCCTCTTAAAATATCTCCAAAACTTAACTGCTGTTACCAATCCGCCTGCCAAGCGTGGCAACTACTCTTCAAACCCTTCAAAGATCTATGTTCAGCAGTGGACAGTTAAAGGCCGATATGATGACGTACCGAAATGTCTTCATAATACCAGCATTAGTTCATCGATCGTGTAATATTATCAATGTACAGGGCATTTGACGACAACTCGAGCAAAATTAATAGAAACGATTTGCAGAACTATCTAATCTATGATTTGTCAATTTATCATACCAATATCTGCTGTATAAGTATTTAAAATATTATCCAAGATTATTAAACTGCTAGAATGTTAAATAACCTCAAATTCATGCATTTTTATGCCACCACTATAATAAAGAAATAACTGGCTGTAATAGGCTGTTTAAAAGCCTAACAAAATACATAGTTTCATTCCTCCTAAGAAATCCTTTTATTTATAATTATTTATATATATTTTTATTGTTGTACAAGCATTAGGTGTACTGAACATATTCAGAACTGGACCCACAGATGCTAACTTAGATAACAATGATGTTGATATGGCCAACATATTGAATATATTGAAATTTGAAACGTACATGTGAGCAAATAATGGTTTACTGCATAATGAGCCTCAATATTTCTTAAAATTTTTAATTTATACTATACGCTTACCAGCTTCGTAGTATAGAAAATATTAGTGAAATGTAAGTTCAAAATATCTTCGGTATCAAGATACCGAATGGCATGTATGTACTACAAGTAGTACATACATGCCAGTTCCCACTATTCAGTTACAGCTGGCATGCAGTCTACTCATGCAACGCTAACAATTTCCAAACGGCGCAATAACAATAATATAACAAATGAATAACAACATTCAGTCTCCGGCTGTCGTGTTACTCGTAACGACGCCGAGTACTACCACCGCCCTCATAAAGCGGCCAATTGTTCCTGAGCAGCTCATAAGCCGTCCGTAAGCCGTCATATTCAATTACCCCCGAGAGGTACAAGTGCCAGTTACAAGGCAGCGCCGGTGCGTACCTACATACATACACTTTCGTTTTCACTCGTCATTTTCGTCTGCCAACACCCGCCCCGGAGTATTTCGACTATTTCCCTCATACATATTTACAGCTACATTATTGCTCGCCACGCATCAGATATTCACACGTCGACAGTTTATTTTTAGTTCTCGATAAAAAAAAGAGCATTGTAGAAGTCCTAATCTGAATATGTATCTGTCTACAGCGTTATAGTTACAAACGAATCGAACATTTTGCATTCAAATCATTCGCATTGAAGACTGTAAACATAATCTTTGAACTTAGTTATAAATAAGGAGTTATGGTTATTCTAAAACTTATAATTGTCTTATCATCATCATATTAGCCGTTATACGTCCACTGCTGGACATAGGCCTCCCCCTTGTCATAAGAATCGGTCCTTAACCACTGACTCCCTACAATGCATTTGAAGTCGTCACTCCATCTAGTGGGCGGTCATCCTATTCTGCGTTTGCCCAACAGGGTCGCTACTCAAGAAGCTTTCTGCCCCATCGGTTGTCAGTTCTTCGAGCCATGCAACTAGCCCATTGCCACTTCAGCTTTGCTTATCCTTCGGACTATGTCGGTCACTTTGATTCTTTTGCAAATATCCTCATTTCGGATTATATATATAGCCCTCTCCATAGCTCGCTGATAATTATCACAGACTGTTTTTATTGTAATAGTTAGTGTTATGGCCTATATTTATAATTATACATTTCTATTGCAGCAGAATTAGTATTACTTCTGACCTGCCTTTCCATCCTCTATAATAAGATTGTAACCCGCAGGATGTAACAATTTGCATGCCATCCGAAGTACTATAATTTTAATTTATGCTCCGATGATGAAATGACATTTGTTTGCTGTAAATGTAATATATAATGGAATGGAATTAATGATAATAAGTAGCTTGCACATTTAGCCATTGCCCCGGCATAGAATTAGCAATCCCTTCCTTTTCCCCGGAGGACGTAAATGGCAACTAAGGGAGGGCGAAAATCGGGCAGCAGCGTCCCTCTTAAAATATCTCTAAAGCCTACCTGCGGTTGCCAATCCATCTGCCAATCGTGGCAACTACTCGTAAAACCCATGTATGTATAACTTATGTTCAACAGTGGGCAGTTAAAGGCTGATGAATTTCAGCCATTTTGGCATACAACATTTATCGACTAAATACAATCTTTAGAAACAGTATCAAATATTAGAGCATCGAACCCAGTCGTTATTGCTACTACATAATATATAAACAAATCAATTCATAAATTCAGCTATAAAATTAAACATATTATTTCACATAATAATAACAACGTATCTTAATAACAAGTGAAACATATCCGCTGACTATATATTTACCGAGCAAGTACACAATATAATAACCTCCCACAAACAACTACAAAATACGAAGGGGTTGCCACCCCTCCCCCTCCCCCCCCCCCTGTAGGTACTTACGTAAATAACAGATCTCAATTATCCCAACTGTGTAACATAATATTTCTGTATACACCAACTTTTAGTAAGAGTGCTGTTTCACCAGCGTCGTGTGGGAGTTAATTTTATTAAACTTTAAACTGTATAAACGTTTATATTGCATCATGTTATATTAGTTATTCATACTTATATAATAAAATTGTGACTAGACGACGTCTGATGATGAGATGGAGTCTTAATAAGACCAATAGATGCCATTACATTATTATTATTATTAAAACAATAATTTTTAAAATGTTGTCTGTCTGTTTATTATGTTTGTTCCGGCATCAGGCAAAAACTACTGCACCAAATTAGATGCGATTTTCATAATTGTATTCCTGAAAGTCTAACTTGAAAACTGATGTATGCTTCATCTTAATACGCTATACGAAGATGGCGTATCTAATCCTAAACTGAATAATAGTGATGTATTCCATAAATTTTTCTACATCTGACATCCGTGAGTACGAAGCAACGAGCAAAAAACTAGTAATATAAAAGTTAAATTTCTTATTGGCAAAAAAAAAATGTTTTTTACCTAGTTATTTATGCCAATTATGAATTCGTCGTACCAGTAAACATTGACAAGATCGATGTCAAAAAATATACTTGATTAAAGCTTTACATATAATTATTCTTCACATATTTATGCATAAAACGGAAATCTTTTTTTCTAGTAATCTTATTTCAGTTGGTAATTACTTTGAACATCAGATAGTAAGGCTACTACCAAAAGTGATTACAATCAGCCCTAAGCCAGCAGTAATTCGCTAAAGTCTAAAAGCATATCCCTACGTGACATTGTTACTCAGAACAATAAATCTTACTTTCCAACTAAACTAACACGGTTTGCGGACACCAGGTTACGTGCTCGCGTGGTGAGATCGCAGCTTAATACCATCGCCGTCCAATACACTGTAATTAATAGAGTAACACACGCTATACACTATACAAACGGTTCGATGTAACCTCCACCGGCGATAATTAATAGAAAGGCCGCATCTAGCGCCTAACGCCTACCGATTCGGCCGCACGGAGTCAATATTAATTTAGCAAACTGTGTATTAATAGTTTTACAATACTGCTCCTGGCTAAAACAATAGAACGTGCGCCTTTACAAACAGCCAGAGGTCTCGCTACATTAGGCATGTCTTTCGCCGAGACCTTTAATAAATGTACAGCGGCAACTGCTATCGCTGCTATCGTCGGTACATAAATAATGGACTCACACGTGTAAAACTTCAAAACATCTCCTTTCCCTTTTTGTGTCATAGGAATCAGAGGGAGACTTTGTACAAAAGTCGATTGTTTGGGTACCTCTGTCCTATTCGTGTTTCAACCGTCAAGCAGTTGTGTTTGCATGGCTGTGTTTCGGTTTGAAGGGTGGGATATGGCGTGAATTTACAGGGTACAGAGGAATAACACCTGAGTCCTCTGGAATGGCAACGCATGGGGGGTCTATTTTAGACTTCAGTCCTAAATTTCTCTATAATACAAAATATACATATAATTTTTCACATTTAACACATAACCTTGTGTTTTATATTTGTCAAAAACTATGCATTTATTATAGTCCGTGTGGTCCCAGCATAGAATACACCATCCCTTTCTTCCTATGGATATCGTAAGGCAATTTAATAGACAGTTAATGGCTGAAATTAAAATGATAATGCACTTATACAATGATACAGTAATATTATAATAAAAAAAAAAACTTATATCCATCCATGTACAGTACACACAACCAAGGAAATATTAATCTCCTATTTCGAACTCTTAAGTATGATGGTCAAATTTCTTAATAAATATAATAACCTACGCGAAAAAGGGATAAAAGAGTTTATTCTTAAGATATTTTATCCTTTTTTTCGAGGGAGCTACTCTTTTGTAATTGATACAGTATCGTTATAAACAACAAAAAATACAACGAAGGCTCAACAACGTTATATCGGTACGTAGTAAGGGATCACAACATTGCTTTTCCGCTCAGTTAACAAAGGAATCCTCTTGATATAACTGTATCGAGGTTTTAATACTGGTGGCAACACGGCCGGCGCCCACGTGAGCGCACCCTCGTAAAACTTTATACGGCCACATTTCGGTGTACTCCCGACCCGTATTGTGTCTTCAGCGCTTCGATCTGCGACCCTCGGCGTGTGACTTATAAATAAAAGGAAAATGTATTCATCATATTCAAAAGAAATATCGGCCTTTTACCGTGCCGTCAACGATACGACCACGGCGGAGCCTCGGAACATTATATGGGCCAATTCTCGATTTTGCTTTATCGCGTATTTTGATATAAGGACTTGCATTGACTCGAGCAACGGCTGACATATTATTTATATTCTTAGTATTTCGCGGTATTAGATTAATACTCGTATGTTTAAATAAATGTTACAAGCTGACTGAAAAATAAAGGCAACAATCGGATTCTTTGGCAATTTTTTTGGCTAAAACGGTTTGCTACGCTGAACGAAGTACTCCGACTACCCTTTTGAACTACGCTAAAAAGCAATTACTCGCGATCAAAATGCATAGAGTTGCATGTTTGTTGATAGAAATTCGTGTACGTGGGGAGTTTATGAATTATCCGCGTGTCACCAGCAGAGCTCAGCGTATATTCGAGTTTAGTTCTCGCCTGCCCCCGACCGCTAACTCGCAATTCTAAGCGCGCCGCCTTCAATCGAGGTGTTACTGGAAATGACAACGTAATTTCGACATTATTGGTATACGTACTCTCATTTCCCTCTGAACGCTCTTTGATATCGAAACACAAAGAAATTTAATGCGAAATATTGTAATTTGAAAACTTTTCGTTCAAATGAGCTTGAAATTTGGATTTGGAATTAAATTGAAATGATTATTTTTAGTTCACTAAATTCAGTTCTAACATAATACATTTTATATTTATAACATACTGTAGAAGGAGCAAATTATAAGTACCTATAACCAGCGAGTGTGTATGAATAGATTGATGAATGTGGAAGGTCTGTTTGAATCGAAACATTTAGCGTTCCATTGTTTCTGCCTATCCCAATGGAAGACAGAAACAACATACAATATATAACAATTACTTTGCGTGTAATTACGTAATTGAGACGTCACTGTTACAATTACTATTTTTAATTTACTTTTTAAATTAAATCACTCATCGTTCATTTATTTACATTATTTGTTTCAATAAACGCTGCCGTATCGTATTATAAACAATAGTCTTAATTGGTGAGGTTGTCGAGCCACGGGGTGTGCCATTGTCGCCGCCGCCACCGCCGCCACCGCCGCCACCGCCGCCACCGCCGCCGTAAACACTAAACACGTACACAATAAAGATCGTTATAACACGCCCCGAGGCAGCCAGCCGACAACCCTACCCGCTTACAACGCGTTCTCGATTCAAACGTCGCCGTCTCATTGCGCCTCGTGACGAGCGTCATCCAATCACCGCATTGTAACAATTAAAACGCCCAGGGCTGCCTCATTGTTAAATTTATCGCGGTTTGTTAAAATTTCTGCCAATCATTAACGACCTCCGCGCCAGACACCGGCCTCGCGAACAATAGATACAGGAAAATCTGGATTTTTAATAAAAAAGACAAGTGTCCTCGTTCCGTCCTTTCTAAGGAGAAACGCCTCGTTTGTTCGGAAGCTCTTGAAATGATAATAAATTATGAAAAAAAAAAAAACTCAGTGCCAGAGAAAGCGGGAGAATACAATAAAAGATTTCTCATAATGTCTCTTGAATCGGTGGATCGCGCAACGGAGCCACTTCCCTCGTTAATATCACATTCATATTAAATTGTCTATTCAATTTTGTACGTCTGAAATTTAAATTAAATCTTCTTTAATTGATCTAATTTATTTATTTTATTTATGTAGTCATCAAATCATCCTATCTTTCTTTCCTTTGCAATACTTCTAACATTTCAGACGTCCATACGCTACGGTAACCATTAACTATTATTTTACTGAACTAATTGTTATTTATTATGCGTTAATCCATATCACTGGTGAGTTCATGAGAATTTCATTGTTTAGTTTTACCAGCATTAGTACGAACTTTCGCAGTTTGAACATCGCACTAGGCTCTGTATCCATTAATTTACCTGAAGATGCCTAGTCTAGAGGTGAAACACATATCACAAAACGTGCGTGGTCGGAATAGCAGTCGGAGATAGATGGCTAATATGAAAGGTTGTAGAACTTCTGGTAAAAATAATAATAGTCTATCTTCGAGTGCTGGCAGTCGCACGCATACTAATGGTAGCGGTTAATTCCGCTACCAAAAATCATAAAGTCATTCTAAGCAACTATTTACTGTATTATGCAGAGCGTGTACAATCATCACTAGATGATGATGATAGATCACTATTATTAATTAACGATAGTCTCTTAAGGCCTCCAATACATTTTACACACTAAATACAATTTATAATTTTACATTACTTCTACCGCTCTGTATAATGGATCGTGTCCATAGTCCATAATCTACGGCATAGTATTGTATTATCTGTGTCTATGGTAACCCCGTTTACCATCAAACGGACTATAGGCTTGTTTGCCACCTTATTTATTTATTTATTTTACACTTTATTGCGCAAGTGGTATAAAAAAAACTATAACTTATTCTCTACTTTTTCTTCTAAATCAAAAATAATAAATCTTAATAAAAAAACATCTTGTTGCATTTTTTAAATGATCCTAGACATATCTCAAAAAGCCCTCTTATCTGAATCCTGAAACTAAACAACTTTTCAGCACTAATAGAATATTCTGATAAATTAAATCCCCTTAAAATATTAATTATTTCTATTTCACCTCACATTCTGGAGCTACTTGCAATCTATTAAAACAAGCTAGCTCTGACAGTGAAGTGGTAGACCGATAACCACTATGCGCCACCGCCCTCTTCCCGTGCTTCTACCCCCCCCCCCCCCCTCCACTCCCGACTGTGACACGACGAGGGCGGCGGGAAATGTCCCACCGGACACCCATTGTGTGGGCTTATCACAGCCGAGTCGGACACGGGACGAGCAACTGTCGTTGTTATCTACCTTACAGTATACGAGTACGTACTGTATCTCTAGATATTGGAAAATAAGTTGATTTTATACATTTTCACTCTAATAAAGCCGGTTCTATTAAAAATCCTAAAAAAATATAAATTATTTCATTGAGATTGGCCCATTCTACGCCGTGTAGAGAGGTCTCGGCGTAGAGTGGGCCACGTCTTCCTTTCCCGTGGATGTCGTAAAAGGCGACTAAGGGAGGGCGAGGGATGGACAGCAGCGTCCCTCTCAAAACTGATGTTTTGGTGATCCAAAGCCTAACTGCGATTGCCAAATCGCCTGCCAAGCGTAGCAACTACTAACAAAACCCCCCAAGAACAAGGCATGTGTTTACAATTAATAATAATTTGTTAAAAATCAAATATACTTAAGATTGTCTTGAAAAGATTGCTCTCAGCAATAAGACCGCCTCACTGTACTTATACAATTGTATCGTTGTGTTTGTAAATTGTCTTGCTTATTTCCTATATTGTATAATGCAAATAAAGTATACTCCATTCATTCATTCATATGCGATTTCTTATCTAATCACTATGTACCACTATATTTACACAACTGCGAAAAAAGGAGTGTCATGTTTTCAAGGTCGGTGTATGGGAGTCGCTTTATTCATTCTAACATCTAAACGCCTAAACAGATTTGGATATATAGGGCATCTTTAGAGTCCTTACAATATTACAAGAGACATTGACCATTTTTTTTTTTATTAATTTGTTCGTTTTTAGCACTGGAATCATGCTTTTTAATTTACGAACTAGAATGTACTTGTTATGTCTTCTAAATGATTTCTGAAGTGATTTGTTAATTCTTTTTACAAAATTTACACTTTGTTGGTAGTAGTTTGTTTAATAGTACCCTTGTAGATGTTTTAGCGGAACAAAACCTGATTACTATTTTTTTATGTAATGTTATTAAATTATTTTAATTACTAGCCGTATCATGTAAATTTGAGTAATCATACTTTTTTTTTATACAACTTAGAATGGCAAACAAGCTGACGGCTCACCTGATGGAAAGTGGTAACCGTCGCCTATAGACATGAGCAGTACCATGGACATAACAGAGTATACTGTTTCGCCCATGATACCCCCCATGCGTTGCCATTCCTGAGGACTCAGGTGTTATTCCTCCGTACCCAGTAAATTCACGCCATATCCCACCCTTCAAACCGAAACACAGCCATGCAAACACAACTGCTTCACGGTAGAAACACGAATGGGACAGAGGTACCCAAGCAATCGACTTTTGTACAAAGTCTCCCTCTGGTAGAATATGATATTGCGACTATGTAGCAAAATTTCATTAATATCTGTTCGACCATTTCAACGTAGTTACATAACAAGCATAATTTATATTTTTCCAAAAACATGTCTATGAATTCCCACATTTTGTATC
This sequence comes from Galleria mellonella, assembly GCF_026898425.1. NCBI lineage: Eukaryota > Metazoa > Arthropoda > Insecta > Lepidoptera > Pyralidae > Galleria > Galleria mellonella. The sequence continues at coordinate 4,157,196 of NW_026442114.1, forward strand.
TGTAATAAGAACTTATGTACAGCTATGCTTACAAAGTATTTTTATCTAACCTAACGTCCAACATAACGTTACGCATAGTCCCGTAAACTAAGGCACTTACCTACATGTATATTTTATATCCAAATGTAATCAATAGTTGACCATCAGGGGGGAAAGGGATTGTTAATAATGGAGACTGAGAATCCCATTGCTAGCAATATACCCAACCAGGTCGACCTCCTCGCGGTTCCCCCTGGAAACTATCATGGTTAATTCCTGATGAATTCATCATGATGTGCTAACTGGCCTGTTTTCATTCTCATCTATCATCCTTCACTGGTGCTCCGCCAGCGTATCCCGTTAGCGCAGGCGGCGTTACCATACCATTTTCACCCACAAAAAAAAATAGTTGACCATCTGACCCGGATCCTAAACCAATGTTTTCCCCTTATTACCTCATATTGGATCTTTATATTTATTCTTTTATCGAAATAAAAACTATCTTATCCACAATCTATTCTAGTAAATCAAATTAGAGAAAACAAAAAACAAAAATATTTTAGTAAATTCGGTTGAGCGGTTTCAAAGACTTGCGTGAACGAGCATCAGAACACGAGAATTTTATACTATATTAAAAATAAAAAAAGAATACGAAGAAAAACAAGTACATTGCCAACGGCAATAAAATGCAGAGGTCAGTGAAGTCATTGTTAATGGCGTAACAAGGCACCCTTGCCGCGGGCCACGGGGAGCAAACCTCGCTCGATATAAATTAATTTAACATCCTGCAGCTAGAAACACTCGTCTCACTTAACACGCGCTAACGCGTCCCGCTTAAGAGTAACACTTGGAAATCTTTTAAAAGAGTACTGTACCATTGTAGTTAAACTTTTTCTCAAAAAAACATATCAATGTTTCTTTGAGAAATTCCATCAGGAATAACGACAAAAAACTCTGAGCTACTAATAAGACGCGTACATAAACACTTAGTTGCAAAAAAATATTTTAACAATAAACAGAAATTAATAAAAAGGAAAAGAAAAACACTAAAATGGTGTCACTTAGTAATATGATATGTCCTTTTGGATAAGTCATGGTGGTACACGAAATTTTGTGGCATTTTTCAAACTTTATCACTTTGTGAAAAATGTTTAGTTTGACTGTGGTAATTGAGTAATTATTTTGAATTCAAATTCTACAAAAATATGTTCTCCAGATAGAACTACAACGGAGAGAAATAGATGAAAATATCACGAGATCATAAACTGGCGACGAAAGCAACTTTCTTGCATCATTGAGCGCTTTTATAATGTACCGTCGCACGGTACGGCACGACACGGTTTTATCGTCACAATATGCAAAACAAAATATATATAATACAGATAGTATGGTGGACGTGCATGGAAAATTAAGAGCTTTCATGCAGCTGCTTTCATATACTTGGTAGTACAATATATGTAGTATACTAATATGTTAAAGTGAGTACGTCTCGTTTGTTACCTCTTAATGCTTTGAAGTTAAAATAATATTGTTCAAGGCATATTGCCAATCTTTTTACACACACATTTTTTGGATGGATTGACTACACACGGCGGGCATACAGCGCTCTGCGTGTACAATACAATAATGTTTTCAGGACATTGTTACGGTTGTCACGTTTCTGTAGTGCATCCACAATGTTTGCAGCAGCGTCGACAGGTGACTTCTATGTCACCAGACGCAAACGGATCGCATCTCTTTTATACCATCTGCGTGGCGGCAGTAACAGCATTCTGTGGGCATTGTGTAATAAATACGATAGCCCGAACCTCTCATTGTGAGTCAAAATTATTATAGGGGCCATAAAATGTTTTTTTTTTGTATTTTTTTTTCTACTAATATAGTTTAACTCAATTGTTACTAACAAAAATGGATCTTAGTTATTTATAATAAAGTTAATATTATTATTATTTACAGCTTAACCAATTGTCATCAAAGGTTCACATGTATTATTTGGGACTAGCTATACCCGCGGCGTCGCCCGCGTTAATTATTACATAAAGTATCCTATGTGCTAAGTTAGGATATAACCTACCCGTGTACCAAATTTCATTCAAATCCGTTCAGTAGTTTTTGTGTGAAAAAGAGACAAACACCCATCCATCTATCCAGCGTTCCAAACTTTCGTACTTATTTTTATTATACAAATATAATGGAATAATAAGATGGCGAAGAAGGTAGGCTACTTTTCATTTCAGTTACACGAGAAAGGTCACTGGTAAAATGGAGCCTGTATTATAGTTGCTTAGACAACTGATAAACAGACGTATTGATAATTATTGATAGTGATATTGATTGACTATATAAGTAAATTGGAAAGACTTTTTATGACGTTGGTTAATGCGCTAAGATGTCAAGAGATAACAAACAAAAGGAACAAGCTCATAAACACATTTACTGTATAATGTGTTAGTAAGAAAATAAGGATTCCTATTCTATGCCGAATTAATATTTACTAGTAGAAATATCTCAGAAAATATATTCCGTATGGTAACCCTCGCCCTCGCCCTCGCCTCTACCGCAGCCGTCGACTATAAATCACCCTACACTAACTTACTTGTTTTTCTTCTGCCATAACTTAGAAAATACAATAACACTGACAAGATGGTGGCCATTAAGGTTTCTCGCAGTTTGTGACTGTTTAAAAGTAACTACTTTTCCATGGTGATTTAATGGTATTATGCGTTACTCATATACGCAACAAGTGTTGCCAGTTTGTGGAACATCTATCCTAGCTAATAAATAATTTAACTAAAAATATGTATTATAAATGTGAAAGTTACTATTATGATTAAAAAGCTGGACGGTTTAAATTAAATTTGGTAAATAATTGGACCATATTATAGATTAACGCATAGAATATTTTTTATTCTAATTCTCGGGGGCAGAATAGCCTCACAATATAGCTAGCAATCTTATAATTGCTAAGTGAGATTAAGGCCTATCGGACGACAGTTTAAAATACTTCTAAACGACTGCTACTTATACAGGTATAATGGGCTCTCACATGAGCTTATCATAATTATTTTCTCTGTGAAGACATGGCCAGTTGTGATTTTGGTTTGAGTAAATATATAAATATAAAGATTGATGAATGTGGAGGAAGCGAAAGAGGTTTGTTTGAATCGAAGCATTTGGCGTTCCATTGTTTCTGCTTACCCTAATGGGAGACAGGCGTGACAGATATGTATGTATGTATGTATGAAAATATAGAATTCCAATCACTTTTATTGCTCAATACCACTATCTTTTAAATATCACAAAGTTTTTATTTACCTAAAATATCCAAATATAGCACAGTTTGGCTTGACTATTATATACATGATTGTAATTAATAGCTGAGTTTGGCACGCTCGTAAAGTTTAGGCGCGATCCATTAGCGAACTGTAGGAAATGAGATCGTTTCCGTAGGTGCGGAGTTGGGGGCTGCTGCGACCGTAAACACATGTTTTATGACCATTACATATGTGGACGGATGCACATATATTTTTACATTCGTCCGTCCAAAATTATAAAGAGTATTATGTCGAGTTTCACTTCTCTTGTACTGTTATAATCTTCTTTGTTCCATTAATTGCCTTTTACGCCCTGAGTATGTAAAAAAGGCGACATTAAAATGTAATTTTACTCCGTCACCACACGTAGCTGGTGAATGGAATCACATGATATGAAATTGTGTTAAATTTAAACTTATCATGAAGGTAAATGTCATTAAGAGATATAATTAATTCAAATGGATATTATACTCCCCGCCTGCTACCCTCCAATGTAAAGGGAGTGTTGCATTTATCTTCACTCTTTAAATCCCATGTAATCATTAAATCAATAAAACTACGTTTGATCTGACTGGGATTTGATCTGTTTCAGGCTTTTCAGAGTTGAAACGCTGAGACCTTTCTAAGATCAATTATGTTCACTCATTAGAATTTTAACTTGTTCTTGGAAACGATGCGATTTATTTTCCTCAATATAAAGAGTGTAGTCCCCATTTTGCTTTCACCTGCGAGCACTGAAACCTAAATTCGCCATAATTATGATTGTTTAGTTTGTAATCTCTATTGAGATCCTTTGTCAGTTTCTTTTAGTGTTTTTGTCAATAGTTTTTTTTTTTTTTTTTTATTATTCGACACTATTGTGCGATACCCAATATCTTAACTTGCGTAAACTAACACGTGTAAATTAATTTCATCTGAATCTCTAATATCAATTATTCCTACGCATGAAGAGTACTTTGGGCGGACCAATACATTTTATAATGCCGATAGCGCTTTCATTCCATAAGCATCTTTATTGCCACTTTACATCGGATGGGACGTCACTTTATTTCCCATTTTCCAGGAATGTAAATAAGACACGAGTAATTCGCTGCTCCAACGTTGTTAAGTGACTCTTGAGAAGAAACGTTTAATTAAATCTACAATGTAAGTGTTTAAAGTGTTAACGGAGTCGACAGCGTCGCAACCTCGGTTCATCTTACAATTGAGCCGCTTTGATACTGTGAAACCAATAGCACTCAATGCCCCGTGACGGGGAGGCGGCCGGCGCCCGGCGCCCGACGCCCGCCGTCACGACGCCGCCCGGCAACAAGTGGCGCCACCACCGGCCCGCCGCGCCGCGCCACTCCGACGCCTCCAATACGTATATTGATGGGCCGTAGAAAAACTCTTGGCGGATTGTCTTCACGTGGAATGTGAATCAACACGTCTAATGCTCATACGAGAATGTTGATAAACATCACAGTATCTGATAGTAGTACTAATTTCACTGTATAAACTTAGAGCTAGGTTACATCTTCTACTTCTGAATATCTGTCCCGCTCGTGTTTCTGTCGTCGAACAGCTATGTTTCCATGACTGTGTGTTGGTTTGGGATATAACCCAACATATTTAGAAACAGCGGGTAACATCATAGAACTCAGGAATAACGATGGAATATTGAGCGGTAACACGACCGTCTCAGCCTATTCTGTTATATTCGTAGTGTTATTTACATTTATAGGGGACGATTATAACTTTCAATCAGATGGACCGTCAACCAGTTGGCCATTTCAAATTGCAAAAAGAAAATTGGATTTTGATTGATTAGATGAAGACTATTTATGATTCTAATATTTTGCATTTTGGCTCTAATATCACAGGATCACAGAGTTCCAAAATGATGTGTACTCAATCGAGTACATATTATTTTAGAACTCCGTGATCCTTTACACGCAGTAACATATTGTTACATATACTTCGATATACAGCAGCAAAACTTGAAACATAAAATTTTCGCTTCCTCCATATTCCCGAATGTGTACGCCAGACTTTGAACGCCACTGACTATATCTCACCTGTTGTTGCAGGACGCGACAGAACCACCCGGGGGCGGTGGTGGAGATCAGCGACAACCCCCTCGACGCCAGCAAGGTGGGTCATCATTCATTATGTATTCTCCCAATCATTGCGCCTACTGTTTAATGATTGAATGAGAGTTTCGCATTAAAGTGTGCGGAATATTAGATGCTGGCTTTGCTATTATGGTTTAGGTAAAACATTTGTGTAATTGGTTAATCAGATAAGTTGTTTGAAGACTTTAGATAAAATATTACGTATATTTTTTTGTAAACATTTGAAGACAATAATCCTTCCATGGATTGTCTCAAAAAATGTCTAGCCTGAGTAATGAAGATGAAGATGTTAACTCAAGTTAATTGTTTATTTATTTTGGATTCAATTCAAATCAATTTTATTCTATAACAATATTACATTGTGTTGAATATGAAAGGATTTTTAGACCGTACATGTGCAAAATCACAAACATGCAATAATTTTACATATTAACAATGTCATATGATAATAATAATTAGTCTAAATTAATGAATTAATAATAACTAAAATTTCAGTAATAAGCAAGTAACTATATATAACTCACTATTTATGTATTTCTAAAATTCATTTTTTTTTATATTCATTTTTTTTCTTTTTAATTTTTTGATGAATGTGGAAGAAGCGAAAGAAGTTTTTTTGAATCGAAGCATTTGTCGTTCTATTGTTTCTGCCTACCCTAATGGGAGACAGGCATGACAGATATGTATGTATGTATGTAAAATTCATTTATTGTGTAATTTGTATTGTGATTGTCATAGTCAGCCTCACGCAATCACTTCAATAACCTGATTCTCAAGGCAAGGCTCTTTGTACTATAAAGAACCAGGTGACAAATATTGACACGACCTAGAACATCCAAGCCAGAACAAAAATATAGAAAAGTTCATTTCCTAAATTGGCTCAACTAAGAATTTTACCCGGAACCTCTTTACACTAAGCGTATGAGCGTATGAGATAACCACACATTACGGATGCCACGTCGCCACAATCGGCAATAATTACTCGATGTGGTTTTCGTTTGGTTACCGAGGAGCTTGTATGAATGTGTGGCGCGGTGCGCCGTCGACAGCTGCTGATCGCGTTCGAGACGGGCCTGGTGGTGGTGTGGGACCTGCGCGCGCGCGCGGCCGAGTGGCGCGGCTCGCTGGGCTCGGGCGCGCCGGGCGAGGCCGTGCGCGCGGCCGCCTGGCAGCACGACGGCAAGCTCATGACCGCGCACGCCGACGGCGCGCTCGCCACCTGGACCACGCGCGCGCCCAGGCCCGCCACGCTCTCCTACCCGCACGGTCAATACCTCTACATACTCTACATACATTCAACCATTTAGCAGGACATTCATTCCATGACCATAAGTCCATGACTAGACTAGGAATTTCGTTAGATATAGAGCAATTTCCTGATCTTCAATTTATACTTGTTCTTGTTTTGTTTTATACAACTTAGAATGTCAAACAAGTTGACGGCCCACCTGATGGAAAGTGGTAATTGTCGCCTATACACATGAGCAGTACCATGGACATAACAGAGTATACTGTTTTGCCCATAATACACCCATGCGTTTGCATTCCTTAGGACTCAGGTGTCATTCCACTCTGTACCCTGTAAATTCACGCTATATCCCACCCTTCAAACCGAAACACAGCCATGCAAACACAACTGCTTCACGGTTTAAACACGAATGGGACAGAGGTACCCAAGCAATCGACTTTTGTACAAAGTCTCCCTCTGGTTTGATTGACTTGATTACCTTGATCTATGTGCAATAATCTAATAATATCTGAATGCTCAAAGGCCAATCTTGAAAATTTAATTTCAAAATGTCACTTTTCTACAATGATCCGACCAATGTGCTTACTATATTATTATATACATGCAAAATAAAAAGTTGTAAGTATAAACAATTTTGTCATCATATGGGAGAAGTACCAGTTAATCACCAAATGTCTGTTCTTAAGTTAAAATATCCTAAATTACAAGAAACATGTCAACAAACATTTGGCCTGGAGCACAACGCCAGACATCAAACTTTAGAAAAGTTTTGTTTCGATTCCTGAATGAATATGACCGAAAATATTAGGCCAAGAATTGAATTTCATTCACATAAAACAACGCTCTGAACCATAGAGGGCATATGTCGTCATAACTTTAATTTTATTTAGACAATACATTAATATATTAGTCACTTACATTACGTTACATTTTCTTGTTGACAGTTTTGTTTGCCAGTATCTGCGACGTTTACCATCTTATAAATAAGATTAGCAGTAAATTAATTATCTTCCATAGCCATTTCATGATTAATCTCAGACGTTGACATAGTAACACGGTTCACACGGAGAACTTGTATCGTAAAAGCCCATGTTTCAATTAACATTCGAATTAGCGTTTATTCCACAGACGATAAAGTTCTTTTTATACACGATTACTAAGACAATACCAATTTTAGTATCACAATAGTTGAGCACATTAATTTTGAACCGACTTCAAAAAGAAGAAAGCTAATTCGGATGTATCTTTATTTATGTTTGTTACATCATACCGTCATTTTTTATTTGGAAAGTTTCAGTATATCTTTTCAGTATACTGACAAATTGGTTTCACAGAAATTTTATCAAAATAACTGCTTTTGTCACAATTTAAGTAGTTTTTTTTTGGAACAATCTTTAATTATCGTAGCTCTGAATTAATGCCATCCGAAATCTGAACCAAACATTCATCAATTATCGCGTCTCTGTTCTATGTTAACATTTCACAATCTAATTACAAATTCATCACAGATCTCATCTTAGTACGAACTAGGCAATTAGATTAATTACATGCCACCTAACACTAACATTGTAAACATATTATTTTCATTGTTTTCCGCTTTAGGTATTCATTCACTGTTGTTCATTTTGTCTTCAGTATTTCAATCAGTTCTCGTAAACTAAATTCCTCTATTGTTTACAGCTAAAGCAAACAAAGACGGCAAGCCAGAACCTTGCAAACCTATACTACGGCTGGAATGGAAAACATACAGAACAGGGTAAGATATGCTTACTTATTGGTCTAGTTCATTTAAATAATATTGTGTCTATAAAACGTTGTTTACGCTCCTTATTTTATTAATACGAGCAAGCTTATTCAACGTTAATTTCTATTATGTCTATCTAATTCTATGTATAGAACTGAAACAGTCTCTTTGGTTGGATATTTATAGCTTTCCTTAGTTAGTTATGATAGCCTATAAAGTGTGCGCGTTTACTGAGTAAAATTACTGCTTATTGCGTTATTTTTATACACACATTTATATATTTATGTGTGTAGCTATAACTAACTGCAGTAAATTCACAGAAAATAGCTTAACGTCTACTTTGTCTTTGTATTTTTGAAATTGGCCACAAAACAGTATATACGTTTGTTAATAATTGCTAATGTAATGCATTGCAGTTATAAATTTTTCTCACGCAACTTACATTAGCAAAGTTGCTAACGGCTCACCTGTTGGAAAGTGGTTACCGCCGCCTTCAGACGTGAACTGCACTGTGATCGTTATGATCACAGTGCCGTCCACTCGTCATGCGTTGCCTTTACTAAAATGTTGTCTCCGTACATTGTATCTTTAACTACCGTATTGCCGAAATCCACACGAGAGACAACCATGCTAGCATAATTATTTTACGGCACTCAAACACGCCACTTTTGTATGAAATCTCCCTCTAGTAATCTTAAATTTACCATCAGGTGAACAGCAAGTTGATTTACCTGCCTCCCCTTAAAAAAAACAATGAAGATTAATACGTAGATAAATCTTCTTTAATTTAAAAGATACCGTTTTCTTTTATCTTCGACGGCACTCCGAATACGTGTTTCTATCATTCAGACCATAAATTACCGGCGACATTTGTCGAAATCGTTTTTATCTACGGCTCTCGGAAAAATACGAGTCAGCGGCGAACTTTTTCCGTATAGGCTTCCAAGTCGTCGACATTTTATCTGACTGCCTGCATTTACGCAAATGGCTAATTTGACGGAGCGACTGGTTTCCCTAGATTGCTGCGACAATTTCGACACAGCGACAATAGGCATAGAGACGTGGCGAGGGAGTGAAGGGTGCAGATCCTAGCAAACGATCTAGAAGAAACTACACGCAGACTATAAACGACATTATTCCGTTTACTCTCGTCTGTAGTTACAGGGTCGTGTTCCTGTTAACTAGATGTATTTAAGTTCGTTTATTTAATACAGTATTTGTATTTTAAATGTAATTAACATGGAATTACAACACCTAAAGTTGTCTTCGTGGTAGAAAGTCGTGCCCAAAACCCTTTACATATTGGGGGGAAAGGGATTGTTTGTAATGGAGACTGAGAATCCCATTGCTAGCAATATACCCAACCAGGTTGACCTCCTCGCGGTTCTCCCTGGAAACTATCATGGTTAATTCCTGATGAATTCATCATGATGCGCTAACTGGCCTGTTTTCATTCTCATCTATCACCCTTCACTGGTGCTCAGCCAGCGTATCCCATTAGCGCAGGCGGGGTTACCATATCATTTTCACCCATCAAAACAACCCTTTACATATTTAATAGACTGCTTCCTGTGACTTAAGAACTACATGTCCCGAGAGTCTAATGACTTTGTGTTGCAGGTATCTAAAGCCATAATTACTAATTACCATCAGTCAAGTCGTATGCTTTTTACCACTTTTATTATAGGATATAGATATTAAAAATTGTATGTATTAAATCTTAGGAACTGCACTTGCCTGCCTTATGAGTTAACTAGAATTAATGGTATCAATTAAAATATAGTGACAAAACCCTCCTTTAATGGGGAGACCTATGTTCAGCAGTAAACAGTTAACGGGTGACATGATAATGATGAATGCTATCAATGTTTCAGGGAGAGCTTGGTGATATTTTCCGGGGGCCTGCCGACTGATAAGGCAGGCCGCACGCACAGCATAACAGTGCTCAACGGGAAGACCACCACCGTGCTAGAGATGGAGCACAGTGTGGTCGACTTCGTCACGCTGTGCGAGACCCCACACACTGCTGGTGAGCATTCATCACTGCTACTGCCTTCTACTTAGTATTTTTGTATAAAATTATAGCTAGTTCCAAATATGTCAGAACTTAATAATAGTAAAAGATATTTATTCCAAAATCTTAACTACGTATTTCAAACCTCGCTAGGTTTATTATTTTATTGACATTTCCAATTGATCTCACTTTGAGCAAAATGAATGCATAGATAATGTTACAAACATTTTGGAATATAAAAAAGATATATACATAATTACAATTTTGATTTTAAAATTATTTAAAAACGACAATTACCTGCAACAACATATACAATCTTATAATTTCCACTGCAATAAATTAATACTACCTAACTCTGGAGACCATAATTTGCGAGGACTTATTATTTAGTTGACTGTTCCTCTCACTCAAGTGGTTCGGAAACAGTCGATACCAATAATTACATTGTCAATACGATAAGTTCTTAAAATGAAGTGTTTTGACCTTCTGACTAATCGATTATCGACGGTACAACCTAAATTAATTTACTTTATTATTAACTTTAATTTAGTTATATTAGTTTTGATAATTATACTTGTACTTCTTTATTCCAATTAAAAAAAAAACTTTATTCAAATAGACTTGTTTACAAACATTTTTAAATCGTAATTTTTTTGTGATTCTACTACAAAGTTAGAAAAGTTGTTATCTACTGAGAAGAACCCAGAAGAAACTCGACAGTCACTCTTTGAAATCTCTGTTAATATTATGTGTATTTATTTAAATATACTATAATATATATGTAAAAAAATAACATGGTCATTAAAAAGCCTGAGCATAACCGACTAAATACATAATTGGTTTTAGCCACGACACCATCGATTGCATTACAGACTACCAGGAGCCATACGCGATAGTGGTGCTACTACAAAACGACCTGGTGGTGATCGACCTGCTCTCGCCAGGGTACCCCTGCTTCGAGAACCCCTACCCTATGGATATCCACGAGTCACCAGTGACGTGCTGTTCATACTTTGCCGATTGCCCTTCAGATCTGGTTAGTTTACATACGATCTCACGCTCTCAGTTTTGTATGGTCTCATCGCTACTTTATTCTTAACACTAATCAGCATGGCTTGAATAAAAAGATATTTCGTTCATCTATTATTTATAATACTTGTAATTTGATCCAGTGTCTTTATTAAAATGTTTTTTTTTTTTGTTAATTATACACGCGACCGATTTCGAAACTTCATCCTTAGGCGACAAAAAAATGTTTAGATCACTTCTAATAAGAGAAAAAACCTTAGTAAAATAACTTCTAGTGTAATAGCTGAAATATTTAACACAAGTGCACAAAAAGTAATGTAACGATCGCACGTTTATTTGAAACGTTTTGCAGATCCCAGCATTCTACTCGGTGGGCCGGCAAGTGAACAAGAAGACGGCGGGCTTCAGCGAGAAGTTGTGGCCGATCAACGGCGGCGAGTGGGCGCCCGCCTCTTGCTCCTACAGCGAAATCATACTCACCGGGTACGAAATATGTAGTTATTACTAGTTCGCAATTTATAACAAATAAATGCTCCTATGTTGACAATAGTTGATACAGTCCGTACGATAATAAGTATGGTATAGTGGAATAAATCATTAGATATCTTTTCTTTGGACTTTATTTATTCTTCTAATAATATTTCTATGAATTAATTCAGAAAAATTATAGTAATTAGGCCTATAAGCACTGAAAATCTGGACGCTTAACCCAGAACAGTCGGTCAATTTCTAAAAGACCCAAACCAAAGTAGACACTTAATAATTGTTCCAACGTATATAGTATCGATAGCTCCTTTCCTTTCCCGTGAATATCATAAGGGGCATATCATAATAGGCGACTAAGGAAACATAATGGTCGAGGAATGGGTAGCAACGTTCCTCTTAAAATATCACCAAAACCTAATTACGGTTGCCAATCCGTCTCTGCTAAGTGAGGCACCTACTGGCAAAACCCTTTAATAAAGCGAGGCCTATGTTCAGCAATGGACAGCTAGCAGCTGATGTACTTTAGGTGGTCTTAACATCTCTCCCCTTACATTTCAGGCATGCGGACGGCAGCGTTAAATTTTGGGACGCAAGCGCTGGGACCCTACAGATATTGTATAAATTAAAATGTTCAAAAGGTAAGATTTTTCTAAAGGTTCTAGTTATACTGCTGAGGTGGCAATCAAGCACACGGCCCACCTAATGGTAAGCGGTTACCGTAGCTCATGAACGCCTGCAGTATCAGGGGTATTACGCGCGCTTTGCCGACCCTGAAGAAACCTCTTTACCCCCCTTTTAAAGAACCCCATACTGTAGACTGTTGGGAAAACCTCGGCAGGAAGCTCATTTCGTAATCTGAGTGTTCGTGGAAGAAAACATCTCTGAAACCGCGCTGTACTCGACCATTTAGCCTGTAGGATATGAGGGTGAACTCCCTGTCGAGTTCTCTCAATTACTTTCCTTTAGTGGTTATACTCGAATAGATATAGGAGTAAGTGATGGTAGATTTGTCGAGGCTTGCCCCCACTTGTATGAATGGTGCGTGGCACCAGTGTTCGAGCGGCGCGCTGGCAGCGCGGGCGGCGCGGGCGGCGCGTACGGCGCGGAGGAGGCGCCGCTGGGCGTGCAGCAGCTGGCGCTGTGCGCCGAGAGCCGGCGCCTGGCCGTGGCGCTGCCGCACGGCCACGTCGTGCTCTTCAAGTTTCGCAAGTCCGAGACGGTCGGCGAGACGCACGTGAGTCGCGCGCGAGCGCACGCATCTTTTCATGTTCATACACTACTTAAATATTATAAGTGTACATTAGATGCTTCTATTTCCAACTTTTTTTCTAGTCTCCTATTAAATCAGCGGCAACGCAAGGAAGAAAAAAAATAGAATAAAATTGCTGCAAGTTTAAAAGCAGCAATTTTCTTTGCAGTTTCCTGAACCCTAACAAGTACATTTGAATAAATTCATTCATTCGTTTCATTCACTAATCCAATGTTGAATTTCCTTTTAGTAAAAATTCCTCTTTATCGACTATTATTCGATATTTGTACTTTATTATTGTATTTATTCCTACGGTGCTTACTATTGTTTTTTTTTTATTTATATACGCAACTAGTGCCTAGGTTTAAATGGGCTAGCATGTTTCTCTGTACCCACTTGATTAACGGTTAGATTTTGATAACTAACAAGGAAGATCGTACAACTTTTAATAATGATAAATGTCAATCCTTAAATGTTGGCCATCGCACATATAGTAATGGTACCGATTAGTATATAGTATAGTAGGTAGTAATTAAACAACACTCCTAATCAACAATAGTTTACGTTTCTAGCGATTTAACCTTTTAAGACAAAAAGTATTTTTTTGTAATAAATATTTTTTATTTATTCTATATAAATACTCCGACAGGTACTAGAAATACCTGTGATAACAGACTCCGTAGAGGAGGAGCCCTCCCCAGAGGCGGAGGGCTCGCGCTGCGTATCGGCCGACGCGGATGCCCGCCGGGTGAGTAGTTCTTTTGTCTCCTTGTTTTAAAAACCCCGAATCTAAATGTTACACATGTTTGTGGTATTTTATATAAAGAAGGCGTCATCACTATTATTACGGTATTATATTAAATTTTTCCTTACTTCGCTACTTCACACACATGGGGCCATACTACCTATACACGCGCAGCAATCTGATATGCTATAAATATTTATAAAAAGAATGTTATTTTCGATCGCAATACAGCAAAGTGGAAAAAGGCGTGTTATTTCGTTTAACAATGAGATGTAAGCGCCGTGTGTGGTGGTGTGTGGTGGTGTGTGGTGAAGTGGCGCACGAGTGAGTGGGGTGCGTTGCAGTGGGCGGGCGGGTGGCTGCGCGTGCGCGGCGCGGCGGGCGCGGGCGGCGTGCGGCGCGCGGCGGGCTTCCAGCCGGCGCTGGTGGCGCTGCAGCTCGGCCCGCCGCACCCCATCACCGCGCTCACCATCAACTCCTCCTACGGCCTGTGAGTGCCCGCCGCCTCTCGCCACAGCCGTCTGTGCCGTGCTCTCGGCACACACCATCTCCCTCATCTTAACCAGCGTAGCACCACTAAAACTATTTGTATTATTATTTTATGATATGTTATTTTACAACTGTCACGAAGTATTTTTGAGTGTTTCCTAATTTTATATCGTTCCTGGTCCGTTCGTTTTTCCATCAGCGATACAATTTTTGCCGTCACTGTTATTATTGTAAATGTGAAGCTGAGGTCGTCTGTGACCTTCCGATGCCTTGACGGTTCGATCGAATATCACGAAGCAGGGTACACGCTGAGCAATTCACGGAGGATGTGGGCTTTTTTTATCTCTATCGATGAATAAGCCTCGACGAGACGTGACGCGAGGTGGTTGCCGGCAGCATGGCGTGGGGCGGCGAGCGCGGCGTGGTGGTGGCGGACGTGTCGCGGCGCGCCGTGGTGGCGGCGCTGGCGCCGGCGCAGCTGTACCAGGCGCCGCACGCGCCGCCGCGGCCCGCCGACCGCCAGCGCTCGCCCTCGCTCGACCAGGTGCGTGCCGCAGGGACCCCGGCACAGGCCGCGGCGCCCTCGCCCCTCCTCCGTTCCCGTTACGTATGATTTGCAATTTTATTTCGTTTCCGATGAGTTGCTCGAGCGGCGCGGGCGAGCCGGCCGGCGACGACCGCGCGGACCGCTCGCCCCGCCGCCGTCCCGGTCGATTTCCGATATAGTTTCTGTTATCTATTTATTTTTCTATTTGTACTTTGCCGTAGTGCCCCGGCTCGTGCCCGTAGTCACATCTGGCATGGCATCGTTAGTTCTTCTTTTCACCTCGCCTGTTAGCCGCTCTCGTGCAATCGCTAGATTTCGACGATCGCACGTCGGCCCCCGCGCCGATGCCTGTTAATTTTGTTTGACTTTTGCAATGTCGACTCCGCCGCGTAGTATCGCCCTTCGAAATCGATACCGGGTCGAAGCCGCTCGCTGCGCTGCGTCAGCCCGAGTAACCCCGACCACGCTGCGACGTAGATAGATCACGTCGACATCGACCGAAACTTAGCGAGTAAGATTGTAGCGATCTCATGTATCGATGTCACGAGTCACAGCATACCATAAAATCTTGCACAAACTCATGAGTCAGTTTCAGCGGTCGCGCGACTTTACTTCATCAATGACGTTTTCCCCTCCCGTGTCCCCGAAGCTGGAGGAGAGTGCGACGCGGTCTTCTCCCGGCCCGGCTCCGGCCCCGGCGCCGGCTCCCAGTCCCGCCGAGCCCGGAGATGAGTCCGACGCGCCCAAGTCCGACGTACGCCGCAAGTCCACCTCCTGGAAGACTTTCAACCTGAAACGACAACTCTCCAAAGTAGATCTCAAATTCAAGGCCGCGTTCGCAACGCCCGCCGAAAACAATCTCGAGGAGGTCGCCGAGAAGAGCAATTCCCAATTTTACTGCGAGCCAATAGAGCGACACGAGACGAGCGAGTCAGCTGCGGAGTCGCCCGACGGCGACGATGATGGCGATCGGAGCCGGCTGGCCTCCCCGCTGCGAGTGTGCTCGGACGTGTTCGAGCGGATGCACAGGGAGCTGCAGGACAAACGGACGGCCGACACTTACGACCGCATGCACCGTGAGCTTCACGAGCGCTGGCACGACAAGGAGGGCCGCGAGGGGGAGTCGGCCGACGGGGACGGGGAGGGGGAGGCGGAGCGCGGCCCGTCGCCGCTGGCGGGCGCGGAGCCCGAGCGCGCCGCGCGGCCCGACAACCTGCCGCTGTTCGACGACAGGCCTGACGCGCGGCCCGACGAGCCGGACGAGCGGCCCGCGCGGCCGCCGCGGCGCAGCAAGCCCGACAAGCGCGACCAGAGGCTGCTCTCGGTGCCCAACATTAAGTTCAGTAAGCAGGAGGGCGCACGCGAGCGCCGCAAGCCACCGGCGCCGCAGTCGGCGTCGTTCGCGGGCAACCTGATGCGCCGTTTCAGTAAGTATCGAATCACCCTACGCCCGCTCACCTCACCGTCATCACTAACGCCGGGCTCACCAGTCGCAGTTGCGTAGCACCTAGTGCGGTATCATACCAGTAGTGAATTTTTACTTGTACTTAGATCTCATTCGAAACACTTACGATTGGAATGGTAACGGTTTGGCAAATTTTATAATACCCTCCTCGTATTCCCTTTCTAATATTATACATAGATAGTTTTAGTTGATTAGAGGTGATGGTAGCTAGATCTTTAGTAACGTTACAATGTGGTGTGTATCAGAGCTGAGTAACAGAGCTACTAAATTCGATAACAACTTTCTTTTGGTAACGATCAAAGAGAGTGCGAGTTGACGACGCCTCTTTTTAACATGCTTTATGCTTCTTGTGATATTTGGCTTATTTATTTAAGTTTATTATTATATCCTTTCGTATGTCTGTTATTGTTATATACATTTAAGATACTTTCGTACCGTAAAAATGTATGCGATCACCTGTCTATATATACGCACACCGTGTAGCGGTCTGGACACACTTACCCCGTGACCTGTCAGCGGAGCCGGAACGGAACACTCATACATATCTGTTTTCTATTCCCAAGGACAAGGACTCGTCCGACGAAGACTCGAACTGCCTTAAATATCTATTCGCCGACTTCCTCGGTAATTGCCCGATCGCATCGAGTGACGTAGGTGATCTCTGTGTTGTCGATGTCCGTTTGAGATGATGTTAACTCGCTAATAGTACGAGCTGAGTAGTCGGGTACTAGCTGTGCACCGCCCCGCTTGGTAGCTTCACGCAGCCGGGCCCGCCCGACACTGACCCGTGCGCTGTCCCCAGGGCAATGCGTAGCGCGGCTGTGCCCGCCGCGAGAGATCGCCGCGGCCGCGGCCCCGGCCCCGCGCGGCCCCGCTCCGCGACCACCGCGCCACGCCCCCGTAGGTACGCAGCCGGGCTCGGGCTCACACTCACCCATACTTACCAGTACCACTCACTAACTGTACTCGTCCGCCGCGGAGACGCAGCGGATACTAACGGGAGCCGGGTCCGCGGATAGGTCCGCGTCTGTGTCGTGCTAACATAGGGCTAACGGTGGAGGTCCAGAGCTGCGGGGCCGGAGGGCGGTGGCGGTGGCGGTGGCGGTGGCGGCGAGCAGGGCGGGGCAGACGGAGCGTGTGTGTGTTATAGATGAACGGGCCGGGCGGCGGCGGCGGGGGCGGCGGGGGCAGCGGGGGCGGCGGGGGCGGCGGCGGCGGTGGCGGCGGGTGCGCGGGGGGCGGCGCGGGGGCCGGCTGCGGCGCGGGCGGCGGGGGCGGCGCGGGCGGCGGGCGCGCGGTGCGGCGCTCGCGCTCGCAAGGTACCCGCAAACTGCACAAGTGCCTGTCCACCGCGTCCGACGTGTACGCGGCGCCCCCCGCCCCGCAGCACTCTCTGCTGACGACGCGACAGTATTGCAGTTTTGGTAGTACAGTCACCTTACTCGACACTCCCGCGGCCTCGTCTTCTTCCGTTCTGACGCAGTCGCAATTTCTTCTTCAGTTATTTTCGTTTCGTTTTTTTTCGTTGTTCGATTACGTTTCTCTTTCTTTCGTCGACGATCCGTCGATTATCTTTTGTGTTCACTCTTTGTATTTTTTTCTAAAGTTTTATTTTGTTTTTTTTTTTTTCTTTAAACTAGTTTTTCACACTCACTGACTTACTTCTTTCATTACTAATTCGAACACGTTAGTTGTGAACTTGAACACAATCTCGATCTTTGTATCCTCGCTCCGTAGGTATATACCGCTACGACGACATCGTACAAATATGTTCAAGTTCAAAACTAATCAATAGAGTAACTTTCATACATAATAATAAAATAGTAGCATTTAAAAGTACTTTTTTAAAATGGCAGCGGTAACTTGGCTTCGTTTCCGACTGCCGAGCACCGATTGCAGTAAACTTAATTAAACTCACTAGTCGATCATTTGAACTCCACTATTATTTGCTGTGAAGCATGTGTCGAATCAAAATTTCTCTATTATTCATTTAAACAATTTCCAATTTCAGATCGGAATCATTTAATAGGTAAACACTGGAATATACCACACCTACATTGGTTACAATTTTAATTTCTAGTTGTTATACAGAGTAGTGTTTTCCTTTGTTGTACCTCATGCCGACTTCTAGAATGAAATCCTCATCTCTTGTATGTATAATGTTGTGCGTGTCGTCTCAGAAGTCGACCGTCGCTGTACCGCGCGGCCGGTGGCGGGCGAGCCGGCAGCGGCGCGGCGTGGCCGGACCGGACCGGTCCGGACCGGACCGGCGCCGCCGCCGGCTCGCCCGCCACCGGCCGCGCCCGCCACGACGATCATGCTTGTAACATGTGTGGTTTATTTGTCGGTACAGAACCAACTGTTCCGCAGTCTCTCGCATCTATGGAGTACTTACACATTATGCAACCCAATGGTATCCAAACATTGCATTCAATTCTTACTTATATTATTATTATTCCTTATTATTTGTCGATCGTTTCCTTTGTTTCGGTAGCTAGTTCACGGGCCGCGGCCTCGTACATGACGTAGGTACCACACAGTAGTTGTTACGTATTCGTTAGACTTGAAATTGTGGCTGTGACTGTGTTGCCATGTTCTCTATTCACACGACACTTGGATTGCACTCAGCGATACGACTTCGACTGGCATGACTCTTAGTATCTACTTATAACATGAAAAGGTGACTTACTACTCAAAACTATCTACTTACTTCTAGTACCTATATATGACGCATAATGTTCAGTGTATGATAAACGGAACCTATTGTATGTTATATGTGCATAATATAAGCGAGGCTTTCCATATTGTATCAGATACCTATTGTATCACCTATATATCTATATAACCATTTCTGTTCTTTATCATTTGGTTTGAGATGATGGACGAGCTCCTTTTTATTGCCGTACCCATCACGAGCGCTCACGTTACGTATTTATTTGCCTTTGTCTGCGACTGAATGTGTTCCGCGCGCCAGCCCGCGGCCCACCGCTGGGCCGACGCCGCACCCGCCCGTGATCACTGTGACTCACTCGATTCAGTCCGTTCTTATACTACTTTGTTTACTAATCTTTGCCGCTCAGTACATGATATATTATGTTTCTCTTTCTAGCGCTACCACAATGCAAAAAGTTTATATGGCTCGTTTTTGGCTGCCTCTATATACGGCTGTCGTTATGTCTATGTATGCTTACGATACTCTCCTTACTAAGATCGCACTAGACGCATGCGCTGCCGCCCGCTGCACCGGCCCCGCTCACCCGCTGCCAGACTTGTCTGTCCGTCCACACAGCCCGCCACCACCACCTCTCTGATCACCTGACACCACCCACGCCTCCTTTCCGCCCTCACCACCACTATCCGCCGACCAAACCACTCCTAATTGCTTATATGGTACCCGTACGGTTTGCGCTTATCTAGAGGGTTTAGTTAGAGGGATCTAGATAGCCTAGTGGGATGCTTAGTTAGACGGCTGCAGACGGGGACGCCCAGCTTCGCCTGCCAACCTAACGACCTCATCGTCATACCCCATCTCTCATTTCATCCGATTTCTTTTGCTATGTCTAAACGTTATGTTCTCACATTGCCCTCTGTGCTTCTCATTTGCCGCCAACATCATGTAGTGCTGTTTATAAATGTAGGTACTAACATTAAGATAAAAACATACCCAGGAAATTTAAACCGGGTGTTTTGACTTTTTTGTACTCTATCAACCTTTGATCAACATTTAACTTAACTAACTGACCCTTCAGTGTCCTCCATCACCGGATCATTTCAAGTCAAAGCACCTATCCATTTGTCGGTAGTTACCGATCTAACTAAATCTGGGCTAACTAACTACTATCTAATAATTTTAAAAATGTTGTGTAAATAAGCTGAGATTGGACGGGCATGCAGTCGCCAGCCGGCTCTCTTCTGATGCATGTATCTCTGATTTGTTCCATGATCTATTCCTGTTTACTATAAAGCACCGTTCGATTGTTTGTCGCACCGGAGTGATTTCAGCTAATTTCACAACTGCACCGACGACACTGAGTTCGTGAGCTACAACTAGCTTTAGTCTGCAATGACTGGTAGAGTAGATGGCACCTTGACGAATTCAAGTGTTCAACTTACAATAATGTTGTGTATATTCTCCTCGACGACATAAAGAAACCTTGAATCGACAACGGTGTCCTAAAAGTTCACTAGAAGGCATCGAGTGCGCCCGCTACTGGACTTTTAGAGTGTCTCCGCGACACGGAGAGAGTAATCTGGTTATATTATGTTGCCAACCGGCCGGATAGACAAGCTGGACAGCTCGTTCTCACGGTCTCGCTCCAGCAGTATGTCCAGTCTAGAGAACATCTCCCAAGAAGGCATACAGTGCCTAGCATTCGCTGACAGCTACACTAAGAAGTCAGGTGAGTAGATATTTACGTAACTATCACGCATCATTTTTTTTTTTTGTACTATTAAGGAATAGCAAATTATCTGACGATCCACTTGATAGATAATGATAACATATCAAATCACCCCTCACGAATTGTCCTTGTTAAACTCCTGATGCATCACCCGTCAGAGATAATAAGGGATTTAAAAGAATGATTGTGATAATCATCCAATTCTATACTCTGCGATTTTATCTTGAACAAATATGTTATCTTGAGATAATTTATTGACTTTCTGTGTTAATAAACATGGAATATATATCAAACCGATGGTTTTTAGATCCTACGCAGCTGCTGCCGACGCTATGGATCGGAACGACTTTGGGCTCTGTACTCACCATGATGATAAACTTACCCGAAGCCGATCTGAGACACACACAACCCGTAGTTGTCTCCACCAGCGGTAAACATAATAATCACAATTATAGAGTTCGAGTAATTGATTTTGTCTTCACACGATTTATTCTGTACTTTTGCTTTCAGGTGGTCCCATATTTAGGTTAAAAGGGTCAATCTTGACGATGTCATTTCTTGATTGCAATGGTGCTTTAATTCCTTACTCATATGAAAGTTGGAGGGATGACAGCAAGGATGTAAGTAACTTAGTAGTCTTCTTTATTTGGCTATTTAATTGATTTAATAAATGTTACAAAGTATTAGTTTCCAAATGTAAGTTGAAGCAAATATAGCTAACCCATAAAGGCAAGTTTGTTTCTAAAATCTTCAGATTTTCTGAAATCTGAAAAGATTTTCAGAAGAAATAATTTCGGATGTGACACAAAAATGATGGGTGTTGTGAGTTGCTGTCATAGACGTATTTATCGTGCTCACTTCAGCATCATCTGGTGTCCAATGCAGGATGCGAGCTAAACTTCGCTAAGACAAGTCTGAAAGTACATATGTGTCTATTTAAAGGGCCAGTCTTCTCCCTCCATGTAAATACCCCTGTAATATGCAGGCGCGGCGAGAACGCACTCCTACGAAGCAGGGCTCGAGCGGCAGTGGTAGCCGCATGAGCCCCACGCCGGCCGCGGAGGCGCCGCCGGCCGCCGACCGTCAATTTGTGGTGGTCGCCTCCGAGAAGCAGGCGCGCGTCGTTGCACTGCCCAGCCAGAACTGTGTCTACCGCCAGCAGATCGTCGATACAGACTTCGTCGTCAAAGCGGAGATAGTCAGCCTCAAAGGTATCGACGTCGCGCTCTTACGCTTCTCGATCCATCTGCCCGCGCGCCCCTAACCCCCTAGGTATTGGCTTCCGGTACGATCGGCTGATACCCCTAAAAATGCTGTCGAGACTGTTACTTTATATGGACATAGTTATGAAAAATTTTTTGAACATTTCTAACAAACTAGTTCAGTTTAGAGTAATTGACTTTACGTTATTAACCCTCAAAGTTTAAAATAGTATTATTATTATATTTCTTTTCATATTTGCATAACTATGTCCAAAGACCCTGTTTTTAATTTTTAACTAAGCGCTCCCCGTTGGCAGAATATAGAAATTAAATATTTATTTTGCGTGCCGTTTGACGTTACAGATAGTGTATGTCTCGTCAATTACCTGTCGACCGGCCATCTGGTCGCGTACAGTCTGCCTTCCCTGCGGCCGCTCGTAGACGTTGACTTCCTTCCTCTCTCAGAGCTTAGGTAAGTCTCCCGCTTCGTTACTCACTCTACTCCTACATGAGCCGTCCGATCTCGAAGTGAACGTCTATTCCTTTCGAAACCATTGCTCAAAATACCGTTTCTCTTATAACAATTTCAAAAAATAAAACAGTTCATTTCGAGAATGGATTTGCGATAAGTCGCCAGTGGTGGCCGCCGGCCGCGGCTCCCCTGAACGTTGCGTTGGTGTCGCCTCTCGAGGCTCACGATAGACTGTCCCGTGACACACCGATCACTATTAGACGATTCTGTGCACCAAAAGAAGGCACTAAATGATAAACAGCTTATTTTTATATTACATTTTAGCTATAAATAGCTTTTCGCAATTTTATCAGTTACGAGAATGCTCTATTTTGCGCCATAACAATGCCATTTACGACCAGCATCGGCATTCATCTCAATCATTCACCAAAAGTATATCGATGAGAGGTCTATTGGCTAATTTATCATTTGGGAGCCTCGCGTCAGACTTCCTGTACAGCTACGGTCGATGTTAGAAACTGTAGACTCGCTCGGCGCAAGGCGCGTCCTGCACCGCCTGCACCGCCCCCCGGCCGCCGGGCCGAGGCAGAGGCCGGGCCGGGGGCAGGCCGAGCCTTGCGCCGGGCGGCGGCCGCGGCCTCGCCCACCCGACGCCGCCGCCGCGCTACGCGCTCATTACGACCTACTCGTAGACGAAACTTTGCAAATCTGTCGAGCACCACCTGTGCTTCCGATATTTGGCACTCTTTATATCTATATTTTCAGTTAAAACTAGTAAGACATTCCCCGAGACACTACTGGAACACACCTCGGAACAAATTTTCCTACGAAAATATAACACTGTTCCACTTTCTAACGAGAAGTTTCAAACTTGGTGCTGCAGGTCGAACACGATCGATATATATACACTCCCTCGACCCCTCCCGTACACTTATATTTGAAACTATGATCCTGTAAGCGAACACTGAATGCTCCCGAACTGAACCCCCACTGTATGCTAATGTCGACGATATAGATATAGTGTTACGAATAGCATTGCCTTGCATCCACCAGCTCGGATCGATCTCTATAGTCTACTGAACCACGCTCCTTAGCACGTCGACCATATGACTAATGAAGAATCGGAGTGTCCGTTGACTTTGTGCCGGCGCCCGCGCAGTCGCCACAGAGTCAGCGGACGCGCCGACAGCGAGCGCATACTGACCGCCGTCTGTGTTCCTGGTAGCTTCCAGACACAGTCCAAACAGAGGGGTATCGTAGACCCAATGCTCTCCATATGGGGCCAACAACTGATTGTTAACGAGGACACGGACCAGTAAGTCACCGTCCATACAGATGACATGCGTTAGCCATGTACCGTCACTATGTTATGTGGAGTCGCACACTCCGGCCTCTGTTGCGTTCCTTAGAGACATGTATTGTTCATGTAACCTTGAGAGCTTCCCACCCCTGCCCCTTGTGTTCTGAGAACGATGTCGATCGGTTATGGGCAAATCATACTATCGCCACCCATGTTACATATACTATAAGGGTTTTGCTTACAAAAAATAAGAATGATCGATTCAATATGATTTGCCCTATTCCGAACGTTGCTTGCAACTTTGCTTGACCATTTAGAACCTACTGTCGGATTACTTGTTTATACGTCCTTACTCGTACTCGTTTATTGAACACGCACACACACACACTCACAGCTCGTTTACAACACATCCACATGTTCACTTGACACTCATTATACATGTCTTATATATGCGGACTTCTAGTTTTAGTCACTGAAACTTTTCTTTGCTGAGCTGTTCAAAACCGTTCTGACTTGGCTTTAGCACGAGAGCTTCTAATTGTTTCCTAATGTTTGTTCAATATTTATCAGCATTTTCTTCTTCTCTCTGTGAATGCATTAAACCGCATCCTTAATTAATAATACATGTTAGTCGTTTTATATAGAATTTTATGAATTCAAAGGATACAACCAGGTGAGACATTATTATTTTATTTTCAATTTAATACCTTATCATTATCAATATTTTAAATAATCTAATATTTAAAGAAACATTTAGTACTAATAGTCGCCATAAACTAAAGCTTTTTAAGATCATAACACAAAATGAAGTTGCCAATTTCTGTAACGTACATGCAGCGTGATGCATATCGCCCCAAGCGTGTTTATAACGCTGCGTGCTGGCTTACAGGATAGCGAAGACGTTCTGCTTCAGCAACCGCGGCCACGGCCTCTACCTTGCCTCGCCCACCGAGATACAGAAATTCACCATCGACGCTGAATTCTGGTGAGTCGATATTTATATCTAAATTTGCTTGCTGTTCATTTTTATTTCTTCTCCATTTTATTTTATGATCGTCGAATTATGATAATTTGGAAAATTCGTTAGAAGTTTAAATTATAACCAGACTGGCTTTAGTCTACCTGACGACTCTAGACAAATTTTTAACGGAATCCCTCTGACAATGAAAAAATCACCGGAAACCAGGGCTAGCCGAGTAAGTAGTATTGATGGCACAGTCAAATTACTAACATCAAATTTGATGCCACTTTTTATTGATATGTGGCTCCCGTCACGTCTCCTTAAACGAAGCCGGCAATGTACTTTAATGTTTTATGGTGTGTGATCTTCGTTTCTTTCAGTCAACAACTGAACGAGATGCTGGGCGAGTTGTTCCTGCCGCGCGACATGCCGGAGCCGCCCAAAGAGAGCTTCTTCCGCGGCCTCTTCGGTGGCGGCGCGAGACCTCTCGACCGAGAAGAGCTTTGTAAGTCTACGCATGTACATATATAAGAATTTATGACAACTGCATCGCCTATTGTTTAGTCCCTGCAAGCGATACGACATGTGCACTATGCAATTTACATTCAAAATCTATAAAGTGATGTCTGTATATCTAAAGGTGTTAAATTAAATTTCATTAATACAGTAAAAATACTGGCAATTTCTTGTTGATGTTGGTATGACTCTGGCAATATTAGGCCCTCAAATAAGAAGACGGGTCAAGTATAAATCCCTGGGGTACCTTCCTATATATATTATCTGGGTTAAGAATTGTTTTTGTAAAAGTGCTTCCATAATTTAGAAGCACAATTACTGTAATACGTACAATAACTACAAATACTTGTCAAGGATGTATCAAGGGGCTAATTTGTTTATTTTCGTAAATGATTTATGCATCGCGAAGCTTCGCCGCCGAGTAACGCTAGCGCTCTTTTCAGTCGGCGAAGGCAGCGGCAAGCCGAACCGCGCGGTGGCGAAGCACATTCCAGGCGGCGCCAGCAGCGCCGCCAACCTCGAGCAGCTGGGCGCGCGCGCCGGCAGCGCGGCGGCCGAGGTGTCGCGCGCGCACCAGTTCGTGCTGGAGCGCGGCGACAAGCTGTCGCAGCTCGAGGACCGCACCGAGCGCATGCACTCGCAGGCCGCCGAGTTCTCCTCCTCCGCGCACCAGCTCATGCTCAAGTACAAGGACAAGAAGTGGTACCAGCTGTGAGCCGCCGCGTCCCCGCGCCCAGGCGCCGTGTCCCCGGACACCTCCCGACGCACAATTCTCCTTAACGGACCTCGCTCTCGAGCGTAGAGACGGACAGTCGACCGGCGCCGGCCGGTCGATGTCGCGGCGAGTCGTTCAATTATCCCGTGCCTGAGGCGCGACTCTCGCTCCGCATGCGCTCGCGCGATGTGATAGTGTACATATTGAAGCATTGTAACTAATTTAGCTGAACTTTTTATACGACGCGCCGTCTGCGAGCCGCTCTCGCGCCGCTCGTGTCGCTCCCCTCGCCTCCACCCGCTCCCCTCGGCGGCCTCTCGAACTGCGCTCGATTCGGCAGCGCGAACCTCGAGATCGTCTAGTATCGCGGCCGCGACGTGAAATACATTGTAGTTGTAAATTTTATAGATACGATGAAAGTGAATTTTAATATACTAATGTTAGTGGACGATGTCGATCTGTATAAAGTATTAAGTAAATAAATGATAAAACGATACTTATAAAGATTGGAAAATTAAGCATTGGATGACAATAATTTTTGTTACACTACTCGCCGGTGGTCCCCCGGTCGCTCCGAGCTGCGCCCGCGCAGCCGCTGCCCTCCCGTCCCACGTACACCCGCCTTCCACACCCTCAGTGCACCCACTCCTACACCACCAACTCCGTTCCGTTCCGTTCCGTTCCGTTCTCCGTTTCGTTACCGACGCTCATCAGTAAATACACTACGCTCGTTACACCCTTAATAATTATTGTGAGTCGTTTTCGACGAAATCTCTATGAAATTGTAAAGTAACAGTGACGGTGAGGCGTCACTCTGTACTATACGATGATAGCAATACTACGTGCGGATCGCCAGCCTAAAGTAAACCAGACCAATCGGTGTCGTGTCGATGTTGCTAGCTAAAATAAAATATAATAATAACTAAAACGGTTAACTACTCTATGTAAACTAATCACTAAACGCTCTGTGTATATTGCCGGCTTTTAATAGGATAGGTGTGCGCGGGGGGAGACTTGACAGGGGCTCGCTGCTGCTATTTCTTTGTATATAAATAGTTACCATGTTGTGTGTGCTGTCTATTCGTACCCGTACATGATGAAAGCGATCAACAGTGTTCTAAGCAAGAATGTAAGCGTGATATAACATTGGAGTCAAATTATGTAAAAGACGAATTTTCGCGGCCGCCGATTTAATTTTTGCTCTTGTCTCCCATTCTTATCAGTTTACTCTTTGAAGGAGTACCAGCTCGTTAATATTATGCTATATCACGAATACATTCTTGATTTATTACCGCTAATTACGTAAATGTAGCCATATATAGCGACTGCGACGGCCGGTCAAAATGTGGACATGCCTAAGTTAAAAAATAGGTTTATCGGTGCAGTGTCAGTGTTCGCAGTGGCGCTCGTGCTCGTGCTCGTGCTCGCGCTCGTGTTCGCGCTCGTGTTCGTGGTGCGCGGTAGCGACAGCGGAGGCAGCGAGCCCCGCCCGCGCTGCGCTCTAGTAATCTAAGTACCTACTGTAGTAATATCGGTGTATCGCATGGCAATAACCGTTCCCCACTATGGCCGCCGACGACGACACGTTACGTTCGCTTCCCGCTTCCTCGTGTACCCGTGTATACGTGCTCTGTTCTACTCGTGACCAACCCGTGCGCTGCGTACGTCCGACGTGGTCCAGTCGCGTTCCTTATACTCTTTGTTAGATATGCTAGTTCTGTTTTATTGTGCGTATCTTAGTTTATCATGTCGGTGATTGGGCACAGCTGCCACTGTATCGGATGCCAAAATGTTTGTACTGTTCTCGCGCTCCTTGTTATATTATAGGTAATATACCTGTCTACGTATAAATATGTAATACTTGTTATGCGATTTATAGTCATATTTTAATTTAGAGTTTAACGTAACTGTTCCGTTTGTAATCATATGCAGAATATATATATATATACATATTGATTATAGTTAATACAAATTTGATAAGTACGTGCCGGCACGGCGCCCGGCTCCGGCTGCGGCCGCGGCTCGTCGTGCGGCGTCGTGCGGCTCCCATCTAATGTACATCGCAAACTGTAACTATGTGCGTTTTAACCAAATTATTTTGTTACATGTTCACGAGTTTTATTAAAAGTCATATTTTCATATCGACATGTTAAGATTTTAATGGTAACAGACTTAAGTGTAGATGGTTTTAAAGCAGTTCCCAAGTGACGGGCGCCAGGTGTCGCCCGCGGCGAGTGGCGCCCGGACGCCGCTCGCCGCTATATCCGGATCGCATATCACTCGAATATATCAAGTACTTGTACTGTGTAGATAGCGAGGACGCGACGCTCGCCTCTCGGCTCGAGTCGTCGACGAATCGTATAGTTTTGAGACTTACTGCGCTATCTTTGTAATCACCCTAAGGTGAAGTAGATTTTTCATTTTAACATCTTGTAACTTACGAGTCGATAAGTAATCAATCACCTTCACTCACGTATACATAAAACCATCGTAACTCGGTCTGTGTAAAAGTTATATTGCTAGCGCTCGCTCCCTCCCTCTCTGTCTCTCTCTATTAGTTGAAATTTGCACAGAGAATAGTATTGTTGAACTGTACTTGGTAAAGTTTAAACAGATTTATAATTTCAACGGTTACATCTAGCGGAACCGGCTGCTGTGCCGCGCTGGATACTCGATCCTCACTGTACTATATACCAATTATAGAAGATAACAAACATATGTACAGTTAATAAGTGTATGCTTAGTAGCTCACTAACACTGATACCTAAAATTCCTGCACTTGCTGCCCATCTGTACTACTTGTTTTATTTTGTATGTCTTTAACACTATCTCCTCTAATAGAAATAGTAGATACGGTTAAATAATTATTACTACCATGAATAATCAAATCACAATTCCATATTACTCTTTACTTTTATAATTTGAAAAAAAGTACGTATCTAGCGTGACACAGCAGCGCGGTGATAGCACTAGTTCTAGAAAAACTCACCCTTCGTGCAAGTGCCGCATCGCGTCGCTGTACCGTGTCCGGCAGTGTGGCTGCACGGGCCAGTGCCTGCCGCTGACAAGTTGCACAGTGCCTGTCGCTGTAGCGCCTGTTGGCTGTAATAATAACGTGTAATATAAAAGGAACAAGTTAAGTTTTCTCAATTCTATCCATTGTTACTCAGAGTTGTGTTCGCACCAGGCTGCCAGGCCGGAGGCGGTGTGCACTGCCGGCCCGCGAGCACGCGGATACTCGTTGCAAACTGCATAGCAATTGTTCCATTACAACACTAATTCATTTGAAAATTATGGGACTAAATTAATATAAGGTTTGTAAATAAATAATAAAACTTGTGGCAAATTATTACTTGTTACCTGTATCGATTGTAGTTCTTTTCAACATTATTTTATATGAATTAGACGACTGTCTCTTTTTTAATAGTTGCGAAGTGAGGAGACATCAAGAGTAACTACTATTCCTATACATATTGTATATAAAGGATGCTGTTGAACTATATTGATTATTTAGTTTGGTAGATGATTATAGTCATTATATATAAATAAATTATGAAAATATGAAAATAAAAATTATATCAAAATAATTTCGATGTTTCATTACACTCAAATAGTATTAGCTCATGATGCGCAGATCTTACCTCTCCTTTTAATCCTCTACACGCTGTTAGAGGCGGTTAACTAAACAAAAGATTAAAAACCAGTGCAACGAGATTTGCAAAACAAAGATTGTGTCCCACAAAAAGTAAGCGACTTCAATTGTGACAAAATCAGTTATTTTTATTTCTTAACTACTAAAACGATTTTGATAATATTTCTTTTTTTTATACCACTGAGGTGGCAAACAAGCATACGGCCCACCTGATGGTAAGCGGTTACCGTAGCCTATGAACGTCTGCAATACCAGAAGTGTTACGCGTGCGTTGCCGACCCTGAAGAAACCTCTTTACCCCCCCTTTTGAAGAACCCCATGCTGTAGTCTCTTGGGAAAACCGCTTTCTATGGGATTTATAACTTTTCATGTTTGTATGGGCGAAAAACTAAAAGACCAAGGATCGGCAAAGAGGGCGGTTAACAATGACTTTCCTAGACCGGTATGCCGTTCGCAACAACTTAAATTAATCGTACCTCTTTGATGTGCTGGTTCACCTGCCTCCTGGGTTTGCTGTCTTTCTCCACGGCGCAGCTAAGGATCCTCACGGGCTCCGGAGTACGCACAAATGTTGTATTTGAATAGGGTGGCGTGATGTCGGATACTTCACATGTCCATGACGCACATATCAGTTTTTCCATTAATAGAAACTTAGTCTTATTATGAAATATAACAAGTTACACACAAAACCACGTCGTAGCAAACTATGAATTTGACATATATGTCCTTTATTATAAAATAAATACACAAAACAGAGCGTATGCTGCTAACAACCCATCATCACTTTTCGCGCCAACGCCATATTACTTTTTTTTTTTATCAATCTGAACATAGTTGCGCGTTTTTTATGAAGTCAATGAACTTGATAGATAGTAAAGCCTGGCCAATGTGGTAAGACTTGTGGAGAGACCCAAGGAAAAAAGCAGGCTAATACAATGATTAGTTGCTATCCAATTCCTGTTCAGATATACAGATGCCACCTAAATTGTTAGCCTTAGAGAGCAGATAAAATAAGAACCTGCACATGCTGTAAATGTATCAGGACAAAAATTTCATAAATTAAGAATTTAGAAACGGAAATAACCGAATGCTGCGTGTTAGTATGGGCTTAAAAGGTTTCATATTTTTCACCCATGTTTATTATACAAATTAGAATAGCAAACAAGCTAACGGCTCACCTGATGGAAAGTGTTTACCGTCGCCTATAAACATGAGCAGTACCATGGACATAACAGAGTATACTGTGTCGACCATGATACCCCCATGCGTTGCCATTTCTGAGGATTTAGGTGTTATTCCTCTGTACCCTGTAAATTCACTGCCATATCCCACCATTCAAACCGAAACACAGGCGTGCAAACACAATTGCTCTACGGTAGAAATAGAATGTGACAGAGATGCCCAAGCAAACGACTTTTGTAGTCTCTCTCTTTAAGTGGTACTAAGAGAACATACGTAGATGGATATGTAACTGCCCTGAGGTTTATCCTAAACCAATTTTTTAAGAATGATTATGAAATGGTAACCCTTTGCCCTAATGGTACCCCTACATGCCTGCAAAGTTCCAATGAGAAATTATAGGTAAAGATGAAAATGTAGGTCAGTTTATCCATTATAATGAATTCTCTCGGAATTAAGCACGATGGTTTCCAGGGGAAACGCGAGGTCGGGAGGAAAAAGGATAGTTAGTAATGGGGTCTCCACGCGGTTCCCCCTGGAAACCGTCATGATTAATTCTTATCGTATTCATCATGGTGGGCCAACTAACCTACATTCATTCTCACCTATCATCTTCCACTGGTGCCTCGTCGGTGTATACCGATAGAGCGGGCGTGGTTACCAATCCATTTTCACCTATTAAAAAAAAACCGGGAGGTCGACTGACTATTGCTAGTAATGGAGCAGTTCGTCGCCATTACTGACAAATGCAATCCCCCTTCCTCTAATGCATGGTAGTAGCGACACAAGGGGGCTACCATAACCAACATCCAATTTGAAAAACCTCAGCTAATACATAAAGGAGGGGGGGAAAGGGATTGATAGGAATGGAGATTGACACCCCTATTGTTCGCAATATACCCTATTAGGTCGACCTCCACGTGGTTCCTCCTGGAAACCATCGTGAACAATTCTTATTGAATTCATCACGATGGGCTAACTGACCTGTTTCATCCTCACCTATCATCCTTCACTGGTGCCCCGCCGGTGTATACCGATAGCGCGGGTGGGGTTACCATGCCATTATCACCCATTAAAAAAAAATACATAAAGGAGTCGGTTGGCTGAACAATGGATGAAATGAATGGATGAAAAAAATAAAACAATGGATTATTGAGCAACTTTTTTAATAAAACTTTTAACTATGATAATATAAATACAATAGAATACAATTACGAGCATTTATTATGTCTCGGGCGTGTCGGGGCGGCTCGCGGCGGGAGGGGTGAGGGGAGGGGTAGGAGGGGGACGAGGAGTCGTAACATGTCCGTAGAGTTCAGGCGCCACCTCTCATATTATAAATGAAATATTACTAAAAATGTCGTTGTATTTAGTGATTCAATTTACTTATTTATAAAAATACATTGGAGTCGACTCTGAGAAGCCATTTCTTATTATTTTAATTTGATAATTGTGCGAAATTATTGTTTTATGGAGCATCGGAAACTAAATTTATAGTAACTTTGACTTAAATTATTTGGAAATTTAGTTCAAATTAGTCGTTACAATAAAGTTTTCGCTCTGATACCAAAATGAAGTTATAATTTCAGAGATAGGTTACAGACACGGCAGCTTAGAATCGACCCCATTGTTTAGCTAATTTTAATATAATCAAATAACGTAAAACATAGAAGTTACATATAGGAAACAAATAGTTCTATTATTTGCTCAATATTTATAATTAATCTTCCTTCAATTATTACTGATGGCTCCTGGACTCATATGGAAAGGGTGTGGAGGTCGCCGAACACAAATACATCGATAGGACAAGGGAAGGGTGTGGATCACCGCGCCCTCTAGCGCCCGGAAGGCACAGTTCTCGTTTAAACACTGACACGCGAGCATTATGCGCCCGCGTCAGCTCCCAATTGTAGTATGCATGCTACATACCTATTTACACAAACATAATGTTACAAAGTAAACGAGTCACTGATTTTACAACAGTACGCCACTATCCGGCGCACACCGCTCGCATCGCATCACAGTGACACGTTTATTTTATACCTTATACAAATAATAACACAGTACAGAGTTGTGTGAACTAACTCATTGAAGATCCAGTGGGAGGACTTATAATACAAAATTGATCGCACTATTGTAAGACGTGACCACGGCCCCACCAAATTTCATCCGCAGCAGCTCGGTCGCTTGTTTGGTGCGATCGTGTGCCACTTAATTGGTACAAAATATATTTTGGTTGTTACCTTTGTCGAGTTACGGCGCTGTAGTCACGTCTTCGCACAAAAACATACACAATACGTGTGTCAACAATTTACACGAGGTCATAAGTTAAAAACCGGGCCTTAACTAAAATACATTATGTCGAAATAAGTAAAATACTTTCCGATATTTCGCGATGCGCCGCTGATACCTCACTGGCCATTGGACCATGCCCTGTAGCTGCTCTGCGTAACGTAATAATAGCCGCAGACAATAATGACCTGCACAGACGATCAGCATTTTGTCCATAGACAACATTTCCCATTGAAAAATGTGCGTTGTAATTCGATTTTAGACCATTTTTTGGTCTATGCCGAATGTTGTATTTAAAGTATGGGAAGACATGATGGTCTCTCGGCTGCCCAAGCCACCGGACTTGTTCCTATATCAATTATGTGAGATATCAGCCGCATCTTGCATCGGTATGAAACAATAACATAATACGCGCTGGTGGATGCCTCGTTCAAATGATCCACTAACATTAGAGCGCACGTGAGTAACCAGATGTTTCGGCCAACTATCTTTTCACGCCGGCCCGGGAGAGGCCGCTCTAACACTAAAACTTACATTATTATAGATAGAGCATCTAGTGTCAAAATGTGTCAATGTCTAGTCAGCTAAGTTGACATTTAGCTGGCACAATTTGACACTTATATTTTTTAAATAAAAATAGAACGCGCCATTTTCTTTTTCAATGTTGCAACTAGTTAGATTATAAATTTCCCAGATCGAATAAAAAAAAATAATTTGAATTCGGAGCTATATCTTCTGATATTACATAAATACATCCATGTTCGCATTGTTTACAAATTAATAGGCATGTATTATTTGAAATAGCGGCCATTTTCAATGATTTTAAAACGAAAAAATCTTTAAATCTATTGTTGGATATAAATAAAATTAATTAGCAAAGTGAAAAATCATTGCGAATCATTAAAAACTGTTTATATTGTTCTTTCAAATATACTCATAAAGACGTTGTATTATTTTTATTTTTTAATTTTACCTTACAATATATTTTCTCCCATACACCGAGTAGTAAATGTACATTATGGCAACCCTATCACGCACACACGGATATAGAAATTGAGCTGTTTTTGATGAAGCACTTGTATGGAGACACTCTATCTATATAATCTAAGCACTAAACATAGATGCAATATGTACATAGAAAAGTAACAACATTGAGGACGGTCGCACTTAGCTGAAGGTCGAAATCCAAATATGATATCACAAAATCATGTTGTACATAGTAGTCGTTGGAAGCGCCGCCGCCGCCCGCGCGCACACAACCGCTGCACCGCAGCGGACCAGGCCAGGTCAGGGGGGAAAGAGAGACACGGAGAGATCTATCATTAGAGAGTGTTTTTAAACCAACACTAATGAATATTTCGCTTTTGGCCACAACAGAATAACAGTTTTACTCTTTTGAAGACAAAACAATAAACTGAGTTGTGACCATTTTGTGTTGCTATGGCAACACACGCACGAAAGGGAAATTCGCCAATTCTTTTATGTATTTGCCTTTTTTCGTATATGTATTTTTTTTTATCTCTTTTTTTGCGTAAGTCAAAAAGTAATGTGCCAATGGAAACAAGTAGCTTAGGACAATTCCTTCGACAGTCTATGGGAAAGTTCTGTGCAGGTAATGAAGGGATATCACACCGTTCTCTGGATAGTTGACATATCCAGGTCGGTGATGCATTTGTTCTAATGATTTCGTTGTTACGCTTGTCCGATCATCATAGGGGCCTTTACGATTCACTGAGTCCAAATTAGCCGCTGTGTGCGCGCGGACGACGTCACATTGTACGTAGCCATACAAAGACACTGTTATTATATGTATATATATATATATATATATATATATATATATATATATATATATATATATATATATATATATATATATATATATATATATATATAATGTTCTAGTCATCAAATCACATTACAGTAATACAGAGAATAATTTCGACGACTAATTGCACTAATATTTCAAATACCACCGCGTCACACGCCGACATATGGTTTAGGGAGACGATCGACGCACAAGTGTCGCTTGTAAATTGACAATGTATCTATGCTGTCTTCCTAAACCGGCCGGCGCGCCATCTGCCGGCTGGGCTGCACATGTGCCGATAATACTGAACAACATAGTAAAACTACCCACTGGAAGTAGCATGTCAAATATCGACGGCGCAAGTGGACAACTCTGGAATGTAGCCTTGAGATAATCTTGATGTACCTTCCTCTTTGTTCGACTACAATAAACTAGTTTCCACTTGCTCCGACGGTACGAAGCAATTGATTATGAATATGCTAATGTACAATGGAAAACGGCCCAGCCGGCAGCGCCATAGGACACTAGGTATACAAACAACTGGGACTCGAGAATGCCCGCCGCCCCGCCCCGCCGCTGCAGCCACGTATGTATTAATAACTGAGGTATATAGATAGGAGTTCAATAAACTCAATAACACATGCGACGGTTCCGGCGGCGGGCGGCGGGCGGCGGGCAATTCCAGTACTTGTTACGCGTACAGAGTTGGCGAGCTGCAGCGCTGCGCACGGAACTTATAGTTAGCACCAGTCGGGCGGCGCCGCGCCGACACTAGCGCGGCCGCGCGGCTCGCCCCGCCCGCCGCATCACACTCCTTACCATATATTGTAATCACATACACTTACATTATAATACAATTTCTATAAAGTAAATTAAAAAAAAATGTATAAAATCCAACCAATTGATTATGAACCACGATCTCGACTGGAATGGCTCGTAATATTTATTATTCATTACAAAATTTGCCTAACATTCAAACGAATACGATATGAATTCACAATATGTTTAGGGCGCGTTCAAATGTAAATGTCTGCCGATGTACTTACGACTAATTTACTGGCGACTACTAGAAAAATAATAAGCGACGACGGGGGCGGAGCCCCTAATGCAAAGTGACCGCGGACGTCAACTGCGCACGCGCCACTTGCCAGCGACGGCGACGTCTCAGAGACGTCCGGGCCGCGTACGGAGAGGAAAGCCCACTAGAGCACTCCCATCCACGTTCTGTATACCCTATTCTCATATCCCATTGGTTACAATCACAGAAATATATTACGACAACATTTAGGCCACTGTTACGCGTATGAACAGCGATTCCAGAGCGAGACGGTATTAACTCACTATAGTGCCGATTTAAACATACGAATACATTATACAATCGTGCATGGTGTCTAGGAGCACGTCAACGTAAAACACGAACAATGAAAACTAAAGATGAATTCGATTTTGAACATGTCAATAAAAAAATATGATATCTAACAATAATTACGAGTTAACTACGCGAATACTATTCACTCGTCGAACGAAATAAACTCTGCCACATCGATTGTATTATTTTATACGGCAACACTGCGCGGCGAACTGGCTCGCCAGTCGCACAAAGTAAATTATTAATATTATGCACACAGCACTGGTTAAACAAGCATCACAAGGGAGATCAGTCACAGTTAGAAATAAAACAAAACTAACAAACGCATTGGAAGCGTTTAAAGATGGCCGCTAACCGAGCCGGACGCGCGAGCTCGCACGGCCACGCGCGGCCGCCGCGTTCCGTTTCCAACTACCGATATGTTACTTGATATAATTATATTAATATTCCTCGAATCGATATGACTATTTGATATTGAAAACAGAAAGTGCGTGGTCGGCCGCGCGCCGCCACGCGACCACGGCGCCATCTTTGTTACGTACGAGAGTAAGGCTACGCTAGGTTAAGCTTGCAGCCGCGCCGGCCCTGTATACGACCGCCATTATAGTAATATAGCAACACTATTGAATTGAAATGTGAATTGAACACGTTCCAAATTGTTATACGTCACTCCACACTGAACAACGTTATAGTTATGGCAACACTGCGAGGTCGCGGCTCGAATGCTAACTACCAAACGCAATATGGATCTGTCTGGTCACTGAGAACGGACAACGGAAGGCACGGCGCATGCCTTCTCGGACTGGAGCAGGACATGTTTAGCAATTATAAAAATAAACCATTGTATTGATTTTAATGTAGTAACTACCAGTTTTACTCGCGTTTTAGTATTACGTGCTCGCGTCACAGTCGCTCATCACTAATGACCACGAATTGATTCCCAAACTAGTTGAGCTTTTTCATTCTAATTATACAAGTAAGTTAAATCGGTGGTTATTACATTAAAATATAAAGTGTGTTTACAAAACTTTTAACAATAAAATGTATTAACTAAAATACGAGTCGTGTTGTCGACACTGTGTACGTGTACAAGATGCGAGGCCAGGAGACGAAGCGTCGCTACAAAGCCATATTCGTTGTCTCTTTCTAACAAAACAAAACACTAAAACATATATATTAGCCTTTAAAGATCGCTCTTAACGATAAGGTCGCCTATTGATTTCTCATTGTGATTATTTCTTGTAATTATTTGTATTTATAATAAGTTTACTATTGTAATCTTTTGGAGGAAACAATAAAGAGTATCTATCTATCTTTAATCGAAAAACAGTTTTAGGAAAATCTAACAAAAAGTATGGACAATGTCAGTATTTAATAAAACCATAAGGATATGCCATGTCTTGTTTGTAATTCAAGTATCATAAGTCAAAAGCAACGAATGGCATTAAAACAGTACAAGAGCCGCAGCGACCTGCTAGTTGTACGACGTGAGGAATAAACAGACGCATTACATCGAACGGTGGAACGACTCACGTCTCTCGGTTTTGACACGCGATACAATAATACAAATTGTTTATAAACTACAAATAATTGCTTTAATACTTAACTACTGTTATAACAATATGCCGTTTGGAAATTCATCTTCGAATGGTTTGTGCCCGAATTTGGCCGTGAGAATATGGTGAACGGATCTAACACTGCAGTAGGTAACCTTCGAGTTACTACGCTATATAGTGTCGAATAAAAACTAGTTTATTAAGTCGATGCTGAAGCGCTATTTCTCTATGTCTAAAATTATAATTTCAATTTGAGAAATCTTTATTAAAAAGAGCAATTTGAACTACATTTCTAATAGAATTAAGTCGAAATTATTATAAATTTATTCTTCGATTGGCCATAAAACAATAATTTACAAACACAATAAATACAGGTTTAGAGAAATAAATAAATAGAGGTACTTTAGAACCGACTCCAATATGCTGTGATTGTTCTCCGTTCACCGTGACAGTGACAATCTATACAATACTAATATTACAATATCTACAGATAATAAAATAGAAATGCTAAGATGTCGCCTCGCGTCCGCCGTCCGCCGGACGCCGGACGCCGGACGCCGGACGCCGGACGCCGGACGCGCGAGCCGCACTCTACAGTTACGTAGGTAATCAGACGCGCGTCGCTCATAACATCACAGTATGCATACAGTATGCATTGCATTAACGCTATATAACTATATATTATATTATATTATATTATATTATACAAGACGAGATACGAACACTGAGACCAATATTGCACGAGGCAGTGAAGCGACAACGTGACGAGGGATGGAGCGCGCCGCCGCACCGGCCAGGCACTTGGGGCTTACAACGTAACATCACGCACGCGCTGTACCATACCATGCGCTGGTCTCGTCCACAGACACCAGGCCCGGCCGCCGCCTGTACCGGCCGTAGCGGCCGCGGCCGGCGGGCACACCGCACGCGGCGCCGCGCCGCCATTTGAGGGCACAATGGGGTATGGGGCACAATGACATATGGGGGCACAATGAGATATGAGGGCACAATGAGATATGGAGGCACAATGGTATATGAGGGCACAATAAGATATGGGGGCAAAGTGAGATATACGGGCGCAATGAGATATGCGGGCGCAATAGAACATGGGCGTACAATGGGATATAGGGACACAATGGGATATGGGGAGCACAATGAAATATGCGAACGCAATGGAATATGGGGGGCACAATAGGATATGGGGGCACAATGAGATATGCGAACGCAATGGAATATGGGGGGCACAATAGGATATAGGGGCACAATGAGATATGCGAACGCAATGGAATATGGGGGGCACAATAGAATATGGGGGCACAATGAGATATGTGGGCGCAATGGAATATATGGGAAAATATGTTGTGAGGGCAAAATGAGATTTGGGGCAATATGGTCTTTGGAGACTTGACAATGTTTTGGGACTTCAAACTAAGATAGCAGTAACTGAAAGCTGAGCGCGCCCGCCGGCCGCAGCTGACACTATAGGAAAGTAAAGCTCGATTGAATTGGCTAAATAAATTGTATATTACATTTTGTACATATTCCAAACCGGAATCTTTGCCCGCGTGACAACAAACACTTAATTCATTTTGTATAAGAACCCAAACTGTAAAGGAGCCGTAGCAAAGTATTGGACCGCATTGGTTTCATCAGACTTCTTTATCTACGCGATGAAATGAACTTATACAGTTATAAATGTGTACGTATATATATATAATGATGACACAATGTACAGTATGCATTTTAATTAAATGATTCAAGCGGACTTACTGCACTGCATACTATGCAGCTTACAATCCATGATGCAGATTATCGTATATTAAGACAATTACATTTGTTTTATGATTAATGTAGCTTCATTCACAGACACAGTCTATTATAAACTTCTCCCATATATCCAGTATGTTAACATTTACATAAATACATTTGGATCACATCTTTGTGCATGTAATAGATAAGAGGAGTTGAGGGGTGACGTCACTGCCGACGAATAAAACTGTGGAACTGTAGCGTCGCGCACGTCAAGGGAACACACCAGCACTTGTGACAACAGGGAAGCGATCGTTTCAAATGGTAAACTGTAATAATAGTTCATTTTTTAAATTGTTACTAAATAAAAGAAAAGGATTTCAGAATAAAAGTGAATACATTACTAGTATAACAATTTAATATTTTATTTTTGAACTAAATTTTATATTTACGTATGTCCATTGACTGATTTATTTCATTAGAATTATTTTGTTCAATTCCGCTACAATTAGTACGTGTGAGACTGGCAACACCCAAAGATTGACTACTATTATTATTATCATAAATTTTACAACATTCCGACTGCCATTTCGTCCAAGTATGTTTTGCAACATCCAAACTGCTACTCTTGTTTGGACATCGAACCGAGCAGCGATCTATTATAAAATATATAGCCTGAAATGCCTCATTTAGTGGTGAAACACGTAACAAAACGTGCGTAGACGAAATGACAATCGAAGATTGATGGCTAATATGGAAGGTTGTAGAACTTCTGGTAATAATAATAGTAGTCCATCTTTGAGTGTTGCCAGTCGCACGCATACTATATACACATACTATGGTAGCGGAAAACATAATAAATCTAACCAAATAACCAATTATAATGTATTATTTATTATTCTGCTTTTTAAGGCTTTCCATTAAAAAATATATCTTATTATTCATTCAATTACACAAAATATCTTTATTAAAGTAATAAAGGTGAGATCACCAGTTAAAATCATGGCCGACGCCCTGCTATCCATGTACGAGCTGTAAGTTTATTTATGTAATAACACAGACAGTACGGTATCATACGTCGACAGTACTAGTGTGCGCCGCTGCCGTGCGGGGGACAGTCGGTACCGTCGGCAGGTCGGTACTAGGCAACGTTCCATCGTAAGTATAATTAAATACATCACAGCAACTGAATTATATTTATTGCTAAGAAATCGTACTCAGTCATTGCCACAACACGACACACGTTATTTAGATATACTTTTAATGACTATTAATGATGATGATTCGAACATTGATTAATCACAGAGCGGGGGGTGTTTCGATGGATGGCTAAGTTAAACAATACGAAGCGTTAGTACATTACTTTCTTAGCAATAAACTAGAATATGACATATCCGTCTACATATCCGTCGGTCGTACGCTTCAATATACAAAACATTTCATCGGGCTACTATTAGCTAATACAAGGGGGAGTACAAAACAGTTCGCCCGCCGGTCAACAGTCGGCGCCGGCCGCCTGCCGCGACCGGCCCGGTCGGAACGGCGGCCCGCTACCCACCTGCGGCGGCCATCACCTCGCGCTGCTGGCGTCGTCTGCGCCCGCCACGCTGGACTCGGTGCCCACGGCGGGCTCGCTGGCTGAGTTGTGCACGGCGTCCACACTGGGAGCTTCGGCCGGGGCGTTGTCGTCAACGGTGTCGGCGGCGGCGGTGGTGGGCGGGTCAGCGATGGTGAACGCGTCCACGGCGGTGGTGTTGGCGTTGACGATGTTGGCGACGACGTCGGGCGACATGCCGCTCATGGCGGTCAGCAGGTTGTTGGCCAGCTCCGCCGTGCTCGCCTCGTCCAGCGGCTTCTGGAGCGGTTCGTCGAGCTGCAGTCTGTGCATACTGGCCTCTACGTTGTCTTGCGAACACTCGTCTGTAATTTATTGAAAGAAAGAAAGAAAGAAAGAAAACATTTATTGACAACATTGTTAAAATAATGCTTAACGTTTACTCACATGTTCTCATTAAAAATACCTCAAAGTTTGAAACACCAGTTTGCACTGTGATAACCTACGGAATTGGGGGGAAAGGGGTTAGTAATGGCCTCCCTATTACTCCCCATTAGTCGGCATCGTTATCAATATACCCTATCAGGTCGACCTCCACGCGGTTCCCCCTAGAAACTATCGTGACTAATTTATCGTTGAATTCGTCACGATGGGTTAACTGTTCTGCCTTTTTATTTTCACCTATGTTCTGCCAGTGGTGCCCCGCCGGTGTATACCGTTAGCGCAGGCGGAGTATCATCCATACCATTCCACTATAGTCCATTAAAAAAAAAACCTATGGAATTGAAACACGGTTGTGTATGTGCAAAAGCTTTAAGCTACTTAGCGAGCTACGGCTATGCGCGGAGTTTCTTTGTTTCATACAATCCGAAATGAGTACATTCGCTGAAGAACCAAAGTGGCCGACATAGCCCGAAGAATAAGCAAGCTGAAGTGACACTAAAGCTGGTCACAGCTCGAAGAATCAATAATGATCAGTCGTCGACCTACTGCTGTA
This sequence comes from Galleria mellonella, assembly GCF_026898425.1. NCBI lineage: Eukaryota > Metazoa > Arthropoda > Insecta > Lepidoptera > Pyralidae > Galleria > Galleria mellonella. The sequence continues at coordinate 4,199,345 of NW_026442114.1, forward strand.
TTTATTAAAAAAAAAATGTTTTTATTTATTTATTTAATTCTTAATTGTACACACTAGTTTTAAGAATATGACAGAGGTAAACAAATATACAAAGGCGAGCTTAACTCTAGTAGAGTTTTCTTCCAACAAACCCAAAGTGGAATGGCGCTTTTACCCGCGACTTTGTCTCCATGACCGGGCCATGTTTGTTGACAAGGATAAAGGAAAAAAAAAGTAGCCTGTTTTTCCCTATCTCTCATAGTTAATATCAAAATTCGTAGTGATCGGTCAAGTTTTACTGACTTATTTACTGACTGATATAACTTCTGCATCCTTTTAAGGCATAACTAATTTTATTTTCTCAAATATGTTTTGAAATGTGAGCATTATTTAGACAATCTTCTTCGAGATAAATCAAATTTGCCGTACTGGTCAGATACATGCGGGCAGCGACCGGCAAAAGTTGTATGAAAATTCATATCTGTCGTGTTTTACAGCCAGATAAATTACTATGTAAACTCATACCTGTCCTGTAATTTAAAAATGGAATGACTTTTTACTTCGAAACATGGCTACCAAGGAGGCAACTAATAAAATGTTTTATTTAAATTTCGAACTGGTATGCAAATAGAAAGCTGTTTATTGAAAAAAAAAAACAAAGGAACTCGGCTACGCCTCGGCCCATATTTGTACGTTCGTCCATCAATGCCTCAATTGCTGGTCGCTGCAGTAATGTACTATTATTAAATAATACGTCAAGATACATTTTATGAGTAAGTATTGTTATATTATTTACAGAATGACATAATTTGTATTTTATCATTAAATAGCACTGACATTGAACTGAATCAAAATGTATCATTATTGATTGATTTTTTAACATACTATAAAGGATGCGAAATAAAAAAAAACAATTTTCTTAGATGTTGCCTAAGCACTGTCAGAGCACGCACTAAATCAAGGAAAAAGGTAATTCTATATTTATAAGTATAGTGCGTGCCCTCAGTACTTTTAATTTTTATTTACAATGGACTGTATTAATAATAAAACTATAAGTGGGTACATTTATATAGGTATACAAAAATAGGTGTAAAAAAGTACAAATAATACAAAACTAAATCATAGTGCGTCGTCTACACATACTATTATGATTTTATTATTATTAATCGAATTAATAATTGATCTAATGTTAAGTACGATGACTTGTATCTAACCAGTAAATATTTTGCATGCTTTGGACTATAAGGCGAACATTTGTACTTCACAATAAATCAATATGTGTACAAACAATGTTCTGGCAAATAAACCAGTCTATCTGTGTGAGTATATAGAAGAAACGAGGGGGGTGACTAGTCAAGTAGTATGTGGCGTACCTGCGCTGTGCGCGGATGGCCAGAAGGCGTCGAAGGGCGCGGGCGCCGCGAACGCCTCGAACTGCGCCCAGCCGCCGCCGCCGCTGCCGCCGCCGCCGCCCGCCGCCGCCACTGCCTCCTCGCCGCCCTCCCACGCTGCCACAACCGACACGAGGCTTATATACGACGCACCACCAGCTCCGCGCATCCAAACACGACAAATGTAAAACTAAACATCCCCCCCTCTCCTCAGTCTCCCCATGTACTTCATTCAAATTTTTTTTATACAACTTAGAATGACAAACAAGCTGACGGCCCACCTGATGAAAAGTGGTTACCGTCGCCTATAGACATGAGCAGTACTATAGACATAGCAGAGTATACTGTTTCGCCCACGATACCCCCCATGCGTTGCCATTCCTGAGGACTCAGGTGTTATTCCTCTGTACCCTGTAAATTCACGCCATATCCCACCCTTCAAACCGAAACACAGCCATGCAAACACTTTACGGTTGAAACACGAATGGGACAGAGGTACCCAAGCAATCGACTTTTGTACAAAGTCTCCCTCTGGTAATATCTAATGACGTATGGATAAGAGTCTCTCCCTTTTATGCTAATGAAATAAAAAATATTTGAAGTAAAATCTGTACTTTCCTCCGTCTCCCATTTCAAGCATAATTAATAAATGCCCTACACTACACAATAAAAGTAATTTAAAAGTTTAAAATCAAATCAATTTAGTATTGTCTAATTTTGTGTTTCATTTACTTGTATTTTATTTGTGCAAATTTTTGTGGCTGCCAAATTACTATTTAAGTATATAATTATGTATTGTTTTTGCTGTTTGTTTGCCTTAAATAAATAAATAAATTGAAATATAAAAACAAAAAAACATCAATAAAAAAAGTCTTAGTTTCATGAAACCAACATCGATAACAATTAATAAAACGGACATCACAGAACCAATTTCATCCCACTACTTTCAAAATGTAGTCATAAATTCAAATTAAATTACATCTACACACATTAAATAAAATCCTACACATGTATTAATTGCAATAGGAAATAAATGACACCATTTTATAAAAAGTGACGATTTAAAAAAAAAAAACATACTAGGAGAGCAAAATAGAAACGGAAAGATCGAGAAGTTATTATATATGTCATATAAGATGGTCAAAGACATCACCCAAAATAGTGCTTGCTCAGCAAGCAACAATAATACATGAATTAATTGTCCAATAATAGGAATATGGGGGGAAAGGGATTGTTAGCAATGGAGTTCGACATTGCTAGCAATATGGCCCTATTAGGTCGACCTCCACGTGGTTCCCCCTGGAAACCATCGTGAATAATTCTTGTTGAATTCATCATGATGGGCTAACTGGCCTGTTTTCATTCTCATCTATCACCCTTCACTGGTGCTCCGCCAGCGTATCCCGTTAGCGCAAGCCGGGTTACCATACCATTTTCAACCATAAAAAAAAAGTAATATTATATCGTACGTACATAGGTATATTCAAATAACAAGTGTATAGTATAGAGCCGCGTGGTACTCACGGGCGAGCTCGCCGAGCACCTCGCGGATGCGCTGGCGCGCCGCCGCGTCCAGCGCCGCCTCCTCCTCCTCCTCCTCCTCCTCCTCCTCGCCCGCGCACTCCTCCTCCGTCGGGCCCTCCTCCCACATGCTGCTGCGGCACACACGCACACACACTTATAATTAAAGACTAATAATTAGCTATAATTCAAAATTTAACTAATTTTTAAAATAATAAAACCAACAGAATTTAGTATATCTTGTATGTCTTTTTTTTTTTTTATACCACTGAGGTGGCAAACAAGCATACGGCCCACCTGATGGTAAGTGGTTACCGTAGCCTATGAACGCCTGCAATACCAGAGGTATTACGCGCGCGTTGCCGACCCTGAAGAAACCTCTTTACCCCCATTTTGAAGAACCCCATGCTGTAGTCTCTTGGGAAAACCTCGGCAGGGAGCTCATTCCGCAACTATTATAATTAATAAAATTCAATTGGTAAAATTAATATTAAGTAATACATATATTCTTCATATAAACATTTCACATAAAATCACGAAATATTAAAGTTATATATTATATGTGTACACCTTACATTATTTAGATGGAAAATCGAGGCTTTGTTATGGAAGCACTTCCAGTATGTGGCACGTCTAGTGATTTTAAATCAGTGTAGTTATATATCTGTGTTTAGGTCGCTATGGTAACTAGATGTTCATATACGGTTGTTGATTGTAACATACAATATATTATTCTTTGCTGATTCCCCTGATTATTTTTAATAGGCTTAAAATATGGTAAAATTTTTGACACCTAATTATTATCCTAGTGTTCTTAATTACTAGCGGCCCGTCCCGTCCCGTCGTCGCACGGGTGGACAATTTTACATTTTAAAAAGTGGCCATTAAGGCTGCACACGCGACGGAAGATTAAAAATGGAGTAACTTCTCCAGTTTTCCCAACATTTCCCTTCACTGCTCTGCTCCTATTGATCGTAGCGTGATGAAAAGTATACTATAACCTGGCCAGGAGTATGAAGAATAATTGTAGCAAGTTTCGTTAAAATCCGTCGAGTAGTTTTTGTTTCTATAACGAACATACAGACAGACAGACAGACAGACAGACAAAAATGTTACTGATTGCATTTTTGGCATCAGTATCGATCACTAATCACCGCCTGATAGTTATTTTGGAAATATATTTCATGTACAGAATTGACCTCTCTACAGATTTATTATAAGTATAGATTTAATAAATAAGTTTTTACGCATTTAAATTTAAGATGAGCATTAAGAATTTAAACTTAAAATACAATTCAATAGTTTTTACATTAAGTCTAATACGATTAATTAACAAATACTTTCCATTCTTATAAGTATGTATTCCCAAAAACCCGCATAAAACAAAAATGACTTCCACTTTCTTTAATTCTGGCATCAATACATGTTTTAAAATCTAGAAAGATTCTGAGATATTAATATTAAAAAAGAATCGTTTAAATAAAAAATAATTAAAATAGCCGTCGTGTTTAGTGAGATTATCCATGCATACTTAGATCCACAAATACCGAATTTTAACTTTCACCTCAAAATTTTACTATTTTTTTAAACAATATGAAAGAATTATCTCCAGAGGGAGACTTTGTACAAAAGTCGATTGCTTGGGTACCTCTCTCTCTGTCCCATCCGTGTTTCAACCGTGAAGCAGTTGTGTTTGCATGGCTGTGTTTCGGTTTGAAGGGTGGGATATGGCGTGAATTTACAGGGTACAGAGGAATAACAACTGAGTCCTCAGGAATGGCAACGCATGGGGGGTATCATGGGTGAAACAGTATACTCTGCTATGTCCATGGTACTGCTCATGTCTATAGGCGACGGTTACCATTTTCCATCAGGTGGGTCGTCAGCTTGTTTGCCATTCTAAGTTGCATAAAAAAAATTCATAATTATTATTTTCGTAATTTCTTACTAAAAATATTTTAAGTAACGACCTTCACCTATTTAGCTTAATTTCCGGCGTCTGCATTCATTCTTGCTCGATAAATCTCTTTCGTAATTCTTCTTTCATCCATTCTCTACACATTGCCTCATAACATGTATAACATACATTAAATACAGTACAATATTAATGCACGTGCCTGTTAATATAATAAAACTTACTCGTCATCGAAGCGTTGGCTGGCCAATTTTAAGAAGTTGCTCTCCGCGTTCTCCGCCTGTAATCAAATACGTAGCAGTGGGGGGAAAGAAATTGTTAGCAATGGAGTTTGACAGCCCCATTACTAGCAATATGCCCTATTAGGTCGACCTCCACGTGGTTCCCCCTGGAAACCATCGTGAACAATTCTTGTTGAATTCGTCACGATGGGCTAACTGACCTGCTTCATCCTCACCTATCATCTCTCACTGGTGCCCCGCCGGTGTATACCGATAGCGCGGGCGGAGTTATTATTCCATTATAACCTATTAAAAAAAAACCACGATGGTTTCCAGGGGAACCGCGTAAAGGTCGACCTGACAGGGCATATTGTTAGCAATGGGGGAAACCATTCCATTATCACACATTAAAAAAAAAAGTACGTAACAGTTGAACTATTAAAGAAATTGACAGTGACGATTCAATAATCATTATACAATATTATAAACAAAAGAATATGTATATGAATATTTAATACTCTACGATGGATGGTATGAGAAATATCCACCATAGTGAACGGTTGTCTACATAATACATTATGTAAATAAAAAATAAAAATAAAAAAAAAAAATCACTATGCAATATTTACTATACTGTCTAATATTATTACTGAAATATTGATTCATTAGAATAATTTAAAATCTAATTCTACAAATAAAATTATCAGTTGTAACAAAATTAGTAGAGAAATCAATGGTACCAACACTTTAAAACTATTAGAAGGAAATACAGTTGTATTAAGAAACTCTTCCTTTTTTAAAAATACTCGATAAATAAAATACCTAGACGTGTTTAAAACAAGTCTATGGTGTATACAGAGAATACAATCCCGGGATCCCGAGTGACAAAGGCAACGGGGCGTTACATATGCAGCTATACACAAATATATATATATATATATATATATATTTGTATCATCGTTAATCAATTGCAATACAAGATTTTAATCTTATTCTTATTTCAACCTTCTACCAAAAAGTTCTATTTATGGTAGTTTTTGGTAGAAGGTTGATAACTTTTTTTTTTGCATCTGTGGTCAGTCAAAAATCATTTTTAATTATTTGTTTTAATTTATACAATAAGTTTATATATAATTATTATAGTTGCATATGTAACAGCCCATTGCCTTTGTCTTTCGGGATCCCGGGACGATATTCTCTAGGTGCCTGTCCAAATACATTGACGATTATTTAATTAATTGTGTACTGACGTGGGGTTCGGGCTGCAGCCCGAGCGCGTCGGCCGCGTACTCGATCTCGGCGCTGTCGGCGGCCTCCTCGCCGCCCGCCACGCCCGCCACGCCCGCCACGCCCGCCACGCACATCTACCACACAACCGATACAAATTACGAAACAGTTTATTACCATACCATTAGTATGTATGCGACTGGCAACACTCGAAGATTGACCACCACTATTACTACCAGTAGTTCCACATCCTTCCATATTATTAGCCATCAATCTCCGGTTGCCATTTTGTTCACGCACGTTCTGGCAAATAAATTTAATTCCACTTCATTTGGAGTTGTATAAACCATTTTGGGTTTTTACAAGTAAGTGATTTTGTAAGTAAATTGTTACCTGGTTGAGGTCGGCGCCGGTGTTGTCGATGGCGTCGTCGGCGCTGGCGGTCACGTCGTTGTACTGCAACCAACACACACACGTACAGACACCGCTTCACCGTACCTACTACGAGCCGACCACTACATATACATATATACAGCAATTCTAAACATCAAACAATACGCGCATAAATAAACATACATACATTGCAGTACAATATATTGGAAACCAACATGGATAACCAATTGAAAACTGATAAAATCACATTTTAATCAGAAAAAGAATCATATTTAAAAAGAAATCGAATAAAATTAAAACAACACATTCTCCGTATTCTTTCACTTCAACAATATTGTTTTAATTACGTTTAAAATGTAATAAAAAAAAAACAAAGAAAGAAGTATTAAGTTAGATGAGAGATCAAACATAGAAATCCGAAAGCGCACTGAAATTTAAAAGCACTGCCCTAGTAGTTTCCAGGTTAAAGTGGAGATGGACAGGCCACATGAGCAGACATGTGGATGAACGTTGGCGCCGGTAAATAGCAAAATGAAGATCAGAAATGAGCCGGAAGAATATAAGGAAACAATCCATGCGCTGGGTTCAATGATATAAGTAGTAGCGATGGGCAAGAGCTGGATGCACATGGCCAAGGACGGACAGGGAAGGTGCAATCATGAAGAAGCCTACACCCAATAATGGGTGAACGTAGGCTGAACTAAATAGAATGAGAGATATTGCTAAAACAACTAAGTATACATATACAAGTATCACCATTTGTGTTCTATATCTCGTTAATAGAAAACTTACTAATATAAAAAAAAATAATAACTAAACAATGTTTGTTCATGGGGAATATTTAAGAAATATTGATATGGGGCTTCTTAATAAAACCAATAGTGATTCTAAAACATTTTTTTAGAAACTTTATCCGTCTGATGTTTGTACAAAAATTAAAGCGGTTTCGCATTTGAATTCTCATTTCGGTTTGAAGGGTGGGATATGGCGTGAATTTACAGGGTACAGAGGAATAACACCTGAGTCTTCAGGAATGGCAACGCATGGGGGGTATCATGGGCGAAACAGTATGTGTGTGTACTGTTATGTCCATGGTACTGCTCATGTGTATAGGCGACGGTTACCACTTTCCATCAGGTGGGCCGTCAGCTTGTTTGCAATTCTAAGTCGTATAAAAAAAATTCAGGTTTAACTTTAAATCTGATATATGTTTAATCTTGATTGCTCTGGGGGATATGCCATCATATAATGGTTTTATTAATGTAATACTCAGTCAACCTGGCAGTCACAATACTTGTGGGTAGGAGGGAAAGGGATTGTTAGCAATGGAGTTTGACAGCCCCATTGCTAGCAATATGGCCTATTAGGTCGACTTCCACGTGGTTCCCCCTGGAAACCATCGTGAACAATTCTTGTTGAATTCGTCACGACGGGCCAACTGACCTACTTCATCCTCACCTATCATTCTTCACTGGTGCTCCGCCAGCGTATTCCGATAGCGCAAGCGGGATTACCATTCCATTATCACCCATTAAAAAAATAAACTTGTGGGTAAAGATGTCCCTAACAAATTAATAAACCTAACGTTCAGAACATTCCCTACGAGGCTGGCATAGTCACCCAGGTGTACTGTAGCCTCAACAAAAATTAAAAAAAAAAAAAACTCGATGCAACATCCAAAAGTGATTTCTCTTGTTAGCATTCCTATTTCTAAAATCCACTCATACAATGAGAGAGAAAATGTTTTTAGCATTAAGTCCGCCATGTACACATATATGTACTAATGAATAAATAAAATACAAAGAAGCGGGCACAAGGCCAGGTATAAATAAAATGCCAGACGCTGATTTTGCTTAAAATAATCTACTTCCGTTATCGATTTGGGATCCTGAACATTTAAACATTAGTGTACAGTCAATAGAGAATTAGAACGAAACAATGAAGCGTATCACTTCATGCAACATCGCTGCAACACACAGCCAGTGCACATTATAGTCAAGAATAATAATTTTGAGATTCAATTATATTAATGTAATTGGTAATTGTCTGGACAATTGCGACGCGCCCGCGCCGACTGTAATAGTTTATATGCTTTAAAAAATTTTAGTACGCTGGTAAAAGCAGAATATAATGGGAATTAATTTACTACTGTCATCTTGTTGTACCATATTCTAACAAATAAATTATTATTATATATTCACCAGAGGGAGACTTTGTACAAGAGTCGATTGCTTGGGTACCTTTGTCCCATTCGTGTTTCTACCGTGAAGCAGTTGTGTTTGCATGGCTGTGTTTCGGTTTGAAGGGTGGAATATGGCGTGAATTTACAGGGTACAGAGGAATAACACCTGAGTCCTCAGGAATGGCAACGCATGGGGGGTATCATGGGCGAAACAGTATACTCTGTTATGTCCATGGTACTGCTCATGTGTATAGGCGACGGTCACCACTTTCAGGTGGGCCGTCAGCTTGTCTGCCATTCTAAGTTGTATAAAAAAAAATTTATTTATTTAATATAATATCTTTACTAACATGTACTGTCCATTGAGTATTACTATCAAATCACCCGGAGTTATATCCCACTGTTGGGCATTAACATCAATAGTTTTTACTAAGAAGAGCCGATATAAAGTTACGATTTACGGCCGGTACGTCAATCGATGTCGACTGACTCGTTCCTCAATCACTCGGGTTTCTTACTAATGGGCGTATCAAAGTACTCACCAGCTGATATACTGTGCAAACTTGACTATAATCTGCAGTGACTAAGCTATTTTTTTACAAAACAAATATCAAAAGGAATTAAAATTTTTTGACAACTTTAGTGAAATTAATATACGAATATGAGCAACCAATTGAAATATAAAGTAGTACAATTAAAATGGGCGTTATAAATAATGGCAGTAAGGCAATATGAGAATCTCGCGGTAAATGCGGGGCGTGTTCCGCGTGGCACTCACGTCATATCCGGCCATCAGCGGGTCGGCCATGTTGTCTACCTACACAACACGAAATGGCGTCGGTGACGCATTCACAATTTCTAGTCTCTGATATACGTACAGATAATGTTTATAAATTATTATTTGCAATCGGATTTAAGGAAAATTAAGACGGATATTGTATAAATACGTATTTAAAATATAATGTAATAAATATTTGTACATTCTTACCTCATATATATTTTCTGATGGATAGTATCCGCCCTGGAATATGAAAATTTATTTGTATTGTAAATTGTATAAAATTAGTGTCTTGCTATGTGTATTCATAATTAGTGTAGTACATATATCTATCTATATAATTTTTATTTTGTAAAATGTAAAAATGAAATGTCGTTTTGACAGAAGATTTATTATTATATTAATTTATTATTTATTTACATCGACCTTGTTAAGGTTAAAATTCAGCAATGACTGACAAGTTTAAAACTCATGAGTCTTTACACAGTTCGTGGATTAATTAACTGCAGAAATTGAAATATTAGTAAAACTGGTATGAATGTATAATACAGTCACGATTGTTATTATTCAACAAGTACAGCGCAACAAAATACCATTAATTGTATTCAAAATTGCGAATGTTCGTAACGCATATTTGAATGCGTGTCGAAATAGAGGGGGGGGGGGGGGGGGGGGTGGGGGGATGCATATTTAGAAAATTTTGATTTATGTATTGATACCTATTACCAGGAGTGGGGAGCGCATGAGTTAAAGATGTAGATAGAATGGGATTCCTCATGCAGTATATAAAAATACTTCATTGTATGGTATGAAATTGTAAATTAATTTGGCAATACTGTAACGTGTAGTGTATTAAGCTGTATAATTCCGCAGCGCGCGGTGCCGCCGAGGTGGGCGTGTACGTACGAGCGGCGTGTCGCGCTGCTGCAGCAGCGGCCGCAGCACGCGCTCGCGGAACGACTGCCAGCGCGCCGCCAGCGCCTCGCCCAGCACGCCGGCCGGCTCGGCCTCGGCCCGCTGCTGCGGCTGCTGCTGCGGCTGCTGCTGCGGCTGCTGCTGCTGCTGCTGCTGCTGCTGCTGGTCGTCGTCGAGCGCGCGCGCTATCCGCTCGAGCGCGAGCACCGCGTAGCCGGTGTTGGCAGTGCGCACCGCCCGCGGCTCCCTGCAACCACGCCACACACGCACATCACGTCCTCAACTATTTTGCCGGCACTACAACACTAGTCATATAAAACTTCAAACGTTAAATTAATAGCAGTGGCCGAACTTGTCAAGATCAAACTGACTAGGAATAAAGCTTTAGACCCATTGGCAGTCAGATTGACTTTGACAAATTTCCCTTAAAAACCATCATGATTAATTAGTAAATTCGTCAGAATGAGCCTCCTGATCTCACATCATCACATTCACCTAGAATCGCTAACTAGTAGTTCACTAGCATTTACAAATAACAGAAACTTAAGGATATGGAGCAGCGTCCCTCTTAAAACATCACCAAGGCTTAACTACCGTTGGCAACCAGCCAAGCACGACAAGTACTAACAAAACCCTTTCAATAGAGGTAGGCCTATGTTCAACAATGACCAATTAACGGCTGCTATGTAATGAATATGGTTACAGATAACACAAGCAGAATTAGTTAAGTTAAGAAGCAGTTACACTCTGGGTTTGATGCACGCATCCGTGTAGCCTAACTTCAGGCTGCAGCTGAAAATCAGTGCTTTGCTTTCAAGCAAAACTATCATTGAGCTGTAGCCTATTTGGGTCACTGCGACACACATGGCGATACCATATTTTATCTTTTGTTGTATATTTTAAAAAGTGTAAAATAATTTGATTGTATAAACTCATTTGTAAATTTACGTGTGTCATAAATGGGTCAAATAAAAAGTTTATCTATCTAATTACCATTGCATTTTCATCCTTTAAAAAACTAATACAAAACTAATAACTAACAAACTTGACAGCCCTCCTTCTACTATGTAATGAACTACCAGAATACCTCCATTTATATATATATATATATATATATATATATATATATATATAAAATGAAACAATAATTAAGTACTCACTTATCATTATCAGTCTCTTTGTCTTCAAACAGATCCATGAGTCGATTTAGAAGATCACATTCCACCAAGAGCTGAAAATAAATAATAATACATTACTTGCAATCGGGTACAATCGGACCACAAGTGTTGCACTGTGTGTCGTAATAAACTGAATTGTAGCAAGACCAAAAGTGAAATGGATGTACTAAGCCATACAAAAAGAAACTGATGGGAAATAATAACCAACGCCTATAAACATGACCAACATCAGATTACACTCTGTAGTGACACTTATGGTATTCTTTATATGTTCCCATTCCTGAAGACTAATGTGCCATAACTCCAAACACAATAATTTCACTGCCATATCTCACCCTTCAAATCAAACACATCCATGCAAGCACAACTGCTTCATGGCTAAAATAGAATGGGACAGACATTCGACAGTCTTGTGGGAAAGTAAGAAAAATGAAGGAATAAAGTTTATTAAATTTGTAATTTTATGTCATAAACGTAAGCCATGCGTGTGTGCGTGTGGGAGTAGGTCTGTGTGCGTGCGTGTGTGTGTGTGTGGATGCGTGTGCGTGTGCGTGCGTGCGTGCGTGTGTGCGTGTGTGCTGCGTACTAACATGGTGCAGGTAGCGGCGGCGGTAGGGCTGGTTGGCGAGCGCGTTGGCCACCAGCGCGAACACCTGCGCGTGCAGGAAGTTGTTCTGCGGGAACGAGAAGAACATCTCCACCAGCACGCCCGCCGTGCCTGCAACGGGGCGCACTCTTCATTATATCTCATGTATCGATAATCATGGTCTATATATATATATATATATATATATATATATATATATATATATGGGCAGGGGCAATGGTAACATCACAGGATATTCGGTTGGTACTTATTACTGAAGACTGAGGTATTATACTATAAAATCCAATAATTTTACATTCTTTTCTATAAATTAAAATATATTTATTATTGCATAAGATACAAGTGCAGAAATAAAATACATTGTAAAGATGATGGATTACTCATTTGAATTATTATTGACAACTGAAGTATTATGGTTATGTATCCAGTAATTCTACTATCATATATCATATATAAGTTGAAACACACACGTCGTGAGAGTAGCCTGTCCTGGCTGGGTGTCGTGCGGTCACGGTGTGCGTACTGACCGAGCGTGAGGAGCGCGGTGTGCACGTCGGGCACGTCCGAGTGCAGCAGGTGCGCCAGCAGCGCGGCGGCCTGCACGCGCGGCAGGCCGACGTGCGCGGCGGTCGCGGCGGACGAGGCCGGCGAGGGTGGCGAGGGTGGCGAGGGTGGCGGCTGCAGCAGCGCCTGGTGCAGCAGCGGCAGGTGCGGCGCGAGCGCGGCCTCGACGCCGCGCCGCGCGCCGTCGCCGGGCGGCTCGTGGTCGGCGCCGCGGTGCAGCAGCGCCAGCAGCAGCTGGCAGCCGTGCACGAGCGCGGCGCGGCCCGCGGCGGCCGGGCACGTGAACATGCCCTGCAGCAGCAGCCGCACGCGCGCCTCGCCCGCCAGCCGCGCCGCCAGCGCCCAGCTGCTGCGCGAGCGGCTGCTGCAGCCCTCGCCCACGCAGCCGTTCAGCACCAGGTCGCACAGCAGCGCCGCCGCGTTCGCCGACGCCACGGCCTGCACGCGCTCGCGCCGCCGCGCCGCCGCCGCCGCCGCCGCCGCCGCCTCCCGCCCAGCACACTCCGCCCGTTCCACCACCTCGTCCGTCGCGCTCCCGTTGGCCGTCGACTCTGGATTTAACGTCACATGTCATACCATCACCCCTTTTCGACTACATCCCTACCCTAGCTACTTGTACTCGAGATTACCCTGACCATCTTCCGTAAACATTTTCAGTAAAACAAAGCACATATTGGTACTCCCTCCCTCGCAGGACAGTTGCACAAAATATATAGCAATAAAACACAATATAACAATAGTAACAACTTGTACCATATTCTTTTTAGTGCCCAATTTTCATTCGCGCAATATTAAATAACCTATAAAACCAACTTGTACTAAAATTATAATACCTTTGTCGCGTTCACTGGTCGTGTTCTGTTCCGGCTTGGCGTCTTCAGCTTCGTGGTTGGTGAGCTCAACTTTCTCGCTGGCGTCCTGTTGACCCTTCTCCTGGGTCTGGTCGATCTCCTCGGGCACGTAGGTGCCACAGATTATTTGGATTAGGCTCTCCAAAAACTGATGCTCTTCCAACCACTACAAAATAACAATATAAAAATATATCATATGTGAAATGAGCTTGAAAAAATTAATTTCTTTTTTTTTTTGGATTTCAAGATTTGCTTGTTGGGACTCGTTTTTTAAAGTGTATGTACTAAAATATATGGATGAGTGTGAAATAAAGTAACAGTAGAACTAGAGCGGCGAAGAGCCATTCTTTTCGTCGCTTATTTTTGGCACATGTCAAAAAATATTATAGGACAATAATGGTTACCCTATGCGCCGCAACGTAATTTAGAATGTGTCGACACAGTGGGGTGCGCTTCAGTTACTGAATTGACGCAAGAAAAATCGTTTTGTTACCCATGTCTAGAATTACCCAAATAAAAATGTAACCATTTTTAACTAGTGTGGCCAACAATTGTACCAATACTCCACCAGATTCGAGTGTAAAACTCACCACTAAACCACTAACATAAAACGGCCCTAATGTTAATGGCTATGTTTTCCACTAAACAAATCTTGAACTATTACAAAAACAAAAATAATAAGTAATTAGTTTCGTCTATTATTGAAAAATAAAACAGGTATTAACAATCAAGTTACATTTGCCTTTGCTTTCATTGTAAATCTAAAACAATGTATAAAAAAACAATTAAACTTTTAAATATTTTACAATCGGCTTATTTGTTGTTTGGTGTTTGTTGTCAATCATTGTCGATTTCAGATCGATACGATTCTTTAGTACCAATTTGTTTTACAACGTTAAATGGAGTTTTATATTCGCTGCAACATTTTCCTTCCAACCTCTCCAAATTACAACATATTTTACCAGAGGGAGACTTTGTACAAAAGTCGATTGCTTGGGTACCTCTGTCCCATTTGTATTTCTACCGTGAAGCAGTTGTGTTTGCATGACTGTGTTTCGGTTTGAAGGGTGGGATATGGCGTGAATTTACTGGGTACGGAGGAATAACACCCGAGTCCTCAGGAATGGCAACGCATGGGGGGATTATCATGGGCGAAACAGTATACTCTGTTATGTCCATGGTATTACTCATGTCTATAGGCGACGGTTACCACTTTCCATCAGGTGGGCCGTCAGCTTGTTTGCTATTCTAAGTTGTATAAAAAAAAAACATATCCTTAATAAAGCAGTTGAAAGATTTAACTTAATTCTATCCCTCTGCTTGTTTTTTATTATATTTGTTGTATATTTATATTGTTATTATCTATGCTATGCTTAAGCGAGGGCAACACTAGGGAGGCGGCCATGTTGTAGACAATCAAATCAGCTGTCAAAAGTACGACCCGGTCTTTTACTGATATTTAAATAGTAATATAGTGAACCAGAATACATATTTAAAAATATTCATACTGCAAAATAGTTTTTCAATATCAGTATGGGAATGATGCAGTATTAGAAGAGTAATAGCAAAATTCGCCAGTTCCTTAAATCTACACTCTCTTTGAGAATCTTTGAAAAGTAGTTCAATATTTAAAACTGAATTCTACTGAACCACTAGAAAAATCCACCAACCACTTAAAGTAATTTTTTGCCTCTAATATAGGGAGCGAAACCACCAGTTTTAGTGGAAAATCCACTATATTGGCAACACTTGAAAGGTCGATGGACTGCTTGTACCGTCGAAGGTCCGAATTTGTCATCAAAATGTATTAAAATTAAAGGGCAAGTTTATCGTATCAAAATTATGTCCGTGTTCTTTTCGGTCTTCTGTCCTAGTCATTTATTCCAAACCGTCAATTTTGTCTGTAGTATGTCGTAGCGCAGCGAGAAAACCGATCAAAGAGAACACTGTTTTTAAGAGGGGAAAGGGATTGTTAGTAATGGAGACTGAGAATCCCATTACTAGCAATATACCCAACCAAGTCGACCTACTCGCTGTTTCCCCTGGAAACTATCATGGTTAATTCGTGATGAATTCATCATGATGGGCTAACTGACCTGTTTCATCCTCACCTATCATCCTTCACTGGTGCCCCGCCGGTGTATAACGATAGCGCGGGTGGGGTTGCCATTCCATTATCACCCATAATAACACTGTTTTTAACTCAAACAACAAAAGTTTCGAATGACAACAGCATTGATCATGTTGATAAAAAAAAACTATCTATTTGACTCTATTAGTGAGTGAGTGGGCGTCTCTCAGTCATAAAAAAGGTCGAAGACCCGTTGAAGCACATGCCTTAGAATTGAACCTATTCATCACAGGTACGGGCCGGTGGGCACTGAGTAATTTTTTAACCAGACGTGTGAGTCATATTTGATATAGTATATAATTGGTGCAGTGAATAACAGCCGCCTGTATCACAAACACATGTCATTGCTAAGCGTATCAGTATTTACATAGCAAACTATGATAATTACAAACAATACAACAGTTTTTTTTTTTTCTATTTTATAATTGCCATTTTAAAAATCTCTTGTTTTAGTCTTACATGTTTTTTAGCAAGTATTTATTTACTTAATAGATTCTTATTAATTTTATTTAATAAAATATGTAAATATTTTTCAATACCTCAAACGTTGCGAAACTAATCGGATATATATATATATATATATATATATATATATATATATATATATATATATATATATATATATATATATATATATAGATCAGAATGTATTATTTATACATACTCTAGGTAACATAGAAAATGAAATAAAATTAGAAGAAATTGCTAGAGCCATCTTATGTCAGTTATGACATATTGGTAATGAAATCATTGATTTGTTCATAATGCTAGCAAGTAGTCTTAGCTCTCAAGAACTGTAATGCACGAAGGGTAACATAGGTGTCACTGTATATCCTGTCATATTCTCTATGCTAACATCTGTGGATGACGATTACCAGTTTCCATCAGGTGGACCGTCAGTTTGTTTGAAATTTCAAGTTGCACAAAGAAAGGAGTAAGTGTCTAACCTCCATTATAATTTTGTTGAATAGGTCGTCGAGCCGTATGAAGTACTTGAAGGTGTCGGCGATGGCGGAGGTGGAGATGTGTCGCAGCAGGTTGGGCAGGAAGTCGCGCCGCGACTTGAAGAAGTCGAGCACGCGCAAGCACACGATGTGGTACAGGTACCAGTCCTGCACACACGCATACACACGCACAACATTTACACACATAGAACATTATAGTTGTATTGTAGTTCAGTCTTCGTCAGTTACACCTTTCAGATTAACAGCAAATAACTTTAGCTAGAACTAGCAAGAAAATCGACAGCATATATAATAAAAAAGCCTCGTTTGTATGCAGTATTGCAGTTTCAAGTCTGTATTTGGTAGTGAAATAACTAGGTATTGTAATTTAATACCTTCATGTAAAAAAAAATTACAATACTTGCTTACAATCATCAATCAATTGCTTACGGTCTTGTCTTATAAATGTGAAAGTTTGTAAGGATGTGTGGATGGATGTTACCCATACAAAAACTACTGATTGAATATGAATGAAATTTGGTATAAGTAGGTATATACTCTGAAGAGACTCGCTGAAAATCGTAGTAAGTGGCAAGAGCTCCACCGACAAGAGCGCAGCTCTTAAATGGATAGATAGATAGGTATATACTCTATTAACTTATTCACGCGGGCGAATACGCAGTATACAGCTAATTTATAATAAAAATGCATGTTTCATCCATATTGTCAAGATGATTAGCTCAAGGTGCAAGTGTTGAGGTGTTGAGTGAGCTGGCTCACCTGTTTGGGACTGCGCTCCAGTAACATTTCGATAGTTTTACTGAAGTAGGAGGCGAGCAGCGGGTTAAGCGGTGGCTCCTTGTTGAGGAAGTCGCAGAGCCGGTTCATCTGCGTGACGTCGAGCGAGAGCCGGTCGCTGAGCATGGACAGGTGGCTGGTGAGCACCTCGCACGCGATGCTCGCGTGCCGGTACTGCGCCGTCAGCTCCACGCTGTCCGGCGGCTCCTCCGTGATCAGCGTTATCAGTTCCGCCAGGATCTCTGGCTTTGTGAGGCTGGAACGAGTTTTATCAATTTTAAAATCAATGCAAATAGACAATAAGTAGTAACAGACTACTTACTAACTTGCAAAGAAAACTAAACATAAAAAGCCTTCCCGTTTTGTTAAAATGATGTTTCTTTTTAGTATTTAATTCCTTGTGTATATTACAGAGAGTGTATGACAAATCATTTAAAAAATATATATATTCATCATTTATGAGAACCATTTTTCTCTATTCCCATTGATTCATAGACTAATTGAAAGGGAAGATGGGTGGGCCAAGACAACGCAGCGTTGTTTGGTGCCCAACATAGAAAGCAGGCTAAGCTTTCGAGCTTTACAGAAAGACATGGCTGAAACTACATAGACTTTAAATATACCAATGCATTGACTGAGTTTAAAATAGCCTTATACTTTGTAAATGCTAACTTTCATTATGATTAATTGAATCATTAAAACACTGAAAGGGTAACAATCAAGCAAGGACTACAAGTGACGCAAAGTATACTAACAATTAGCATTAGATAAGATTGTGTAAATAATTTATGATAATTCTAATTTACAAGAAAACACTGTTATCTATAAAGTATGTACACACAGCACTCATGCTTGTGTGTGTAACACCCGAACTCTGTCCAGTGTGAGTGGTGCATACATTCAAGTTGTTCTAAATTACAATTAAATAATATCATAAATATAATAAATAAAGAATTGTAGCACTCGACCTATTACGCAGTTACTACACATCTAGTGCCAAACTAAGCCAGGCTTGTACTGTAGATACTACATACTGATAGATATACATTTTTTCCTATAAATACATACATATTATATCTACATATAATACACCCAGACTAGTACAAACAGACATAGTCAAGATTACAATGGTGTGTAGTGTGGGAATTGAACCTACGACCATCTGAAAAAGGATTTTTCTAAGTCACTAGACCATCAAGGTCAACAAATTATACTCATCAATTTCGTGATAAAATAAAAATGACTGACATAGTTAATATTTTCATATGCAAATTAATATAACAACTTATAGACTCTTTATTTCCTTCAAAAGATTAGAAAAGTAAACTTATTACAAACAATTACAAGAAATGATCATAGCGAGAAAATAATGGGTGACCTTATCACTAAAAGCGATCTCTTGCACCTAAGCTTTGGATGGAGAAGAGTAGTTATAAACAGTTTGATCTATTTATAATATGTTTTAGAATGATTCAGATTAAACTGTATCCTTCATATGTGGTCGATACTTAATAGTCAAGAGATGAGCAGCAGCATCTCTCTTAAAACATTACTAAAGGCTAACTGCAGTTGCCAACCCGCCTGCCAAGCATAGCAACTACTGACAGTGTGGTTTACCTTTAGGGGTGGGAGGGGGAGGTGTATGTCCAGCACTGGACGACAATACTAAATTCTGAATGGTTATTATGTATTGTTTGAAAGGATAGTTTAGTACATTGATTGTTACTACAAACTTTATTATCTGCATTGCTAGATAGGCTATTTATATATTTATTTGTTAATATCTTATTTTCGTTATAATAACTTCTAATCATCTCTTCGAATAGTATATCTTTTTAAAACAAAAGATGTGTGTGTGGGCAATTAACATTGCTATATATATCAAAAGTCATAGATAGAAATAGACAAAAAAAAATAATGGACAATCAGAAAAAGTTGTTTCTTTTTTGTATTTAAATTTTTGTTCAAGCTTCAATAATCTCACCTAAGTAAGAGAGAGAGACTTTGTACAAAAGTTGATTGCTTGGGTACCTCTGTCCCATTCGTGTCTCAACCATAAAGCAGTGTGTTTGCATGGCTTCGTTTCTGTTTGAAGGGTGGGATATGGAGTGAATTTACTGGGTACAGAGGAATAACACCTGAATCCTCAGGAATGGCAACGCATGGGGATATCATGGGTTAATCTGTTATGTCCATGGTAGTGCTCATGTCTATAGGCGACGGTTACCACTTTCCATCAGGTGGGCCATCAGCTTGTTTGCTATTCTAAGTTGTATAAAAAAATATAAAAAAAAGTAACTATGCCCACCTCATAGGGAATATCTGCATGTAATGTTTATCAAATATGAATTTATGAATAAGTTTTAATACAAAAAAAACTTTACTAATAAAATTGTAAATAGACAATGTCTGTATATAGAATATATTTAAGACATAAATATGAGGGATGTTAATAAAATCCATAGATACCAAAACAATAATTTTTATCTGTCCGTCTATGTGTTTGTTACCAAATTAGATGCAGTGTTCACAGTTGCATTCCTAAAGTCTAACTTAAAATCTAGTATATGTTTTGTTTTGATACAGCATCTAGAAGTAGCCTATTTCATTGATCTTTTTACTTCCTCTCTTCTTTATACAACATACATGAAATCTAGACATACAATATAACAGGCAAAAAACTAATATTAATATAAAGGTATACAGTTTATTATATCTCACTACTGTTCTATCTATCAATGAATTATAAACTTATTATAATATTTATTTTATGATAACTTAAACAATAACTTGTTTTAATATAGATTTGTAAACTGCTTATATTTATGAATGTGTGTTTGTTGCCTCTTGGCACTTTAGCAGACCAATCAATCAATTGTCATGAAATTTGACTTATGTATGTGTAGAAGAATACAGGATACGTTTTATCACAGTCAATTAATACATTCCACTTGTCTGAACAATGTCACAAGTAAAAACTAGTATTATGTAGAGCAAATAACAGAAAAACAAATAATATTGAAGTCCTCCACTGTACCTGGTTAGTTGAATAAAATCGGTTCCAAATATTACAACTACTTACAACAGCATCAAATTCCTGTTGTCGGCTTTACATTCTTGCAGGATATCATCCGCCTCTAGCACCTGAGTCAATGTTGGATTCTGAAACAAACATCGACAATAATTTTACAACCAATAAGTATCGTAGCTAGCATCGGCCCCCAGCTTTGACGATTAGAAAAGATGTTTTATGACGAACAAACATAAAATTCACGAAATCAACCACTCCTAACCATCAATTTTAAAGGAAATACGCACCTCTTCTTTTAGAAGAAAATTTAGCTCCCTTACTACAATATAGTTTCCGCTCCAAAACATAATTAAAATTAATAAGTACAAGATGTCAAATTAGTCTAAATCCATAGAAAACTTTTTATTTTGTGGATTTCAGCGTTTCCCCGATAAAAAGTGCAACGATCCGTTTTCTTTTTTGACAGAGGAATAATAATGTTGCAAGATCAAAAAATTTATTTTCTACCAAATTAACAACAATTAGAAGAAATAGTAATTACTTGTAACCTAGTACCAAACTTTTGTTTTTGTAAAGTTTTATCTTAATGTTTTATATACGAGAACAAGTAACTCGAGACAGTCACATATCTCGCAAAAAATTTACGAATAGCAAAAATTTTTCGATATTAGCTGTCAACCTTCATTTTTGAAGATTTTTATTAGAACGCTAAAACTGCCTTTCCAACATTTAGGAATTTAAAATTACTGTTATAAATATAGACTTAGTATAACGTACTATGTTATAAATGAGTTTTATTTCTTACCACGTCTAACCAGTTTAGCAATTAGAAAATAATCGTGCTTCTTAATTTTTTTTTACAATTAGTTATTTATAAAATATTTCTGTTATATAAGTAATGTGTCCCATATATAGAATTAGTATAACGTACTTTATAACCTAAGGTCCCATATTGTAGATATTAATAATCGTTAATTTTTTAGAATCGATCTATGATATATCCAAATGTATATTACATTACTAGTTTTTACCCGTGACTTCGTCCACGTTACCAGAAATACCGGAATATGCCTACT
Source organism: Galleria mellonella (assembly GCF_026898425.1). Classification (NCBI taxonomy): domain Eukaryota; kingdom Metazoa; phylum Arthropoda; class Insecta; order Lepidoptera; family Pyralidae; genus Galleria; species Galleria mellonella. The sequence goes on from NW_026442114.1 coordinate 4,221,047, forward strand.
TGCTGATAAAAATTTTACCAGAGAGGGACTTTGTACAGAAGTCGTATGCTTGGACACCTCTGTCCCATTCGTATTTCTGCCGTGAAGCATTTGTATTTGTATGGCTGCATTTCGGTTTGAAGGGTGGAATATGGCAGTGAATTTACAGGGTACAGAGGAATAACACCTGAGTTTAAGGGGAAAGGGATTGTTAGTAATGGGATTACTAACGATTCTATTGCTATCAATGTACCCTATCAGGACGATTTCCACACGATTCCCCTTGGAAACCATTGTGGTTAATTCCTATGAAATTTTTCACGATAGACTAACTGACCTGGTTTCACCCTCACCTCTTACTGGTACCCCGCCAGTGTATACCAATAGCACAGGTACGGTTACCATTCCATTTTCACCCATTAAAAAAAAGCACCTGAGTCCTTAAGAATGGCAACGCCTAGGAGCTATCATGGGCGAAACAGTATACTCTGTTATGTCCATGGTACTTACTGCTCATGTCTATAGGTGGCGGTTACTACTTGTTAAACTGTAAAGGCGCTATGAGATAACAAACATAGGGAATAATCTTTCAAATGAAATAACACTATTATACTGAAAGTGAACTCTTGTAAATAAAGACTCTAAAACCAGTTTATAATATATAGGGACATAATTATATCAGTTTATAATCCTAGTAAGATAGAGGATTCGTCATTTCAGCCATTATTCATCCACTGTTGGACATATTAAGTCATTACCTCTGGTCCCGCATAGACTGCCATAAATAAGAGTCTTAAGCCACCTGCATCCACTGACTCCCTGCAATACATTTCAGGTCGTCACTCCGTCTAGTAAGGGTTGTCCTACACTGCGTTTGCCCTTAAGGGGTCGCCACTCAAGAACCTTTCTTCCCCATCGGTTATCAGTTCTTTGAGCTATGTGACCAGACCATTGCCACTTCAGCTTGCTTATCCTTTGGGCTATGTCGGTTTCAGATTCTATCATGCAAAGAGACTGTGAGCATAGCCCTCTCCATAGCCTGCCGAGTAATTTGAAGCTTATGCATACGGGTGTAGGATCATGTTTCGGTTCCATAAGTCATCACTGGCAACACGCACTGGTTAAAGACCTTCATCTTCAAACTCTGAGGTATTTTGGATTAAAAGATATGACATAGTTTTCCAAAGGCTGTGCAGCCGAATTCGATTATTATAAGATAGAGGTTTACTTAATTTTAATAGCAATTGTTATATATTTAGGTAAGTATTATGGAATTAATTACTAGATTAATATAATAATTATATTTTATTACAAGGCTTTAAGATTTATTTCGCAACAACTGCATAGCCAGGGCCTCCGCTTCTTGTACTGATAAAGACGCAGATAAATCTTGCACTTTCTTCATTTTTCTAGGCGCTACACTTTCTTGCGGTATACCTCTGCTCTCCACTAACTTCCGTTTAGTTGGCCTAATGAAATAAAAGAGAATTAGTTATTTAACAAACAAAACTAAAAAAGGGATAAGCACAATACTTTTAAGTATGTAAGTACAAAACAAAGCTTGTATTTAAATACATTTATACATATACAACAAACAAACCAATACAAAACAGACTTATGGTCTTACATATGTATATTGTCTTACCAGAGGGAGACTTTGTACAAAAGTTGATTGCTTGGGTACCTCTGTCCCATTCGTGTTTCAACCGTGAAGCAGTTGTGTTTGCATAGCTGTGTTTCGGTTTGAAGGGTGGGGTATGGCGTGAATTTACTGAGTACAGAGAAATAACACCTGAGTCCTCAGAAATGGCAACGCATAGGGAGTATCATGGGCGAAATAGTATACTCTGTTATGTCCATGGTACTGCTCATGTCTATAGGCGACGGTTACCACTTTCCATCAGGTGGGCCATCAGCTCGTTTGCCATTCTAAGTTGCATAAAAAAAAAAATGTCTAGAGATTGAACCTGCGAGTACCAAAAGGTTGACTATCAGTACACCAGCAATTATCAATATTTATTATTTTATGAGTCTACCAAATTATAATAATATATATGGACTTCGACTTATTCATATTATAGATGATCCCGAATATAAATATGTATGCAAAACCAATATTAAATAAAGGTAATTCATCAGTTTCACATAATTCATTGCTATTCATAGAATAAATTGGCAAACTGTGATCTCTGCATCTCTAAGGATGTATATAATTGAGGTATCAGAGACAATATAAAACTGAAGTAATAAAATATAATAACCTGTGGTATTTTTCATCTTCCTCTTCAGAATGTTCATCATCAGACTGTGTGTTACTTCTGTTGCTATCATCATTACTGTCAAGTTCAACATCACTATTATTATTTTTGCCATACACTTTATCAGGATCAGGTAACCATGACAGATCCGGCCCATCGGATTCTGATTGTGATCCAAAATCATCCTTGTCTCCTTCTTCTTCCTTCTTTTTATTTTTAAGTTTTCTTTTATGTTCCCTGTGTTTTGCTTTAACTTTTTCTCTAAATCTAATTTTATCATATTTATCCTCTTCTCTTAAAACTTCTTTTGCTTTCTCAATATCTATACCACCTACATTTTCATTAATAAATTGCTTTGCTAATTCTGATTTAACATCTTTCTTTTCATCTGCAATTGCTTCGCCTTCCTCTGTAAATTTAACTTTAGTATTTACTTTAATTTTTCTTTTTAATATTTTTTTAGCCACAGCTGCTTTTGTAATGGGTTTCGCTTTCTTCTTTGACTTAGTTTTCTCTTCTTGTAATGGGGATGTCTCTACATCTACATCTGTCTTTTTAACTTGAAGAAAGTCATCCTCGTCACTATCATCATTGTGAAAATCAAATTTAATTAGATCCTTCTTGCTTTTTTGGCTCTTACTATTTTTTGTTTCCTGCACTTGATCATCCACTTTTTGATCTTCTGATTCACTTTCCTCAAATGCTGTATCATTATTTATCACATTAGCCTTTAATTTTTCCACCACATCATTATTATTCTCAGTTTCCTCTGGCTGTTTACTTGTATGATTTTTCTGGTACTTGTACAAGAATCTTATCCTAGGTGGTACTATTAAACCAAGGGATCTAGCATATGCGTCTGTATCTAACAGTTGGACATTAAATATATCTTTATTCTTCATTAAAAATATTGATTTCAAATAACTGACAAATGCTCTCTGAGCTGTCTGTTTAAGTTCTGTATTGTCTGAAAGTAAAGCTTCAATTTTTCTTTGAGGAGCAATAACTTTAGACGGGTCAACAGATATTTTGTTTATAGGTATCTTTCTATTTTGCAAATCATCAACAATTTTTTCTTCATTTGGCAATAACATCAGTAGACCTTCTCCTTTTCCAAATATACCTCGAGCAGTACGTCCTGCTCTGTGTATGTATGTATCAACATCCTCTGGACAATCCATCTGTATTACCCAGTTAACTCTAGGAAAGTCCAGTCCTCTGGATGCCAAGTCAGTGGCAAAAAGTACTACATTAGATTTTCTACAAAATTCATTATATATTTTTTCTCTTTTCTCTTGATGTAGTGTCCCATATAATGCTAGCAGGCTGACACCAGGTCTTAACTTGCAGAACAAATCATATGTATATTTAACTTGTTTACATGTGGCCATAAACACTAAAACTTTTTGTTTCAAGTGATTTTTAATAAATGACCAGAGAATACCAATTTTCTCATCAATCTCACAGACAATATAACTCTGCTGAAGAGATTCAGGTGTAACAGTAGCTGCTTGCTCATGTGGAGCTACATATGTTGGGAATGACAGACTGAGACGAGCCAGATCTTTCACAGATTTAGTTTGTGTTGCAGAAAATAATAATGTCTGTCTCTCTGGTGGCAAATTTTCAATTATAGCATTCATAGTTGGTTCAAAACCCATATCCAGACATCTATCGGCCTCATCTAAGACTAAAATCTGTAGATGACTACAGTCAAACAGTGGATTCTCATCCATGTGCTGCAGGAGCCGACCAGGAGTACAGATGAGAATGTTAATTTGATCCATCCTTTTCCTTTCAAATTTAAGATTTTGTCCACCAATTATCAACCCTGCTGAAAAGTCATGGAACCTACCTACTTTTCTCAAAGTCTCATATATTTGGTACGCCAGTTCCCTGGTTGGCGATATGACTAAGGCACCAACTCCGTCTAGTCTTGTCCATTTTTTACAAAATAATATTTCAAGAATTGGTACCAAGAATGCAAGAGTTTTTCCTGAGCCTGTCTTCGCTGCTCCCAATATGTCTTTGCCCTGCAATGCATATGCAATGGCTTGTTTCTGGATTTCAGTAGGGACATTATAATTATTATCCTTAAGACCCTTCAAAGTTTTTTGAGACAATGGAAGATCTTTGAAGGTTTTTATTTCATCAGGAACAATCTAAAAAAAACATAATTTATTATCTAGTAGAATATATAACTTTTAACTTAAATATCTACCTATATGTCTGTAATGTTAATTTGAAAAGGTTCCTTATAAACTGTCCAGGGTTAAATCAGAAAATATTAGAGATATACGTTTTATTATATTCTTCTGAAATATAATAGTTAAGTAATAAACCCACTGCTCTGAAAATAAAACCATTTGTTTACGTACCTTTTCATATTGAGCCTGTAAATATTGTATGGCTGCATCTTCTTCTGCAGTTTTCTTCTTTTTACCCTTATAGAGTTTAATTTTTTTTACATCCTTAGTATTTTCTTTCATTATTTTATATTAAAAAGAAAACAATTATACATGTAAATTTATAACCTAAAGACCTTGCAATCAAAGAATGAATGAAATAGACAAAGAGTAATAAAATCATTGGCGAATAAAGAGCCGGACCGGTGTTGTCAGATCTACATAGTTCTTCTTGCATAAATCTTAAAAAAAAAACAAGTATCCTAAAATTGCTTATATTTGTATTGAGACATGGCATTAATCTCTCATTTCATTACCTTAATTTTTTTTATTTTCAATATATATATATATATATATATATATATATATATATATATATATATGAAGTTCTAGTAAAAAAGATTGTTTAATTTCTAATACCGTAAAATGGTGTCAATAGGATCTGAATAGGAACACAACTAGTTTTGAACAATTGAAGCTGAATGAAAAAAAAAATATGTTTTTAATTTTGTCTATATAAAAGCTTTTAATTCGGAACTGTTTACAAATTTTGAATAATAGATGATGATATCTATTATTCATTGCTGCTTTTCGTCCACTTTTTGCTAATTATATTTGCTTAAAAAGAAAAGAGGCAACTATATGATTAATAGTTTTTATTTCATAATTCTTTTATGTAATTCTATGTTCTTAGATTTCTTTCTCATAGTTAAGAAACCATTTTTAAATTTGGACCGCCCTACGATTTTTCCTATTCACCCCATTATTGTTCCAGGTCACCCCCCATTTCTAGCATGAATAGGGATGAATATGTGTTATATTTTGCTAAAAATTATCGATGATATATATATATACACTACAACATCGATAAATTTTCGTATGAAGTTCGACTTTGTACCTATTGACCCCATTTTGACGTACTTTGATTGAGTAGGATGCGCTGCCCTAGTATAAGTACTTCCGACGAAGCTGAACAAAATCACAAACAAATTGTCAGTCGTGTGTAGTGGTCGTGTTGTTTTCTATATAATATTATAATTGGTTAATAATACGCTATTCAAACTATCATTACTTTTTCTAATAATTTTATTTACGAGGTGAGTACATTTTTAAATTTTTTTCGGTTCATTTTGAGAACATACCAAATATCCTCCTGTGTAATGTTATTAGATACCAAGAAAGGACATTAGGAACATCATAGTACCTTTGCTTTGTTTTGTCTCACGCAATAGTTACTTAAAGAAACACTGCGCAAATAAAAACTATACAGACAGTTATTTGTTACTTAATTTACTCAATAACTGAGACGATTTACATTACAATTACACAGTACAATCAAAATAAATTGCGAAATTTATGGGCGGATTCATATAATATTATAAATAATTATGGTTTATTTCTATAGATGTAAATATTATTAATAAAAAAATTACCGATTTTTATTATTTTTAACTTTTGTGTAGCAGAACTAAATAAAAGACTTCAAATAAGCGTGGTAATTTTTTGTTCTCTTTGGGAGATACAATATCTGTGTAATATAAAAACACAAAGACATTAAATATTTGTAACGGTCTTTTTCCATCGGGGTACTTTATAGTATAAAAAATACCAGGTAGAATATGAAAGGTGAATCATTCTTCGCCTATTATACTATACACGTGTTTATTCCATATAAACAATAAAAACAGGTACCCAAACTAGCTTCTAAACTTGAATGTTCATTTTTGCCGTGTCATTTTATGTTACTTCCCTTTACACTTATTTCAAACGAATATATTACCGATTTATTCCCCTTACTAATAGGTAGTTTAAATATTATCTAGTAGATTAATCAGCTATCAATCAAATTCTCTAAGTTTTTAATATTATTGTTACAGCACAAAACACTGTATAGATTAGGTAGGTAGGTAGTTATAGATGATGTAATCGGTAATGGACTCATTCATTGCCTACATCTAGATACTGGATTTACTGATTTCTATCAGGAAACAGTATTAAAGTTAACGAGTGCATTATACTAAGTCTACATAAAGTTTATAGAAACTGCTAAGTAAACACTTCCCCCCTCTCTTTCTACCTTTATCTCAACTGTATTGAGAGTCGTCATTGTTATTAACTACCTACTCTATACGTCTGTGTTTTTTCTTGGTTGCTTTGTTTGATAAACAGTGGTAGCGTGTTATTTTATTAAACTCGGTATGTTAGGTACCTACTTGGTACCTTATGACGTTAATTAATAGCATAAATTAACTAGCTAAATTATTCATTAAGTGATTATTATTAATTATTGTTATTGCGCAAGGAGTTAAGTATTATTAACATATTTGCCAAGTTAGCAATATAGTAAGTGTTTTTCTTTTTATATAAATGATAATGGAATGGTAACTCCGCCTGTGCTATCGGTATACGCTGGCGGGGTACCAGTGGTAGATGATTAGAGAGGATGAGCACAGGTCAGTCAGCCCATCGTGATGAACTCCACAAGAATTAACCACGTTGGTTTGGGGGTAAGAGATTATTAGTAATAGGTTTTAACGGCCCCATTGTTAACAATATAGTCGACCGAGTCGAGTAGAGGTCGACCTCCACGTGGTTCCCCCTTGGAACCATCGTGGCTACTTGTTGTTGAATTCGTCACGATGCTAACTGACCTACTTCATCCTCACCTATCATCACTCACTGGTGCCCCGCCGGTGTATACCGATAGCGCAGGCGGAGTTATTATTCCATTATAACCTATTAAAAAAAACCACGATGGTTTCCAGGGAAACCGCGTGGAGGTCGACCTGACAGGTTATATTGTTAACAATGGGGCTTTTAAGACCCCATTACTAACAATCTTTTCCCCCCTATAGAAAGTGTTAGGTTAGGTATTTTTAGTAACCATAAAAGTTATAGCAGTTTATAACTGACGGAGGTCAGTTATAAACCGTTTTGGATTTTTTTTTTGTACTTATTAACTTGGTTTGTGCCCTGCGACCAGAACAGAGAGGCAACAACAATGAGAAACATCGCGGTGGTGCTGTGCGCGGTGGTGGCGGCCGCGGCGGCCGTCGGTGCCGTCTCCTTCTTCGATCTAGTCAAGGAGGAGTGGAATGCTTATAAGGTAAGTGAATTATGTTTATCCAACGAACAAAACACTAACAAATTAACCATGTCGCAGTATTCACAGATCATAATTAGGTAGCAAGTAGATCAAAAATAAAAATCTATTTTTATTCTTGTGCACCTCTCGTTCAGCGTTCTGGAAAATTGATAATCTTAACCAATTTGACTTCTATTATTTTAAAAACCAGAAATTGCATCTGCATCCATCTGGATGGTTATATTACATTTTTTACATTTAGGTACGTAACTAATATGCTACCTAGCTATAGTTTTTCTACCCTAAAACAGTTGTGTTTGCATGGCTGTGTTTCGGTTTGAAGGGTGGGATATGGCGTGAATTTACTGGGTACGGAGGAATAACACCTGAGTCCTCAGGAATGGCAACGCATGGGGGGTATCATGGGTGAAACAGTATACTTTGTTATGTCCATGGTACTGCTCATGTCTATAGGCGACGGTTACCACTTTCCATCAGGTGGGCCGTCAGCTTGTTTGACATTCTAAGTTGTATAAAAAAAAAAATCTAGAGAACAACAGTAAAATTTAGGCCAGATGTAAAGATATATATACACTTATATCTGGCTTTACAGCTTGTCATGATACATATATTCCGTATTGTTGTTAAATGTTTTGTTGGAAAGCAGTTTTGTGCATTTAATAAACAAATAAACATTTTTGTCTTACAATAAATGTTGATATACTTACATTTAAGTATATAAATGAGACCAAGCAAACGCGTCTTAATTTGTTTGATTTTGTACAGAAAATGAACTTTATTTAGTGGTTGTTTAAAAAGATAGAACGGTACAGAAACCTGGCCACATACATAACCATTCAATAAACGAGGAAAAACATAATTACACTTAATTAATAATGAAAGTATAATACGGGTAAATTAAATTAATAATACAAATGTTGAAATAGCGTGTAATGTTATCGAGTGACAGTAAATACTGTGTTATGTGTGTATACTAGGTGAGATGACAAAGACCTGCATAGAATTCATAGATGTATTGACAGATACATTCACGTTGTTTACACAGATCAGATGGAATAATGTTATAAAAAAAATATATCGTATTTTTCAAATTAATTTATATTCAATAATAAATTGATGCTTCTTTTTTTTCCGAAGCAAAATTTCATGTTAAAATTACACAATACATACTGTTTTAAAATGTTAAAATATTGTTCCTTTTAATATTGTTGACTTTTATAGTACGTTTTATGATGAACAAAATGTTAAGCTTCATTTACTGGACCGATTTCAAACAAAATGAACAAAAAACACGAAGTTAAGTCCGAAAAATCGGAATTTCATTTCATGGTAGATTACCTGATTTATATTCCGAGCATATTTTCACGAGGTATTACTTGAACGCGTTTCCTTCCGCGAGTCACCGGCTAGTGGCGAGGATGTCATGCGGAACGTGTTCGATCAAGGCCAATACTATTTACGTGATTTATTTTATATCCACCTATCTTCTCGCAATGTATACACCACTTTCATTCCTAGTGAGATATTAAAATTATAAATATATTTAAATGCATTAAACTGCGGGAGTCGTGAATTCGAATGGCTTCATTATATTCTAACTTAGCACATAGTATGCTTTATCAACTAATACGAGTGAAGCCGCGGGATATTGCTAGTTTCAAACATAAGGGCGGCTGGCTTTAAACTGGAGAAAATTATTCAAATAACAGCTATATCTTAGTTATTCAGGCAATTTGTCTGGTTTCTGTTTAACTAGTTCTAATGACCAAATTTTATATGGCCCACCTGATGGAAAACAATAATATTACCTATGGGCATGGGCGTCACAGACTGTACTTTATGATTTACCAGAGGGAGACTTTGTACAAAAGTCGATTGCTTCGGTACCTCTGTCCCATTCGTGTTTCAACCGTGAAGCAGTTGTGTTTGCATGGCTGTGTTTCGGTTTGAAGGGTGGGATATGGCGTGAATTTACAGGGTACAGAGGAATAACACCTGAGTCCTCAGGAATGGCAACGCATGTGGGGCATCATGGGCGAAACAGTATACTCTGTTATGTCCATGGTCCTGCTTATGTCTATAGGCGACGGTTACCACTTTCCATCAGGTGGGCCGTCAGATTGTTTGCCATTCTAAGTTGTGTAAAAAAAAAAAAGATGTCCATTTATTCCGCTATATGGTGCTGCCGGTAACGGATTGAATGGACATCATAATGTACAATCTGTGACGTCCATACTAGCCTTCACGTGTTGTCAAACCCGAATTCTAAGGTATTGCCTACCCTTCAAACCGAAGCATGTGACTGCAGCCGTATGAGTAGCGCCTACCGGCCTTGCCCTGTCCTGTACTGACGTGGTGGTATTGTTCACACAGATGGCGCACAAGAAGCACTTCGACAGTGAGGTGGAGGACAAGTTTCGCATGAAGATCTACGCGGAGAACAAGCACAAGATCGCGAAGCACAACCAGCGCTACGAGCAGGGGCTGGTGTCGTACCGGCTCGAGCAGAACAAGTACGGCGACATGCTGCACCACGAGTTCGTGCACACCATGAACGGCTTCAACAGGACGGCCAAGTGAGTACACAAGCACACCTCAACTACATTTGAGTTCTGTTAAATTTTACATGTGTTTTACATGAGTTATTGGAACTTTACCTAATTGGTATTGTTCATGACGGCATCAATCGTTATTCTATTTCTATATATTAATATAATATTTTATTATTGTCACGTGTAGGTTTTTTGTTTTTTTTTTTGATGGGTGAAAATGGTATGGTAACCCCGCCTGCGCTAACGGGATACGCTGACGGAGCACCAGTGAAGGGTGATAGGTGAGAATGAAAACAGCCCAGTTAGCCCATCATGATGAATTCATCAGGAATTAACCATGATAGTTTCCAGGGGGGATCGCGAGAAGGTCGACCTAGTTGGGTATATTGCTAGCAATGGGATTCTGTCTCCATTACTAACAATCCCTTTCCCCCCTAGCTTGTCACGTGTAGGTATCTGTATGCAGCGACATGCAATATTGATATTAAAGCATGACGCATTGTTGACATTGTTGTGTTGTTACATTGCATCGTAATTATACAGATTACGTAGTACTGTGGTCAGTGTACGGGTCGCGGTCACATGATCTCGCACCAGACCTGTTTATCTCCAGGCCGTATCGTCCTCTGCGATGACATGTTAACCCACATTATTATATCACATTGCATATCACAGTGTACTATTTAATAATACAATAGTTATGCAATAGAATAGAATAACATAGAAATTGTCTTTATTTAAACAGATCTTATTTTCAATGGACTTAAAAAGGAGGTTTTTTATATATATATATTATACAACTTAGAATGGCAAACAAGCTGACGGTCCACCTGATGGAAAGTGGTAACCGTCGCCTATAGACATGAGCAGTACTATGGACATAACAGAGTATACTGTTTAGCCCATGATACCCCCCATGCGTTGTCATTCCTGAGGACTCAGGTGTTATTCCTCTGTACCCAGTAAATTCACTCCATATCCCACCCTTCATACCGAAACACAGCCATGCAAACACAGCTGCTTTACGGTTGAAACATGAATGGGACAGAGGTACCCAAGCAATCGACTTTTGTACAAAGTCTCCCTCTGGTTCTATATTGGATTATATGTATTTTTATTGTTTGTCACCTCATAACTCCGTCAGTTGTAAACCGATTTGGAAAATTATTTCTTTATCTGAAAGGATATGCTTATAAATTCGTTCTAAAGAAATTTTACAGTAGAGTAATTGTTAACGCTGTATCTGTGGTATGTCTTTGTTGTAACGTAGATATAAAAAAAATCATTGTCGTGTCAAACATGGCGTAAAATATATACGGAAAATTATATCGGAAAATCGCCATTTTTTAATATTATACCATCCTGGGATTAAAGAGTAATGCTAAACATAAAATTAAACAATAAACATAAATATGTACATAATTCACAAATCATGACTATAGTTATTCCTTTGTTTACATTTTAATTAGCTTTTATTAAAACAGACATAGTAGATATCTTTTTTTTTAATATTTTAAACTTGATTAATCGAAGCGTTATTGATCTGCGAACAATAGTTCTCATTATTGATATAGTGTGGAAGTTTACACGCTTTGTCCGGTATTCCGTTGATAGGTCGGAATTAACCACGACGGTTTCCAGGGGGAACCGCGTGGAGGTCGACCTGACAGGGTGTATTGCTAGCAATGGGACTAGGGAAGTCTATATTACTAACAACTCCCCTACTATTAGATATTGTACACAATACAGTGGCAGCGTACAGGGCAACGTGTATAATGTAGTTGGTTTTGATGCAGGCACAACAAGCAGCTGTACAGCAAGGGGCGCGAGTGGCGCGGCGCCACGTTCATCTCGCCGGCGCACGTGACCGTGCCCGACCACGTGGACTGGCGCAAGAAGGGCGCCGTCACCGACGTCAAGGACCAGGGCAAGTGCGGCTCCTGCTGGTCCTTCAGCACGGTCAGTACAACGCCATCCATGATTGTCACAACTACAGAAACGAGTCACGTCTGCACATGACAATGTGTGCGTGTGTGTAATTAGGAAAAGTGCACACCTTTTACCTTTCGTGTAATGTGAATTGAGCTGTAACGTTATCCCTCTTTTGACTGTGTGGTCCCAGCATAGAATACCACTACCCCTTCCTTTCCCATGGGTGTCGTAAAAGGTGGTTGGGTTTTTTTTTGTTTCTTTTTTTTTAATGTATACACAACAGGTTACAATCAATAACATTACAGACAGTATATAAAGATAATAGTTTGAACTAGATTGAGACCCAGACAGGTGTACACACAGCACGGTTAAAGCAGTCGGCAAACAGTGTTAAATTATAAAGTTATATAAAGAAAGCATATGAATTTGGTAAATAACAGTGAAGTACATGCAAACAATAAAAATACATAAAGATATGGAAATGTTTTGCCAATAGTTGCCACGATTAGCAGGCGTATTGGCAACCACAGTCAGACTTTAAAGATGTTTTAAGAGCGACGCTGCTGTCCATCCCTCGCCCTCTGTCAGTCGCCTTTTACGACACCCATGGAAAAGGAAGGGATGGCCTATTCTATGCCGGGGCCACACGGTTATATTTTCATTGGATTCTTTAAAATAAAATAAGTAAAATGATTGGTAACGTATTGTACACAATATTTACACTTTACGCCGATATTTATTTACTGTGCACGAGTGACGAGAGTCTAATGTTGATAACGTACCGATACGGCGGCTACGTACGCTTTGAAAGACAAAAGCTGACCTGTTTGACACGACGTGACCTGATAGCGCACCAGAAAACGGTTTGTTTTTGAATAGCCGTGACAATAACACTACACTAGTATTTTTTTAAATGCGTTGATAATTGTATGGTAACTCACCTACGCTATCGGTATACACTGGCGGGGCACCAGTGATAGATGACTGATGAGGATAAAAGCAGGTCAGTTTGCCCATCCTGACGAATTCAACTAGAATTAGACACGATAGTTTCCAGAGGGAACCGAGTGGAAGTCGAACTAACAAGGTGTATTGCTAGTAATGGGGCTATTTGACCCCATTACTAACAATACTTCCCCCTAGATCAGTGGCGTAGCTAGGTAACCAAAGGCTCTGGGTCAAAACGTAAACTAATCTAAGAATACAGGGGAGTTCCCCGCAAGTTTCAAAGATGTTCGAGACTTGTTGCAAATTCTCCTGTGTTTTTTCAATTAAGTTGCCATTATTAAAGTCACGTTCCTGGAATCTGGTTTATTTATATTCCGAATCTGGGAGACATTTTCACTAGTTTCTAGTTTGTAAATCAGAGTCCGAGGGGCCCCTGAGTTTGGGGGCTTCGTGGCACTGCCCTGTCTAGCCCTCCATTAGATTATAACCCACATCATTTGTTCTTACCTAACATTATTATTATACTGAGACCGTGCACAGTAGGGGCCTACAGAGTGTATTGTGTTTTGCACTAGCTCTCTCCATACATGGTTTTTTTTATTGATTATGGAATGGTAACCCCGCCTGCGCTATTGGTATACACCGGCGGGGCACCAGTGAGGGATGATAGATGAGGGTGAAGCAGGTCAGTTAGCCCATCGTGACAAATTAAACCAATCACGATGGTTTCCAGGGGGAACCGCGAGGAGATCGACCTGATAGGGTTTATTGCTAGAAATGGGGTTGCTAATTCCTATTACTAACAATCCCTCCCCAAATACATGTTGTTCCAATTATTTTACTATTAATAAACAATGTTATAGTCATGGGAAGTAAAAAGAAATGTTAAAAAAAAAAAACCAAGTAACATGAAAATTGTTAATTCATAAAATACAAATTAAATTCAATATTCATTTCATATTAAGTGGTAAGAAATATAATAATTTGATTAAAACATTAATTAATATATAAGTAATAACAATTACAGTGGAAAACGTCATTATTGTAGATGATTCACTTTAGGTTCTATTGTATTCATAATTAAATTATCATTATCATTATGTGATATTATCATGAACTTGTTTTACCAAATTATAATTAATCACCATGTAATGAGGGGCAGGTGCTATGACTCACGGCGAACTGTTCCGCCTCCATCGCACAGATGTCGGTTCTATGTTACTCATATTTTATTGCAGGCTGTTGTAATTGCAAATATTTATTGGGACAATCATATTTCTAGAAAACGATGACTCAGACGTGCCGCACAGTTGTGACTGTTATTGTAAATGTTTTGAAAGAAACCTTTGGAACATTGATGTTGTTATCACACAATAGATACGTATTCCTGTAAAGATATTTTTTTTTTTTTTCAATAATTTGGCACCCGAGTAAGTAGGTAGACTGTCCTAAAATGAAAATGAAGTATTTGTAGTAAGTAGTTTTGTGACCAACGTAGGTAGTAAAAGTGAAATTAATGTAAAATTTACAGTAAAATACCAAAGTACATAACAGAAATAAAAATTACTTAAAATTCTGCGAAAGTAGATAGATAGATAAATACTCTTTATTGTTTCCTCCAAAAGACTACAATAGTAAACTTATTATAAATACAAACAATTACAAGAAATAATCACAATGAGAAAACAATGGGCGACCTTATCGCTGAGAGCGATCTCTTCCAGGCAACCTTTGGATAGAGAGGAGTGATTATAAACAGTTTGGTGGGAGGCACGATGAAAAATTTTGTTAGTTCTAAATATGGGAGATGTGATACATATAATAATATAAAGTAGAGACAAAATAATGGCACTGTAAGATCTATTGTAGTAAAACTAATTTATATTGTATTAATATTCTGTAAATGATTGTTTGTTGCCATAAATAAATAAATAAAAAAAAAATAAAGACTCATAGCTAACACGTGATCTTTGAACACAACTTTACGGTCAAATGCCCGCTATATCATATCAGCCTTTAATTGTCCACTGTTGAACATCAGCCTCCCCCTTTGGGGTTTTGCCGGTAGTTGCCACGCTTGGCAGGCGAATTCACAACTGCAGTTTGACTTTGGAGATGTTTTAAAAGGGACGCTGTTGCCCATCCCTCGCTTTCTTTCACTCAGTCGCGTCTTACGACACCCACGGGAATTCTATTCCTATTCTATGCTGGGAGCGACACTGCGATATACACAACACATACAATTATAATACTGTTTAACCGCGATATAATATAAATAACAAATAGAGGAAATATTATTGTATGTTTAAACTTATCAGCAGCTCCAAATTCACGAGAATCTCTTTGTCTGTTATTATAATAAATGCGGTAGGCAAACGGTGTTATCTTAGTTTGTAAACATTCATGGACAGCCGCTGGACTGTGCACTGTACCGAACATAACTTACAATATAAATACATTATTATATGCACAGAATGCCTACTGTGTTATGTACGTACCATAGGAATAAACCCCTTTTTACATAAATTCTTTTGTACATTGTAGCGCGTTCCATTGTTCCATTTGCATCCATAAATAAAAAGAAATTCCAAATATATACGTAGGGAGACTTTGTACAAAAGTCGATTGCTTGCGTATCTCTGTCCCATTCGTGTTTCAACTGTGAAGCAGTTGCGTTTACATTGCTGTGTTTCGGTTTGAAGGGTGGGATATGGCGTGAATTTACAGGGTATAGAGGAATAACACCTGAGTCCTCAGGAATGGCAACGCATGGGGGGTATCATGTCATATCATCGAAACAGTATACTCTGTTACATTCATGGTACTGCTCACGTCTATAGGCGACGGTTACCACTTTCCATCAGGTGGGCCGTCAGCTTGTTTGCCATTCTAAGTTGTATAAAAAAATGTATAATAGACATATATAAGCATATACAGCCATTAACAGAAAATGGTGAATTTTATTCAATCTTTTTTACTTGTACTTAATGCCCCTTTTATTCAGTAAAAAGTAATGATGTTTCATTATGTTCAGACTGGCGCGCTTGAGGGGCAGCACTTCCGTCAGACCGGCTACCTGGTGTCGCTGTCGGAGCAGAACCTGATCGACTGCTCGGCAGCGTACGGCAATAACGGCTGCAACGGCGGCCTCATGGACAACGCCTTCAAGTACATCAAGGACAACGGCGGCATCGACACTGAGAAGTCCTACCCCTACGAGGCAGTTGACGACAAGTGCCGGTGAGCTCACCTCGTGTTTATCTCTGTAGAGTTTTATACCTGTCACCCACAATCCACCAATTTGTGATTTCAACATGGTACACTTTGTTATTTCTATCACTGATTATCCTCTGTACAACATTGACCACAAGGAAAACGATCCCGCCTGAAGCACCTGCGTGCAGCGACTTCCTACACGCAACAATTTCATTTCCATGAAGGTTGCTGCTCCGTTTACCTACTGGAGCTTTCGCAACAATTTTTATATTTGACTCATAATCATGTCAAAGAAAAATAATCGTTATTTTCTAAGGTTAAAGATCAGAATTACAGCTACCTTCTGTTAAAATGACTCGCTAATGTGATTAAATGTAAATGAATCGCGTGTTCGCGGTAAAGTTTGTTCATTTGACAAGATGTTATTGGCTGACGTTACCATGAAGTAAGCTTGTCACCTCTTAGTAACGTCACGATATCTAAAAACTTTTTACTTTGTGCCGGGGCAGATACAACCCTAGGAACTCTGGCGCAGAGGATGTGGGCTTCGTGGACGTGCCGCAGGGCGATGAACAGAAGCTGATGGAGGCAGTGGCGACCGTGGGCCCGGTGTCCGTCGCCATCGATGCCTCGCAGGAGAGCTTCCAGTTCTACTCCACCGGCGTCTACTACGACGACAACTGCTCCTCCGAGAACCTTGATCACGGGGTAAATTCACCGTTTATTTATATACACTTTAAAACATCAAATACAGAATATATATATAGAGTCAACATGGTGATATTTAGGATAAGTCGATTGCTTGAGTACCTCTGTCCCATTCGTGTTTCAACCGTGAAGCAGTTGTGTTTGCATAGCTGTGTTTCGGTTTAAAGGGTGGGATATGGCGTGAATTTACTGAGTACAGAGGAATAACATTTGAGTTCTCAGGAATGGCAACGCATGGGAGGTATCATGGGCGAAACAGTATACTCTGTTATGTCCATGGTACTGCTCATGTCTATAGGCGACGGTTACCACTTTCCATCAGGTGGACCGTCAGCTTGTTTGCCATTCTAAGTTGCATAAAAAAAATACCTCCTCAATATTATCAAGTTTTATTCAAAATGGGTTTACTGGCGAAGATTGCAACTGTAAAAGAATGTCCATTGCTGCGTATTCATGAATGCAATAAAACGTACAGGTGCTAGTGGTGGGCTACGGCACGGACGAGACCGGCGGCGACTACTGGCTGGTGAAGAACTCGTGGGGCCGCACGTGGGGCGAGCTCGGCTACATCAAGATGGCGCGCAACCGCAACAACCACTGCGGCATCGCCTCCTCCGCCTCCTACCCGCTCGTCTAGACCTCTAGACCCACCACTCGACAGCCATCCTTCACGGGAACCCTGCGTACCATGGGTAGCAACCCATAGTGGTCCACGCTTCAATTTCAATTATGTCAGGAACATTACACATTAGTTTTTTGTTTATGTTGTGTAAATAATATAATTGTACAAGTACGTTTCCAATTGTTGAGAGTTTAAACACACGAACATTAGCTTTAAGTATATTTTTTATATGAGTAGTGAAAAGTAATCTCAGTTGTTCACTAGAATTTCATGTTATATTCGTAAGATATTAATTGACAGTCTCTCTCTTTGACTGTTTGTTGAATAAAGTGTAATAATTCAGTGATAGGGGGCACTGGTCGTATAAATAAAATGCGTGAACTTCTAAGTGGATAAAAATATTAAAACTATGACGACATTCCTACGGTCCAAAGACTAGATTCCTACTGCCATTTTGTATTGCTTGCTAGGTAGTTGCAGCGGCTTGTCTTGTGCAAACGAGCGTCGCTCTTTACATTTTTTTATATGATAACCGTCGTCGGTGATTGTGAGCTAATATTTTTGCCATAAATTGAGAACAATCTCATTCTCATTGATGTTACTGTTTTTTTTATATTGGACTTATGTTTATCTATTTAGTTAAGGTCATAGTAAAATAGACAAGTTCAGTATGTTATGTTTTATATCCTTCAACGTGTGATATGTTTAGATGATTAATTTAGTGTACTGTAAGCATTTAATATAATATAATAAAAAGTATTTTTATATAAGAGTTGCTCTTGTCATTCATCCATTCTTATTTATTTATTACCTATAATCATACAATACAATCCACAGCTCTTCTTGGTATTATGAATACTTACTTGCTTAATAAATAACATATTAAAGATTGTAAAATCCGTAATTGGCTGTGAGTATTAGAAATAATATTACAATAAGAGCTGTGGATTTTGTAATAAATAAAATTCTTCGTATTTATGATATTGAGATTCCATTAAAGTTATCTAAATTGGTTGTCTGGTGGTAGAGAATGTCATCAGGCATTAAGACATTTAAGTACCCTGTAGACATGTTCTTATTTGTGCATAAGTATATATAAATATTTTTGAGATTGAGAATCCCATTGCTAGCAATATACCCAACCTGGTCGACCCCCTCGCGGTTCTCCCTGAAAACTATCATGGTTAATTCCTGATGAATTCATCATGATGGGCTAACTGGCCTGTTTTCATTCTCATCTATCACCCTTCACTGGTGCTCCGCCAGCGTATCCCGTTAGCGCTGGCGGGGTTACCATACCATTTTCACCCATCAAAAAAATATTGGTACTCATCTTTATTCATGACTGCCTCTTTAAAGTCTGTTAAAAATAGAATTTCATTAATGTCGGGAAATGATTAACCCTGTTATACTGAGGGGAAAGGGACTGTTATTAATGAAGTATAGCAACCCCATTGCTATGCCCTATCAGATCGGCCTCAACGCTGTTCCCCTGGAAACCATCGTAGTTGATATTTGTAAAATTCGTCATGATGCGTCGACTGATCTGCTACCATCTCTCACTGGTGCCCCGCCAGCGTGTACCGATAGCGCAGGCGAGGTTGCCATACCATTGCCACCCTTTAAAAAACCCTGTTATACGTCCTAATTATAACTGATCGAGCACGTGAATACGCGATGACACGAGACGAATGACGAGGGCAGCAGGTCGCAGGGTCACCGGCGGCGGGCGCTAATCGCTCGCTCGCCACGTCCAATTACAATGCGAACTACTTACTACGCCGTAACCGACAATCGCATATTAATTGGTTTGTTGACCTGATATGATTTATGACGCACATGACTCCATTGTAGGAGAGCTCTCCGAAATACTCCGAATGACTGAAGAAGAGAACGTTACACTCCAGGGATTTTTGCTAATGGAAATTAGTAGTCCCAATGCTAGCAATATACCTTGGTAGGTTGAACTCTTCACGGTCATCCCTTGAAACCATCATGCAGAGTATTCCGATGGCGTAGGCGGGGTGACCATCCCATTTTTATAAAAAAAAAAAAACTACTGACCTACCTTTTCATCCTCACCTATAATCTCTCTCCTCTCTTCTCGCCTCTTTGAAGTCTGTTAAAAATCGAATTTCATTCATATTGGGAAATTAACCCTGTTATACTGAGGGGAAAAGAATTGGTAGTAATGAAGTATAGCAACCCCATTGCTATGCCCTATCAGATCAGCCTCCACGCTGTTCCCCCTGGAGACCATCGTAGTTGATATTTGTAAAATTCAACTGAATTCAACAAAAAAAAACTACAGTAGGTTAAAAAAACCTTAATCTCATTAGTATGGAAGACATAATGAAAGAGATGTGTATGCAAGACGTAGTTGATGAACGAAATTATGATAGATACTTAATAATACAGGTACAAATTTGTTAAATAATGCAATTCCCCTTCCACTAGCACCGACTCTGCTCAACGGTGTCACGAGCCAGTATCCGGACTTGGATATATTGACTTGTAAACTTGTCGAGGTTCGTAGAACAGCAATACATTATTTATAAACTGTCCAATAAATGTCCAAGGGGGGAAAGGAATTTGTTAGTAATGGAGACTGCGAATCCTATTGCTAGCAATATACCCAACCAGGTCGACCTCCTCGCGGTTCTCCCTGGAAACTATCATGGTTGATTCCTGATGAATTCATCATGATGGGCTAACTGGCCTGTTTTCATTCTCATCTATCACCCTTCACTGGTGCTCCGCCAGCGTATCCCGTTAGCGCAGGCGGAGTTACCATACCACTTCCACCAATCAAAAAAAAATGTCCAAAAAATAGTACATATATATTTTTTTATTTTGATTCCTAAGAGAGCGAATTTGGAAACTATCAAGCTCCCTTAGTTGGGAAATGTAAAGAAATATGTATAAAATATCAATTAAAGAATATATGTATTAAAATTAAATAATAATTAGGTACATGAGTAAGAATATATTTTGGGGGCGAACAGTTTAGAGTTCACGAGGCGTCACCCTCGCGTGGCTCGTCTACTGATAGTGAGAAGAATGATACTTATTGACGTGGGATTGTTTTAATTTAATATGCTTACAATTTATACCAGATTTTTATAATAAAAACCAGAGGGAGACTTTGTACAAAAGTCGATTGCTACCTACCTCTGTACCATTCGTGTTTCTACCGTAAAGCAGTTGTTTGCATGGCTGTGATTTCGGTTTGAAGGTTGGGATATGGCGTGAATTTACTGGGTACAGAGGAATAACACCAGAGTCCTCAGGAATGGCAACGCATGGGGGGTATCATGGGCTAAACAGTATACTCTGTTATGTCCATGGTACTGCTCATGTGTATAGGCGACGGTTACCACTTTCCATCAGGTGGGCCGTTAGCTTGTTTGCCATTCTAAGTTGTATAAAAAAAAAACAATAAAAATAAAATTAGTACATGGGAGGATAAAATGATAGTTATTAACAGGAAAAATTGAATGATTATCGACCAAATTAAAAATAATTATAAATTATTTGCTCGACACTTGTGCACATTCGCCTAATAGTCCGCGGCGCAAGTTCGCCGACCGACCGTAGCAGTTACATTCAAATCCTCTCGCGAATTTTATGCCGTCCCCGATGATCCGCTGAACTCTATGACACTACCCCAAGCCCCTGAAAGAACCGAGAATGGAGAAAGGAAATAAAACAACTGTAGACATATGAGTGTTTATAATGTAAAAACAAAACTATTTGCACAATACAAACATACGTTCGTAGTACGTGGTGACTATGTACACTCACTAGTGTTCTCTCGCGCCTCGCGCCTCGCAACCTCACACCACACCACGCCACGGGTGAGTATAGCGTACCGCAGGATGATTACGTATTGAACAAACAATGGGTGGTCACTTTGCGATCGATGCCATTCGTGCCAATTGCCAAAAATAATTATATTAAATGCATCTTACTGTAGTAACAACGCTATAAAGATCCAGTGGTATTATACTATATGTAAGTAATTGGTAATTTTAGTTCTTAAATCGCTTTACAAATATACCAGCTTTTTCTGCTGTTCGCTCGTTAATGGCTTTCTGATTTTACAAAACATGTCAAGAAATGAATATGGACAGGAAATGTCGAACAATTATTAACTATCGCCAACTGTTTGCAAGATACGTAATCAGGGAGCGGATGTCGCTGACTCACACTGACCATTTGTGGCAGATTCCTGACATTTTTACTTTTAAAAAAGATGTCTTTATTGAAAATTCCAATTAGATAATATGAATTTTCTTGGAATCTTTTAAATATGCCACTTTTATAAATCAGCATGATCTGCCAAAGACAATCTGCCACAAATGACCACACTGCTGACTCAGTGGCAGTACATAAAATGATTAACAGGAACATAAACTGGCTGCAGCACCTCCACATAAATGTGCTTTTCGCTCGAGACGATTTGAATTACAACTCAATAGAGGCTGGTCCCAGTCTCTATTGAGAAATCTGGTAGGCTACCCAGTCTACTGGTAGGCTAGTCATTTCCTCTCGTCTCGTGATTTTTTTATTATTTATATTGATTTACAGCCAGTTTGTAGATTGTTGGCACTTTAATTTGAAGTTCGACTTTACATAGATTTTTCACATAATCTTGAAAAGGAATACGTGTTCTACGTTATAAAGTCGAGTGCCACTTCCATTTTCACTAGATGTGGCTTGCAACTTAAGACGCACGGCTAGTATCCGTGCCACACGGATGACGGTAGTTAGTTCCCACCAGGTGAATTCTCAGCCCATTTGCCTCCCAAATAAGAAATTAAAATATGAAATTGGTTTTGAGTCAACCGGGACCCTTACGCATGAAAGGTTGCGAGGCGATCGCTTCTCCATAAACGTGGTTTTAGAACTCCACAGCCATTACGAATATACGCAAATGTCCCTATACGAACGGCGTGCAAACATTTGCAATGAGATTATTTGGTACATGATTCACCGATCCTCGCCAAAGTCACGTTATACATACAAATTTCTGTGGAGACGTTGTAAAATTATCCGCGGGCTATATTAAACACACATTATTTACAATGCACATTATGGACAGTTAGCTATTTGCTACATACATCACTAAATTAGTTTAACACACTTATTTTAATATCCATACGTAGTGGTTCGACGCGAACACCGCACGGGATACTCGTAGTTCTAAGTAAGAAAATTGTTCCAAAATATTCATAACACTGGTGCTCATGTGCCAGCACGCCGTCGGCAGCGCGCCACACCTATCGCTCCAAATCGGGGTTGCCAGATCCCACTTTTATTTTTACTCAATCTTCAACTTGTATTTTCACTACAATATACCATGAAACTCTTCCAGTCAGCTCTATTTTAAACCTTATCTTTCTTAGAGCTGGCTGGAAGAGAATACATTAAATAGTTGCCCCGACAAGAGGAAACTCTTAAATAATAAAAAAGCGACTTTAAATTCAGTATAAACGGCGAAAAAAACTGGCGCTTCTGTATGTTTCTACTTTTAGCTTTCTTCTCTTATCACATCTTCTGTTTTGCTACCTTCATTCACATATTTAAAATACCGCTATCAATTTACAGATAGTAAACCTGCCAAATGATTTAGCAAATTTCTTCAAGCCCGTATCACTGTTCTCCAAAAATTTTTTTACAATTTTGTCTACAGAATAATATTTACCCAAAATGTTGATAAAAATACCCAATCTGGCAACACTGTGCCCAATACACGGCAGTTTGACTGTCAGTTTTGTCATTTGACTATTATTCTAAACATGAAATCTCATTTGATGGACAAAATTAAGAAGTAGAAATAATTTTTAAATGAATTAACATAATTTTAAGCATTTTTTAGTAATTATTTTTATGGTGGATAAATAGAAGTCCAAACTGGACATCTATTCAGACTTGCTACTGAAACAAGAGTTATAAATTAAGCATTCACATCAAGCATACATCAATGACACCACAATGTCATATGTCAGATTTGACTAGTTCAACAGGACGGGAGTTATGACAAAACGGCCTGCAAACTGGATGGTACGATGGGCCTCTAACCGGACAAGCACACCACTTGTCGACGATCCAGTGTTCCCTCTAGTTTGGCACGCGACGGCGCCACGGCCGTGCTCACTCAATGCTGGTAGAGGTTTGAGTCCACACACTTTATAACATAACTTACAAGTACATTCTTAACCTACGCTATGTACAAAATCTACAATATAACTGATGTAGTGAACTTTTCAATAACATCTTCGACTCCACTATATATGCCGCAATGAGATAGTTAAAATATCAGAGGCCTATTTAGAGAGAGGCGGGAGGCGGGAGGGGGGAAATATCCTCTGGTGGAACCTCTGTGGATCCATCCGCATTTTTGAGGGCCCTCTCCTCCCCTTCCTCAACAATTTAAAATATGCCAAAGCTAGATATATATACGGTAATATCCATAGTAAGATGGTAATGAACCTCTTCTTTATGAATGTAAGAAATTACAGTCTTACTTAGGGTACGATAATACAATAGTAATATAATTATAATAGTAAACTAATGTAGTGGAGGGATGAAAGCTACAAAACAAACAAATACAGAAAGGCAGGTTACATTTTATATATAGCCTCCATGATGAATATATGTAACGGCTTCGTACAACTGCGTTACGGTACAAACTCACGGCTCTGTCTCACTGCGACATACATACTCGTACATGTAAATACAGTAAAACATTCTCATTGTAAATGTTGAACAAAACTAATGGAAAAACATTTGTAAAAAACACTGAGCATCGAGTTACAGTAGTGTCAACTGGTAAACAGATGACACTCACCCGACTCGAACAACTGGGCTTCATGTAATCATGTTGTATGTTTTCTATACTCAGGACATTATTTGCTTCACTACATCCAGTCCCGGGACTAGAAAGCTTTCAACTGTAAGGTAACAATCAAAATTCTGTCTGTCGACGTCCACCGAGCTCGCGCTGCCGTGGCCACTGCAGCTCCTGCACCGGACACGGCAGCGCCCAGCAGACAATTGATAACCAAACAAAACAATGTCCAGACTAAAATGGAGGAGGGCGCGGCGACTATTTCTTCTTGGGCTTCTTGGGGTTCCTGGAGCGGCTCTTGGCCTTGCACAGCGGGCAGATGGGCGCGTTGCGGTGGATCTGCTGGTGGCACGACAGGCACGACTTCATCGGCGGCGGCTGCTGTCTGCATGTCAACACTTCTATAGTTATACCAGGTCAAACCAGGGGAGAGGGGAATTTAATAATAGGGACTTTAGCCCATTACTAGAATTTGCTGTTTAACGACTGATTTCTCACTGGTATTCCGCCGCTGTAACTTGTAACTGACGATTTTTCTGACGAAACATGTTTCGTCAGAAAAATCGTCAGTTAGAAAAACGACAAAACCTCTAAGTATTTTATAACTTGACAGCTGAAGACGTGATGTTATTAAGGTGATTCCCCAATATAGGGAGAACCGCGTGATGTTTCGACGGGCTTTGACGATGCAAACATGAATGCTCTGATATAAAATTTGATATCCATTATATATTACAATATTAGGCAATGAACCAGTGAGTACTCATAGACTTTGGCGACCGTCTACCATCAGGCGGATTGTAACCATCAGTGACATTCTTGTTTAAAAAAAAATACGCTATAATTAAATATTCCCCACTTGCATCAATGCCCGGACGATGTAGACAATAGACGTGCTTTGAAAATATTATTTGCATTATGATAGATATAGTTTATTGTATTAAGCGCTTCGAACGAAAATGTAAAGCAAAGAAAAAAATAACTGATTGACAAGGGCAACAAAAGAAAATAAAAAAATAAATAAATGTGTGCAGAAAGTTGATGACGAGTTCTTAGTAGTGGTGATAACATTAATATGGCATCAACGCGACAGCGTGAATCATCAAAATTAAATTAGAGAAAATGTGCAGATAAAATATTAACAAATTGAGAACTTCGCCTTTATAAAGTAAATTTAAATCATTAAAAAGAATACAATATAGACAGACATAAATGACATTCTGCACACACTGGATTTTTGGGTCTGGATCGGTAGGGGTGGGCAGCGGTGAAGGAGGGGGCGGGGGGGGGGAGGGTGGAGGGAAACAAAATAAAAGCAAACAAAATCGAACCTCAGCGAGACGGTAATGAAATCTTGTTCGAGTGCAGACCTGAACGCGGGCGGCGGCGGCGGCGGCTTGCGCGGCGCCGGCGCCAGGACCGGTCCCCCTCCCCCTCCCCCTGCCCCTCCACCGCCTGCACCGCCGCCCGCGCCGCACCCGCCGCCCGCGCCGCGCCCGCCGCCCGGCTGCGACGGGAAGCGGCTGCCGACAACCATTAGCCTGGGTCACCGCACTCACACTTACAGCTAATGCATATAGCTTATATACATCCGAGGGGGGAAAGAGATTGTTAGTAATGGGGTTTAGTAGCCCCATTGCTAGCAACATACCCTATCAAGTCAACCTCTGTTCCATTCGTGTTTCAACCGTGAAGCAGTTGTGTTTGCATGGCTGTGTTTCGGTTTGAAGGGTGGGATATGGCGTGAATTTACTGGGTATGGAAGAATAACACCCTCAGCCCTCAGGAATGGCAACGCATGGGGAGTATCATGGGCGAAACAGTATACTCTGTTATATCCATGGTACTGCTCATGTCTCTAGGCGACGGTTACCACTTTCCATCAGGTGGACAGTCAGCCTGTTTGCCATTCTAAGTTGTATAAAAAAAAACCTCCACGCGATTCCTGGAAACCATAGTAATGAATTCTTGAATTCGTCACAGTGGGTCACTTAATCTGCTTTTGTCCTCACCTATCATCCCATACTGACACCTCGCCAATGTATACCGATAACACAGACAGTGCTGTCATTCCATTTTCACCCATAAAAAAAACAATATATCTGAGAGGATGTTAGTGTAAGCATATATCATACATATTTCTATCGTAAAAGAGCAAATCAACTGCCAATGTGATTATTGGCACAAGAATGATACCTTCTGTTATAATAAATAGATCTCACACTGCAGTGTCAACACGCTGACCATACAACGTAAACATACAATAATTAATAGGCAAGAAAGCTTCTTGACCGCATGCAGTCAAGCAGTGTGGGGTGAACTTACCATGACACTGAGATGACTTTAAAAATGTTGCAGGGGGTTGCTATGGTCAGAAGTTGGCCATGAATGAATTGTAATGATGATGTACAGTCGACGATTCCCATATATCAGAGTATAAACAAAATACCAACTCGGGTGTGATGGGGCTGCCCTCCTCCTCGTGCAGGTCGGGCAGGCGGTCGAGGCCGAGGCACTGGCGCCGCAACAGGTCCACCTCCGCCTTCAGCGGCCGGTAGTCTTCGTGCAGCCGCGACGCGTTCGACAGCTTACGCGTCATGCTCTCCTCTGTCTGCTTTATCACGGTCTCCATCTGGAACGTCACACAACACATTCCTTCAATTCATCGCACTTTACAATCATCCATTCAGACGTAACGTAACAGTGCAGCAGCAGGAACATGCTCATGACATAAGAACCTTACGTAATACTAGTTCCTGCTTACGAGCGTGACGGACTTTTAAGAATTAAAAGGCAATTCTGCTAAAATCAAATGCTGTAATAGTACATTTCTGCAGCGACCAGCAACTGAAGCATTAATGGACGAACGTGGAAATGTGGGCCGAGGTGTAGCCGAGGCACACATACGTGAGTCTATCAATGCCTAGTTGTGGCCAAGGCTTGTAAAGTACTTTTCTCAAACAATGCGCGGAAAGCAAAAACATAATTTTACTTTTTAAGTTCAATGACAAATAACGAACAATAATAATTTTTCATGCGCCATAGTGTCCCTTTGTTTTTTTTTTCAATAAACAGCTTTCTATTTGCAGGCCAGTTCCAAATTTAAATAAAACCTTTTATTAGTTGCCTCCTTAGTAGCCATGTTTCGAAGTAAAAGGTCATTCCATTTTTAAATTACAGGACAGGTATGAGTTTACATAGTAATTTATCTGGCCGCAAAACACGACAGATATGGATTTTCATACAACTTTTGCCGGCCGCTGCCCGCATGTACCTGGCCAGTACGGCAATTTTGATTTATCTCGACTCAGATTGTCAAAATAATTCCAAGCATGTTTGAGAAATAAGTATTTACTTTTATGAATTACCAGGTATAACAGCTGCCTTTACCGCGTACATTATATTAAGAAGTATCCTGTCTTAATCTGAGATAATTTTGATTCACTTGCCTACCAATTTTGACTAACAACAAAAATAACAAAATTGATTTCCACACGGTATGGGTTGGGTAAAAGCCATTAAAACTCCTCTGTCTAATCCAAACAAGCTTTAGCTCTAGTAACATTCATAGTATTTATGAAATTACTATGAATGTATATAAATTAGTATCATACAGGGGGAAAGGGATTGTTAGTAATGGAGACTGAGAATCCCATTGCTAGCAATATACCCAACAACCAGGTCGACCTCCTCGCGGTTCCCCCTGGAAACTATCATGGTTAATTCCTGATGAATTTATCATGATGGGCTAACTGGCCTGTTTTCATTCTCATCTATCACCCTTCACTGGTGTTCCGCCAGCGTATCCTGTTAGCGCAGGCGGGGATACCATGCCATTTTCACCCATCAAAAAAAAAATAGTATCATACAAAAATGACTATTCAAGAATTTTTTTTTTTTTTTATACCACTGAGGTGGCAAACAAGCATACGGCCCACCTGATGGTAAGCGGTTACCGTAGCCTATGAACGCCTGCAATACCAGAGGTATTACGCGCGCGTTGCCGACCCTGAAGAAACCTCTTTACCCCCTTTTGAAGAACCCCATGCTGTAGTCTCTCGGGAAAACCTCGGCAGGGAGCTCATTCCATAACCTGAGTGTTCGTGGGAGAAAGTATTAAAGAGAATAAAGAGAATTAGCCAAGAATAATATATTTTATGTTACAATCAACAACCGTATATGAACATCTAGTTACCATAGCGACCTAAACACAGATATATAACTACACTGATTTAAGATCACTAGACGTGCCACATACTGGAAGTGCTTCCATAACATTCCCTCTCCTTTTTCAAGCCAAACTCATTACATAGCTTTATTAGTCTTGGCTTGTAAACAGGCTTTGTAAAAATATCGGCAAGTTGTTCTTCCGTTGGTACTTGTTCTATAGTAACTTCTCCTTCAGATACACACTGTCTTACATAGAAGTGTTTTAACTTTATGTGTTTTGTTTTACGGTGTTGTTCATATGATGGATTATATGCTAATTTGATTGTAGACTCATTGTCAATGCGTAGAATAGGTGTATTAAGATTAATTTTTAAACTATTAAATAATCTTTTGAGCCAAACTATCTCACGGCATACTTCACTAGCAGCTACTACCTCTGCCTCAGTGGATGACAGGGCTACCATTGTCTGCTTTGTACTTCGCCAAGATACCGCCGATCCAGCATACAAACACAGCATTCCGCTTGTAGAGCAGCCACTAGTATTATCGCCACCATGATCAGCATCACTATAGCATATGAGTCTTTTTTCATTTTTCTTGTATTGTAAACCAACATCAATAGTTCCCTTAAGATACCTTAGTATTCTTTTTACTTGTTGAATATTTCTCTTATTCTTATGTCCATCTAAATTTCTCGACACTACTCCAACTGCATATGCAATATCCGGCCTAGTGCCAACCATCAGATAGGCCAGAGATCCAACAATTTGTAGGTAAGGAAAACTAATTTGATTGTCGTCTTCTTCATCTATTCCTTTTTCAGAATCTTTAATTATGGGAGTTCCAACAACCTTGCAATCACTCATTCCATATTTTTCTAATAACTTTTTAGTGTATGCAGCTTGGTGTATTTTTATAGTACTGTCACTGTATCTCTCAATTTCTAACCCAAGAAAATAGGACGGCACCTTAGTTGTTATTTTGAAACGTCCTTTTAATTCATTTTCAATGAAATTTTCTGTTACTATCTCATCTGATGCAGCTATTAATCCATCGTCCACATATAGTCCGAGCAGTATCTTCTTTCCTTCACGTTCTCTTACATAAAGACAAGGGTCTGCATCACTCTGAATGAAACCGGACTCCATAAGAAAGTCATGAATACACTCATTCCAGCATTTAGGTGCCTGTTTTAGTCCATATAAGCTTCTTTTAAGTTCGCATACACGACCGGTACCATCATCGTAGCCTTCAGGTTGACGCATAAACAGCTGCTCTTTTACAGTGCCATATAAAAATGCTGTAGTGACATCGAACTGTTTAAGCGTTAATCCTTCGTTTGCGGCAATACTTAATAGGACTCTAATAGTGCTCATTTTAGCAACAGGGCTAAATGTGTTATTGTAGTCTATTCCTTTCCTTTGTGTATAGCCAACAACAACTAAACGTGCTTTGTACTTATCCACAGTACCATCAGGATTTCTTTTAATTTTAAATATCCATTTGCATTGTAGTGCTTTTCTATTCTTTGGCAAATTTGTCAGTTCCCATGTCTGATTTTCATATAATGAATTTATTTCATTATTCATTGCCTCAATCCACTTATCCTTTTCAGGACTGTTTAAGACTTCTTGATATGAAGATGGTTCAGAAACAGATATAGCCTCGTTAATGAATTCCTCAAAATTGAATCTCTCAGGAGGTTTAATCTGGCTACGATCACGAAGTTGTCGCCCCATCGTTGCCTTTATTTCATTTTCATCCCTTTCATTATCTTCTATAAACGATTCAATATTTTCATCCCTACCATTCGTCTCTATATGTGAATTTAAATGAGAATCATCATCAGTTCCACAATTTGCAGAAGGTATTGGTAGTACATATGTTTTATTTCCTACTGGCTCTACATTAGGTTTTTCTGGAGGTTTGTCAATCTTGCGTTTTTCTAGTAAAGATTTCTCATCAAATACTACATCACGTGATCTCGTTAATTTTAGATTTTTCACATCGTAAACGCGATATCCTTCATCTCCATCATACCCAATAAGTATTCCTTTCTCGGCTTTACTCTCTAACTTTCTCAATCTTTTCTGTTTTGGGATATGTACATAGCAATTGCATCCTATAATTCTGAGATGATTTATTTTTGGCTTTTTATTATACCATAGCTCATGCGGTGACTTTCCATCTACTGGAGTTGGTCCCGTTCTATTGAGTATATAGACTGCAGCTTTAGATATTTCAGCCCATAAACCTTTTGGTATCTCATTATGAGCATGCATGAGTGCTCTTGTCATCTCCACAATTGTACGATTCTCTCTTTCAGCAGAATCATTTTGTTCAGGAGTATATGGCATTGTCAACATTTGCTTTATTCCAAATTCTTTCAAAGTATTACGTACCTGTTCGTTATCAAATTCTCCTCCATTATCGCTCAACAAACCTTGAATGACGTGTCCAGAAGTATAAACTTCAGCTAGAAATTCCTTCAAGCGAGCGTGTACTTCTGACTTGTGTCTCAAAAAATAGATCCAACGATATTTTGAGTATTGATCTTTAAACAGAACATAATATTTAAATTTTGAAATTGAATAAGAAAATGGTCCACAAACGTCTGTGACAATTAGCTCTCCAGGTTTGGTAGCTTTAGGTCTTTCTCCGAACTTCTTTCTGTGGCTCTTGCCGAAGATACAGCCTACACAAATGTCAGCAGAACTGGAATCTAGCCTTATTCCAAGCTCTTTTTGTATTAATTTAGCTACATGACGACAATTTTGGTGCCCTAAACGTTCATGATACAGCTGAAGATTCTGTAGCGTCGATAACTGATTTACTTCATGTTCAGGCATTAATAGTTTTACATTTAGTTTATATAAACTACCATGCTCCTCACGGTTTCCAACTAAAATAACTTTACCATTATTCTTCATACAACATGATCGAGCAGTTGATTGAAAAAGACTATTTTTAAGCACATCTTGCGCAGCTAGTACAGAGAACAAGTTTCGTTGTATACTTGGTACATACCATACATTAGTCAATGTTATCAACTGTTTTTGTCCATTTATATCAGCTTCAAGTTGGATAGAACCTTTGCCAATGGCTTCAATTCCGTCCCCGTTAGCAGTCGTAATTGTATGAGGATCATGAAAGTACTCGAAAGACTGAAATACATCTCTCCTATTAGTTACGTGACTTGTCGCGCCGTTATCTACGTACCATGATTCTTTATGAAGATTTTTATCATTGCAAGCTAGAGCTAGACCTGTCGACATTACTGCATTCGTAGATTGCTTTTGAGGTTTTGGAGGTCTACCATCCGCAATCCACTTTTTACATGACCTGACTTTGTGAAATCCTTCTCCACAATAGTTGCATTTGAACTTTTTCTTCTTACTTTGCTTCTCATTACGTTTCTCACCTCGTACCATAAGAAGTTCATTGCTACTTTCACCTTCATCTATATTTTTCTTTAAAGACCTTTCTTATGCGCACAGCTGAGTAGTCAAGTTCTCTATCGTATGATCATTCACTGACATCAAGGCCCAACTAGATTTGAAATTGAAGTACTCCTCAGGAAGTGAATCCATAATTTTACATATCAACAACATCTCTGGTAGTTCGGTTTTGCCTTGTTTCATTAAGATCAGATTTACTTCATGCCATAAATTCTTTGCTGTAGTCAAGTGTGTCCCCATATCGTGAGTAGGATCAAGCTTATATCCAAAGAATTGCATGCAGACATCATAAAAGCGATCTTGTGATACTCTTTCATAAAGCCGGTTCAGTTCATCCCAAGCTTCTTTAGCTGTAGTAAAACGCATAACTTTGGCGAGCATTTTCTCTGTCATATTGGTGGTGAGTAGTAAAAATGCAGTGCTATTGATTCGCTCATAAGCATCGTACTCTGCTTTATAAGTCGATATAGCTCCCGGTGTGGCAGTGGTACTTAGATGTGTTGGCTTTGTGAGTGTCCCTTGAACCGCTTCCAAGGCTCCGGCGTGTGTTCTCAACAGCATCAACACTTGAAATTTCCAAGTGGTCCAGTTAGTTCCGTCGAACGGTCGAATGTCGAGTTTTACATTTGTAGACATGTTTACACTCTCTCCGAACCTTTGTTCTTTACAAACTATCTATTTACCGAGGTCGCGAACGCTCTGCTACCATATTAAAGAGAATAAAGAGAATTAGCCAAGAATAATATATTTTATGTTACAATCAACAACCATATATGAACATCTAGTTACCATAGCGACCTAAACACAGATATATAACTACACTGATTTAAGATCACTAGACGTGCCACATACTGGAAGTGCTTCCATAACAGAAAGCATCTCTGAAACCGCGTTGTACGCGACCATTTAGGCTGTAAGGTATGAGGGTGAACTCCCTGCCGATGGCGAGCCGTACGATGATAGAAAGTGGCCGTAGGCATCATATTGAATAATTCCTCTGAGCACAATCCGTTGTATAAGCGGTAGAACACGCAGAGTGAGGCAAGAATGTTTGGAAATAAATTTACTTGTTATTATAAAAACTCTTTCTCTTCCACAAATTGTTATAATAAATTCCTGACCGATATCGCCGGTCAAGGCGTTTTCAGAGGTTTATTTGCATTTAAAACTATTATCTTTCAATAATTATTATAAAAGGATTTTGAAAATGTGCTTGAAAAAGATATGACCTCATGTGTAATCCTCTAAATTTAAAATTCTCTACTTTCAGAATCAAAACGAATGACGCTCCACGATCTTACAAAGAAAAAACCATTTAGTAGAGCAGTGGAAAAGATATTACGTGGCGATACCATTATACACACATTTATATGAATTATATACGTATTCCAAATGGCTAATGCTCAATGTGGGAGAGCTCACTGACAACGAAAGCAAACAATTGCTTCAGCTCCGCCAACAATAGCGGCGCAGTGCTCGGGCGGCGCGTGCACAAACAAACAATGGCTCGCTGTACACTATGTATTTATAGGACGCGCATTCCTAGTACTATCACCGGTTAGGAAACTACAATTAGAACACTGTTATTTACAATACACTCAGAAATATACATTTACACTAAATACATAAAATCTTGACAATAAGATTTTACCACATTTTTTTTATACAACTTAGAATGGCAAACAAGCTGACAGCCCACAATAATGAAGTATCTATAACAGACATCGATTACACGTCTGTTTTAGATAGTTTATTATGTATTATTTTATTTTATCGATACCTAACTGTGAATATAAATACAACTGTACGGAGTTCATAATTGTACTATAATAAAATTCATACATATTCGAAACCGTAGAGGGTAGGGGGTCGCAAAATATGTTTGCATAATAAGGGGGTCATGAAAAAGATTGAAAAATACTGCATTCATACATTTCGCCGAGCATATTAAAAATCAATGACACAATATAAGCCTACCCTCTTAGACTATATAGGTTTCATAATGATGTTTGCCATCACAAGAAAGTTGCACAAAGACACAAAACATGTACAATATGTGTGAATAGTCTATTCACATTCAAGGCAAATGTGAATAGGCAATTAGAGGATCCACATGTTCCATTTTAGACCACACTGTCACATTCCAGCAGATGAGATCGTGATCAACTGCAGGACCTTTCAATAGGACAAAAGAATATAAATATAAATAAATATAATTGTGAGAGACTGGTGCCTGAGATAGGTATAAGAATACCTGTATTACAGCTCACCGGGGCCTCACTCCGCAGGGTTACTTACTAAGTACTTGTAATAGTGAATTCAATGTAATAAATATAATTTATAGGAAGAGATAATTAATTATAATTCAATCTGTGAGTTGTGTGTGTGTGCGTGCGCGCGCTTGTGTGTGTGTGTGTGTGTGTGTGTGTGTGTGTGTGTGTGTGCGCAAGTATGTGTGTGTGTGTGTGCGTGTAATATGTCAAGAAGTGGCAAAAAATGAAGGTGACAATCTCTCTTTCTTTTATGAAATCATATGTATCCTGTGTACTCTTATGTATCTTAAATGCTAATTTATATTCCATAGGGACAATATTTCTCATTGTCTTCGTCCATATCCCAGCTCAGCGCACTGAGTTTATTACTTATTGCTTTGCCACTCAGGCCATTAAACACTGGAATGCGTTGCCTCTTGACATTAAATATATTATAAATAAATCTACCTTTAAACATAAATAAGGGGTTCACTTCTTAAAAAACTTGTAACATATTTTTTTTAATAACTTTTTCTCTTTGTTCCTATCTTTTGCTTTTTAATTGCACCTTTTGTTTCAGTCATAGGTATTTTTCTGCCTTATTTCCTTTTATTTGCTGTTCTTATGTATTATCATTACAGTTATGGTTGTATATTATATATATTTATTTTTGGATGTATGTAATATGTAGTAAAAATATTTATACATATTTTAGTAGTAAATGCACCGCCTACTTAATTTCCTGCTTGCGTCGTGGTTGACTGGTAGAGAACATATTAGGTGTTAAGTCCGCCATATGTACACTTACTTATGTTATATAATTGTGCATTCAAGTTTAAATAAATAAATAAAATTTATATCTTCTAACATACCCAAGTACAATTCTATTTCTTTTTTACAATTTTTTTATCAAGGGGAGACTTTGTACAAAAGTCATCTGCTTGGGTACCTCTGTCCCATTTGTTTCTGGTGTGAAACAATTGTGTTTGCATGGTTGTGTTTTGGTTTCAAGGGTGGTACATGGCAATTAAATTCTACTGTACAGTAGTAAGCAAGTAAATTTACTTGCCTACTACTGTACTGTAAGTATAATTATACTATACATAATACCCTAGTCGTCAGGAATGGTGAAAATGAAGGATTTTCATATTTATAGGTGACAGCTACCACTTTTCACCAGACGGGCTGACAGCTTGTTTGCTGTTCTAAGTTGCATAAAAAAATATGCTAATAGGCCACCTAACAGAAAATAAACTATTATGGTAACTATTATGGTAACTATTGACATGAACTGGACATGGCATTCATCATATCTACATGTCTAGACATGTAATACTTGCATTAAATAATAATGTATGTACTAACAGCATTGATATCAGCATGAATCTGGCGAAGTTCCTCCACATGGCTCATTTTCTCCTGCTGCAGCAGCTCCATCTCTCGCTTGTACTGAGCGAGGCACCGCCCCTCCTGGTCACCACTGCGGACCTCATTCAGGATACTCCGCTTCAAACGCTCCAGTGTTATTGTTTTGTTTCTAAACAGACACAATACAATTGCACAATAAATAGGAACACATTTTGTATGTCAAGACAAGTTCACAAATACGTCATGCTCATACTAAACTTACGATAACTCGTTTTATAACAAATACGGCGATTTAATAGAAAAACTAAATGTGATAAGGGAAACAAATTAAAAAAAAAATACATACATATCTGCACATTTATTGGCGTGAATTGAAAGAAACATCGCTTAATATGAATTAAAATAGTAAAACACAAATATTATAATTTAAAATAATTGTAACGTATGAATCCGTGTCAAGTATTTATTGATCCAAGTCCACAGGTGCGAACAAATTCAAATCATTACCTCCCATTAAAATGTTAAACAAATGTACCTGATTTCTTTCATTGCTTCTAACTTGTGATAAATTTCACGCTCGTTTTCAGCGGTCATTTCTTGATAAAATTGCAATATATGTGATAGATCTGCCGTCCTAAAATAAATTAAAATATTTGGTAAAAACAATACACGAATCCATAAAATAAACTTAGATGCGATGAATGAAATGAGTGAATGAAATGACCAAAGAGTTTGTTTGTTTTTTTTTTTTTTTATTTATTGTGACTTTGGCGAAAGCCATCAGCCAAAAAGTAACTGACCAAAGAGTATATAAGTAAGGGATTTCAGTGAAGAATAAGAAGTTCAACACTTTTTTAATTAATGATTTTAACGGCTCTAGGCACATGCTTTTTAGAGTCCAACATACAACAACTTGATATATTATCGTGCTTCGTCCGTAGTTATTAAGCATGCGTCTTAATCAAGTACGCAAATATGCCGCTTTTAAGACAAACAAAAGGTCATAATTTAATGTTTAAGGATATTCTTGTTTCACCGAAAATTACTCTATATTTGTCTTGTATGTGTGTGTAATGTTTATTTCAAATCAAATTAAATAATTGGTGAAATGTAAGTGTTTCACATGTTGAACTGTCTTTTGTTTTTTTCATACTGCACAAAGAAAGACCTGATCGTGTATCGAACATTTGTACTAGCGAAATAACATGTGATTAACAAGCGAACAGCAATACATTTTGAGGTCACTATACGCTGACCTCAATCGCGAAGGAGAGCCTCACCGACGATCCACCGTCATTGTGAAAACCACGACCACTCTGCCAAGAGTATACGACTGAAGAGAGAGAGATACGCTGATAGTTAATGATGAAAGAAAGGATAAAGTCAGGTTCATCATAATGAATTTACCAAAAATTAACCATAATGTTTTTTAAACGAAACCGCGTGTAAATAAACCCGATAAAGTATATTATTGTCGATAGGACTCGTAAACCCCATTACTAACAACCTATTTTCACTCCACCAGTGAGAGATGATAGGTAAGAATGAAAAAGCAGGTGAGTTAGCCTATTGTGATGAATACACCTGGAGTTCAGCACGATGATTTTCAGAGGGGCCATGTGGAGGTCGACTTGACAGGGTATATTGCTAACAAAGGGACTGGTAGTCTGTATTACAATAGATAATATAATACTAATAATCAAGGGACTACCCCCTAGTAAACGAGTACGTTATATCCTAATTTAGTAGGATACTTTATAGTATATAATATTTGAATAGTATATAACTATTCAATGCGGGTAAAGCCTCGAGCAACTGCTAGTT
Organism: Galleria mellonella; assembly: GCF_026898425.1. NCBI lineage: Eukaryota > Metazoa > Arthropoda > Insecta > Lepidoptera > Pyralidae > Galleria > Galleria mellonella. Next base: position 4,258,698 of record NW_026442114.1, read on the forward strand.
TAAAATGTTTTGTTTTTTTATAAGTTTATATGTTCGGTACATACTATGGTCGATTTTGAGGCGCACTTTCTCCAAATTTATCTCTAAATTTAAAATATAATATCACAGCAATATCTTTATTTAATTGATCAATAAAAACTAATTTTCTAGTAATTTAAGTCAAAATTATTATGATTTTTGTTTACGGTGGTCTATAAAATAGTAATTTCGCAAAATTATCAAATTCAAATCTTAGATTAAGAGGAATATAATGATGCCTCAGAATTGCCCCTTGGCCGAACTGACAACACTGTTGCATTTTCATCCGAAATGAAAATGGCCGACTAACCATCAATAGCGGCTTGCTGTCAAAATAATATATTAATTTTTGGTTACGCGCATGCAACATTGGTCAACATAAATATTTCATATTACTAGCTAACTAAATGAACCTAAGGAATCTGGTAACAGATGTGAAAATAAATCTGCAAAGGTCATTTACACCTTTGCAGTTTCGTGCTTCGTGTCGTGCGTACTAAGCACTTAAAGCGATCGCTGTTTACATCCTCAGAAGAGATGAGCGACGAGGGCAGCGAGGATTCACCGCCGCGCCCTAAGCGCAAAATCAAGAAGGTGATGGTACTGCCTTCGGAATCCAGCTCAGACAGCGACGAATCCGTCGGGGCGACTGGTACACGTAGGAAGAGACTGAGGGTAAACGTCGCTCTTGGAACTCGTAAAGTGAATTATTTCGTGATTAGTGCCATTGCTAGTGATGATGTGCATTATTTCAGGTTATCAGCGATGCAGAAACCGACAGCAGTGGCAGTTCAGTGGTTCGCCCAGGGACAAGGCGCCGGCGGGCTCTTCCCAAACTGCGAGACTCGGACGGCGATAGTGATACATCGGGCTGGGCCACCGACCACTCGTCTGCCACCAAACCTACTCCCACGCCAAATAATCCCAAATCTGGCTTTGCGTCAGATAGCTCTGAAGGGAACTCTGAGAAGTGCTCTATTTGTCTATTACGGTTTACAGATCAGGAGGTGGGAACACCTCAGAGCTGTGAGCACATATTCTGCTTGGACTGCATCACAGAATGGTCTAAGAATGTGAATACATGTCCTGTGGATAGAATGACATTTGATTTCATTGTTGTGCGAGCATGTGCAGGAGGTTCCGTGTTGAGAACAGAACCTGTGAATGTGATGGAACGCAGGCCATCTGTAGATCTATTGGTCATCGAAGATCCTACCCTCTGTGAGGTTAGTTATATTTATAATTCATTTTTCTTTGCTTTTTGTGCATTCTTTTTATTCCAATTACTTATTCATTTAAAAATAATATAGATAAAGTAATGATAATAATATGTAAGGAATTAACACAAGAACATTTTTGTTTTAGCCATTTGTTAATTTTTTATTGTTGTTTTAATTAAATAAACAGTCTATTTACTTGTTTTTGGTTTTTTAATTGATGTATTATTTATATAATAATGCTATTAGTGTTCTTATGTTATTATTAGAAAAAGATCTGGATCAGTGCTTACCTGGTGTATGCTAATACAACAAAGTTTATATTGATAGTAATCAATTTTGTGTGCTAATATTTAAATAAATTATTTATTATGACTATGTGTGCATAGATTTGTGGCAGTGCAACCGATGAGGAAACAATGTTGCTCTGTGATGGTTGCGACCTAGGATTCCACATGCATTGCCTGTCACCCCCGCTTACACAGGTAATGTAAACTATATAATAATAATTGATTATTTTTAATTGCACAATTTATATTTTTGCTAACAGATATAATTAATATTCCAGATACCGGTAGAGCAATGGCTTTGCCCAAATTGTGATGATCTTTTGGGTGTTATACATCTTTCAGAAGTTAATAACTTGTTTGATGGAATTATAGATTTAGATTTACAAATGGGTCGCAGACCCGTAATTCTCAGAGACCCCAGTAATGTAAGAAGGTCTTCTAGAAATCTTAGCACTAATGATGAGCCCTCTACATCAACTGGACGAAGGGGCAATAACAGGAATAATGATGAACCAACCACATCTCGTGAATCCCGGGCACCACCGAATACTAGGAACAGCTCTCATACAACAACTAGACGAAGAACTGCTGGCACACAGAGACGAAGGTATAAGAGAAGAAAAACCAAAACTGTTATTATTGAATATGAAGTGGAAGAAAATGGCAAATTCCCTGTCACTAAAAGAATAAAAAGAAAGATCAAGAAACGGAGAGTAAGTGTCTTATTATTTTTGTAAAATATATATATGGTTTATATTTCATATTTTTAATTTTTTTATATTTTTATCTAGACAAAAAAGCGACGATCGCGTACGGCCGCGCGGCGATCGTATATGCGGGCCAGCGTTCAAGCGAAGCTCGCCACCATGAAGATTGATCAGAGGCAAGATCTAGCACAAGCATCTGCTGGCAATAGTGGGGTGCAAAATTTATCAATACAACGCCACAGGGCTGGCATACCATCCCTGAGTTTATTTGGGAATCCTAACCAGCTTGAATACTTTTCTGAAGAAGAGCATGATGTCTCTGAAGGTGCTACAACTGCAGTGGCAGTCAGACCTACGTCCAATATTTTAAATATGTTCAGACAGGTATATATTTTAAACATTTTTAATTAATAAAGGTTTTTAATATTATGTATTGATTTCATTCTATAATTTGGAAACATATTATTCCAGAGTCGCAGAAAACGTATTACAATAGATTCCCCACCTCACGCATCAGCAGCACCAGATATCCTTTCAAGTATACTCGAGAGCCAAACATTACTACACTCCAAACATTCTGTGGTTTCAATTTCCGTAGATGGCAATGTAAATATTAAACTCGAGACTCGTGAACATAGTAAACCTAAAGTACCAGCTACTCCAGAAGAAAAAGTTGACTTGTCAAAAGGGGAAGATGTCGCAAAGAAAGTGCCATCTTACCCAGGGCAATCTCGCGGTGGTGGCGGTTGGGGTGGCGGTTACCGCGGCAATTATCACCGAGAACAAAATAATCCTAATAACTTCAACAGAAGTGGCAACTACGAGAACAATTATAATAGTGGATATCAAAATAGGCAAGGGAACTCTTATCAACAAAATAATAATCGCCGCGACGAGACTGATTCATATGGTAACTACATAAGGAGGCCACACCAGTATTCTCACAATGATGATAACAATTTTGAACGCAACAGAAGACAGCCACCACATGCTGAGAATAGTAGGGGTCCAAATGCAAACTTTTTACTTAACCCAAACCAGAGGCTCAATGACCAGGGTAGATACAGTGTGGGTTCTTCATGGTCGCCATACAGCGGGGCTCCCGGACCCCGCCAAGACTTCCCACCCTCACAGGCTAGACATTCGTTTGGTGGTTTCGAAAACCCTTTAGATATGAGAATGGGCCAAATGTCTGTACAAGATACTGTAAGCAACGATAATGTCGAATCGTACATGGCTCATGACAGTCGACGCCAGGAGAAGCCAGCGAATACATATCAGCCTCTGCCGGAACCACCTATGTTTGAGTTTGACAAAACACCTGAAGTTGAAAAATCTGAGGATGAAAAAAGCGATTCAGGACTTGTGATCGATACTGAGAAGTATGACCCTACGGAGCCCACCAATGATGACGACGATGAGTACGCTGATGAAGATAACACGCCGGCGAGTGCCGACGTACCACAACCGCCACCGCTGCCGCCGCCGCCCACCCAGCCGCCCACCTCGCATTCTAATGTACAAAACATATTATCAGGCATCGACGCTAGTGTGATTAATGTGCCACCTAATGTTCTTAACACTGCAGTGAAAGAGGTACTCAAAGAACATATAAATTTAATTGGGCCATCTGGTGCAAATTTACACGACGATAGGAGCGATGACGAATCGGATGGAGATTGTCCAAATTTTTCTATATATTCAGCCACTAGTGTCCATATAGCTAATACCTCTAATATCCTATCCTTGGAAGCACCTAGCCAACCGCTTCGTGATGAACTCGAAGATCTTGTCCAAGAAGATGACGACGTGCCGGAAACCACATCAGCAACTCACATTGCTCCAGTCTATAATTCTTCTGAAGATACTGAGAAACCTATTTCGACTACTGTAATTTCGAGTAAGCAATCTCACAATGAGTTTAGTATTAAAAAGAAATCTGAAGAAGAGTACAAAGAAAAGGTTTCTAAAAGGTGTCCTATTACAACTAATACTCGTAATCCTATTAAAATAAAACTTAATACTCCTTCTTTAATTAAGCGGCAAATAAGCTTATATGATGAAGAGGAGGAAGATAAAAGTGAAGACGAGGCGACATTAAATACAGAAGAAAGAAAAATTGAACAAACTGAGCCACTAGAGGAAGAAAACTTTGTGTCTAATAAACAAAGTCCTGAGAAAGTACTGGATAATGAAAACGCAAACAAGGAAATAGAAAGGGCTCCATCAGTTGACAAAAATATTACAACTGAATTAACTACTGCTGACATAATTAAAGAACCTTCAGAGGCAGAAGAAAGTGAGATTCTAGATGAAAATGATAGAGCAAAAGCATCACCAAAGCGAGATGATAATTTAACAGAAGATGATACTAGTGAAACCAAAACAATGAATACTGCTAATACAGAAACTAAGGAGGCAGAGGAACAAAATAATGTAGAGATGTCGGAGTATGATGAGAAGTCAGAAAATGAAGTTCATTCAGATATGGATAATGACGAAATTACAGATAAAGATTTACATATGAATTCTGAGTCACTGAAAAAAGATTCGGTAGAACGAAATGAAGAAGGTTTAGAAAAAATGACTGAGTCTATAAGTGAAACCGAGGACGAGCGAAGCTACACCCCCTGCCTCGATGAGAACAAGTCGAAGGATACCTCATTAGAGACAGAAAAAGAAAAAGGTATCGAGGGTCTCGACACAGAAATGATATCGGAGGACGAGGGCAACGAAATGTTCTCCGATAATGAGAAAGCGCCATCGGACCGCTCGCGGTCCTCGCCTCCCAAGGCGACCCCGGCGATCGACGGCGAGGAGGGGGAGATAGTCGATAAAAAGAAAGAGACCAAAAGCGACGACCGGGACGAGGGAAAGAAAAAAAAGAAGAAAGAATCCAAGAAGGAGGGAAAGGAGAAGAGCAAAAATAAGAATAAAAAGAGCGAAGTCGCGTTCAAGAAACTCAGCAAGAGCGGGAAGGAGCGGAACTACAGGGAGAGGGACAAGGAGGAGCGCAACAAGGGAAAAAAGGAGCGACGCGGATCCGCCGACGCGACCGAGAAGGAGAGGCAGAAACAGAAGCGAAAAGAAAAGCGGAAGGATCTCGAGAGGTACGACGTGCGCACCGTCGTCTCCGAGAAGAGGAGGAAGCTGAAGGATCCTTTCGGGCGCGACGTGTCGCCCGGGCCGCGCTCTCGCTCGCCTTCGCCCTCGCTCTCCCGCTCGCGCTCGCGTTCGCGCTCGCGCTCGCCGCCCGGCCTGCGCTCGCCGCCGTCCCCGCGCCCGCGCCGCTCGCCCTCCCCGAGGCTGCGCCGCTCGCCGTCGCCCCGCTTCCGACGTTCGCCGTCGCCGCGGCCGCGCCGCTCGCCGTCGCCGCGCCTGCGCCGCTCGCCGTCGCCGCGCCGCTCGCACTCGCGGCCGCGCCTGTCGCTCACGCCGCGCTCGGCCACGCCGCCGCGCCTCGCCTCGGCCAGCCCGCGGCGCCGCTCGCCGCCGCGCCGCCGCCGCCGGCCCTCGCCGCGGCCCTCCCCGCGCCCCTCGCCGCGCCGCCGCCGCTCCGCCTCGCGCGGCCGTAAGCGACGACGGTCCGCGTCCCCGTCGCCCACTCCGAAGCCTAAGTCCGGTAAGCGACGGCGGCGAACGCGCTCCGAGAGGGCCGCGTCGCGCCGCCGCAAGTCCCCGCGGAGGCGGCGCGGCCGCCGGTCGCCCGCCGCGCCGGCCGCGCCGCCCGCGCCGGCCGCCGCCTGGTCGCCCGGCTCGGTGGACTCGCGTCTGCTGTCGCCGCGGACGCCGCCGCCGGACGCGTCGCCGCCCCGCCGGCCGCGCGCCGCCGCGCCGCCGGCGCCGCGGGCCGCGCTGCCGCCGCCCGAGCTGTCGCCGTGCACGCCGCGCCACCGCCGCGACTCGGAGCGGCCGCGCCACCGCCGCGCGCGCGACCTCGCCGGCGCCTCGAAGGAGGTGTTCACGTCCGGAGACAACATCCTCGTCAGCGTCAGCTTCAAGGAGCAGGAGCGCGACCGCGACGAGGGCGAGGCGGAGCGCCGCGAGCGCCGGGAGCGCCGCCGCGAGCGCCGCCGCCGCCGCAAGCGGCGCGCCGAGCCCGAGCCGGACACGGCGCGCCCGGTCGCTATCATCGACCTCGAGCGCTCGCCGTTCCGCGAACTGACGCCGTCGCCGCGGAACGTGATCGTGCTCAGCGACAGCGAGCACGGCGAGAAGGAGGCGGCGCCGGCGCCGGCGCCGGCCGCGGCCGAGCCGGCGGCGGGCCCCAAGACGCCGCCGGAGCCGGGCGCTGGCGCGGGCGAGGCGGCGGCGGGCGCGGCGGAGGCGGCGGCCGACCCCCGCGGGCCCAACACGCCGCCCGAGCCGCCCAGCTCGCCGGACGCCTACGACCCGTTCGAGCCCACGCGCTCGGCGTCCGCGTCGCCGCGCGGCTCGCCGGCGCCGGCCGCGCCGGCCGCGCCGCACGCCGCCGACAGCCCCGTCCGCACCACCATGACGCTCGAGGCGGCCCAGAAGACCAACATGTCCGCCGACGAAGTCATCGACCGCCGCCCGCTCTCTCCTATCGAGAAGGTAATTTTGACTACCTAATGAAAACAAATAAGTGAGTCTGATCTTTTTATTTCGTTGAAGCAGTTGAAGCACTGGTTTTACCAGAATTTGCTGATGACCCGCATCGGCTAAACATCTTAGACTTCGAGCTTCGTGTTGTTCTAATTGAGCAGATTGCTGCAGTTATTCGGCCGCTGCCGAGCCAAATTGTACCCTGACTCGGTCAAAATTAGACTCATTCAGTCTGAGTTGTTCCGGATCATTGCAGTACTCACCGAGGGTTCTCGACCGTAACGTTTTAGGTACTCGTATCATATTATACATAATTTTAATCTTCTTAATGTTTATCTTAAAACCTGCGTGCTGAGAACACTCGAGGTGATGGAGGAGCATGGCATTGATGTCCTCGAGTAAACAATACGTTTATGCGGTTCAAAAGACATATCGTTCTATAGACCGATAGTACTTCAGCAGGGTATTGTCACCCTTTTTGAAAAATAGAACCACAGTGTTTCACTTCTCTGGCGTTACATCATTTTGGATGATGAAATTAAATAGCTTCTGAGAGATTGCGAGATACTCGCAATAGCTTCTGAGAGATTGCGAGATATTCGCAATAGCTTCTGAGAGATTGCGAGATATTCGCAATAGCTACTGAGAGATTGCGAGATACTTGCAATAGCTTCTGTGAGATTGCGAGATATTCGCAATAGCTTCTGAGAGATTGCGAGATATTCGCAATAGCTTCTGAGAGATTGCGAGATACTCGCAATAGCTTCTGAGAGATTGCGAGATACTCGCAATAGCTTCTGAGAGATTGCGAGATATTCGCAATAGCTTCTGAGAGATTGCGAGATATTCGCAATAGCTTCTGAGAGATTACGAGATATTCGCAATAGCTTCTGAGAGATTGCGAGATACTCGCAATAGCTTCTGAGAGATTGCGAGATACTCGCAATAGCTTCTGAGAGATTGCAAGATATTCGCAATAGCTTCTGAGAGATTGCGAGATATTCGCAATAGCTTCTGAGAGATTGCGAGATATTCGCAATAGCTTCTGAGAGATTGCGAGATACTCGCAATAGCTTCTGAGAGATTGCGAGATATTCGCAATAGCTTCTGAGAGATTGCGAGATATTCGCAATAGCTTCTGAGAGATTGCGAGATACTCGCAATAGCTTCTGAGAGATTGCGAGATATTCGCAATAGCTTCTGAGAGATTGCGAGATATTCGCAATAGCTTCTGAGAGATTGCGAGATATTCGCAATAGTTTCTGAGAGATTGCGAGATATTCGCAATAGTTTCTGAGAGATTGCGAGATACTCGCAATCTCTCAGCTCCAGACTCCAGCACATTTTTCTATGTATATATGCTAATATGCGATATAATATTAGGAAGTTATTTCATACATTCTGCCATGTTGTTGGAACGTGTCATACGTCACGTTACCATATCACAGCTGTTCGAAACCGGTCGTTCGCGCCAACCTTGAACAATTGGCGATTAGTTGTCCTGACGATATCGTCATTTATCACATTGTCCGTGTACTCGTCGAGGCTAATTCAAGTTTATTTTCTATGGAAGTGCTGCTGGAAATACTGCTTTACAAAGAATTCCTCCTCTATGAAATCGAACAACTGATGCCCTTGTTGTTCTATTCCAAACTTTCAGCGCATCTGTTTTCCTTTTGCTGAGTTTAGCGTTGAAATCTCCTATCATTATATACTGTGTATTGAATTTTAGTGAATCGTATGCTTTTAAAATGTTTTCATACCTCCTAAAATATGATCAAACTGCGGGTGCAACACTCCCCTTATCGGGAAGGCCTACGTTCAGCACTGATCTGTTAACGGCCGATATGGTGATAGCTCGAAAATTGACAACTGATCAAGAAACTGGATTCACGAAAGACAAGCTCATACAGAAAATGCAGGGCCATTATTTATGTGATTGAACAACCACCACAAGTGCATTGCATCAGTGGTTGTAGGTGACTCACTCCCATACACAGGTAGTGTATGGGAGATGTCTACTGTGCAGTCATTTCTGTGTGCGTGCGTGCAGTACAGTGAGCAAATTGTTTATTAAGAAGTTTAATAATTGTCAATTTAGCATAACTATAACTCTATATCTATGTTTAGTAGGACAACTGTTGGCTGAAATGATTGATGATTATTTTGAATTATCCTTTAAGATAATTCAAAATAAGAGATTTTATATCTTTATAAGATATAAAATCTTTTAGTTTCTGAAATCTAACGAAATCTGGTGTTCAAAGGTGATGGCGCTACTACAGTCGACGCGCGACGTGTCGCCCGAGCCGCCGCCCGGTGACCTGCCGGCACCGCCCGCGCCGTCCCCGCCGCCGGCGACGCCCGCGCCGGCCTCGAGCGGCGCTGCGCCGCCGGCCGCCGGCCCGGGCGAGGCGGCCGCGCCGCCGGCCGCGTCCGTGGCGCCGGTGTCTGCGGCGCCGCCGGTGCGCATCGTCCTGCCGGAGCCGACGCGGCCGCAGCCGCCGAAGCTGTTCCTCGCGAAGCCGTCGCCGATTAAGTCAGACCCGATCAAGCCGATGCAGGCGACGAAGATATCGAGGCTTCCGCTACCGGCGCGGCGCGGCCGCGAGGCTGGCGAGGCGGAGGCGGAGGCGGAGTCGCCGTACTCGCCGGGCTCTAGCGACTTCGGCGACTTGTTCGAGCCGCCGGCGCCGCGCCGCGACGCCTTCGATGCGCTGTTCGGCGCCGCGCCGCGCCGCCGCCACCGCGCGCCGCCACACGCCGCCGCCAAGGTGCCCGTCAAGCTGAACAGGAAGAAAGGTAACCCGGCCCGCCGCCCCGTGTAGTGACCTTTGCCATACTGTATCCGTACTTAGTTCCGATTCTCTTTATGGAGCAGTATCGTTTTGACTATCACTTTTCGGTGCGGCAATAGTGATCACGTACCCCCATGATGAGTACAGGCAGCACGCACACGCTGATTGTCGCTTCGGTTCGCAGGTAAAACGCAAGTGGGAGTCAAAATAGACGAGGACAACCTGAAGATATTAGACGACCTGCCGAGCTCCGCTGTCGAGATGCAAGTCAAGAGCAAGGTGAGACCGAATAATATTCACTTACACGCAGCATCAGTAGATTTATTGGAAATAAAAGTGATACATTATAGCTGACTTTACAGCGTATATCTGAGCAATATTAGTTAGTAGTTGTTTCCCGCGGCTTTAGTCGCGTACGTCAATATATGAAGTACTATACGTGTTAAGTTAGGATATAGCTTTATTAATTAAATAATTGAAGTGTGATTGAGTAACGTACGCATGCGCGTATTCAAGATTACTATTCCAGGAGGGGCGTGGCTCCTGATAAAAGGCACATTTTGTACTCTTAGACATGTTTATATCTTAGCACATAAAAGCTTCGCTCGTATCCTGGGGTGGGCACTGGATAACTATTATTATTCATATTGTTATAACACATTTCTGCAGCGGCCTGCTAAGGCATTGATGGACGAATGTGTAAATGTGGGTCGAGGCGTAGCCGAGGCACACATACGTGAGTCCATCAATGCCTAGTTGTGGCCAAGGCTTGTATAGTACTTTTTTCAAACAAGTCGCGGAAATCAAAATTTTTTTTTTTAAGTTCAATGACGAATAACGAACAATAATAATTTTTCACGCGCCATAATGTTCCTTTGTTTTTTCTCTCTCCTTGGTAGCCATGTTTCGAAGTAGAAGGTCATTCCATTTTTAAATTACAGGACAGATATGAGTTTACATAGTAATTTATCTGGCCGCAAAACACGACAGATATGGATTTTCATACAACTTTTGCCGGCCACTGCCCGCATGTATCTGGCCAGTACGGCAAATTTGATTTATCTCGAAGAAGATTGTCAATATAATGCTCACATTTTCAAGCATGTTTGAGAAAAGATATTTAATTTTAGTGAATTAGTTTACTACTCTTTCGGAGTCGTAAGGGTGTGTCGTAGATAGGGAATTCGGTCCTGGGCCTGTTTTTCAATTCCGGGAGTACGGGATGTCTACAGACTATCCCGGGGCTGTGGATAGGTAATGAAAGGTCAGAGAATAATTGAGTAAAAATCAACTTTTTCTATTTTATTTATAATTTCATTAACAGGTCAATTAAATTTTCATTAAATAATATTTTAGAAAGTAATTAAAATTCAACAAAATTCACTTAAATTTTCTTTTAATTAAACGCGTATCTTTACTGTAACAAAAATCCTCTTTTTTTATACAACTTAGAATGTTAAACTGGCTGTCGGCCCACCTGATGGAAAGTGGTAACCGTCGCCTATACACATGAGCACTACCATGGACATAACAGAGTATACTGTTTCGTCCATGATACCCCCCATGCGTTGCCATTCCTGAGGACTCATGTGTTTGCGCCTCATGTTCCAGTTCCTGAAGAAGCTGAACCGGCAGGAGCGCGTGGTGGAGGAGGTGAAGCTGGTGTTGAAGCCGCACTACAACAAGAAGCACGTCACCAAGGAGGAGTACAAGGAGATACTGCGCCGCGCCGTGCCCAAGGTGTGTATCCCTGCCACCAGCGCCGCGTTCTAATCTTTACATACATTGAGCGCATCGTGGCCTAGTGGTATTATTACCTTACCTTATAGACTGCAAAAGCGTCAGTTCGAATCTGACCGACACCAAATATCGTATCATTTAAATTTCCAATAATAGGAACTTTGATAATAAACCAAATTATTGTCCAGAGGGAGACTTTGTACAAAAGTCGATAGCTTGGGTACCTCTGTCCCATTCGTGTTTCAACCGTGAAACAGTTGTGTTGGCATGGCTGTGTTTCGGTTTGAAGGGTGGGATATGGTGTGAATTTATCGGGTACAGAGGAATAACACCTGAGTCCTCAGGAATGGCAATGCATGGGGGGTATCATGGGCGAAACAGTATACTCTGTTATGTCTATGGTACTGCTCATGTCTATAGGCGACGGTTACCACTTTCCATCAGGTGGGCCGTCAGCTTCACCCGACTACCCCATTAGCTGTTATAGTCATAGATTGTTTAAAGAGAACTTAACAAGGAAACCAAGTTTTGTTGAAATTGTCATGAAATTAATAACGAAATAAAAATTGTGTTGCAATAAATCTATTAGAATTACATTATTACCGCTGCGGCCGAGCGGCGCCAGACATGGTTTCTTTCCACTAATTTTCACTTGTTTTACAACCTTTTCTTACAACGCGCTTGGAATGGAAAATATAGTGACCTCAATAGTCTCCACCTATCTGTCGATCAACCTGATTATAAATGTTTATCCCCCGTCTTGACCGCCGTACTTCAATTTCAGATCTGTCACAACAAGTCGGGCGAGATCAACCCGACGAAGATTCAAGCACTAGTGGAAGCGTATGTTAAAAAGTTCAGGAAAAAACACAAACGGAACAATTTAGGAGACGCGAACGTAATGTATAATACGTAGTGTAGTTGTGTAGTGTTAGAGTAAGCGAGTGGCGAGTGGCGAGTGGCGACTGGCGAGTGGCGAGTGTACCGCTCCCACGTACTACATGTCAGATGATTTATTGTCACATCACTGTAATTATAATTTATGTATGAACAATGTATTTCACTTTAAACGTTTTATTTAAATCAATTTATTAAATTATAAGTTTAAATAACTAAATTTCATTATATACAATGAATACTTTGATTTTATTCCCCGACAGGCTCCGGCCGGGCGTTTTGATGTTTCATATATAATAGTGAATGTATGTATGGCCAATGAAGCCAATAATAGGAACATAAGATATTTGTATAGATAGAATTATGTTTGCATCAAAGTTGAGATGCAAACGAGCCGCGTGGGGCGCCACCAGCGTACAACTTATTGAACCAAATTAACCAAGCACAACCCTTAGTCTGGTCTTGGATCGTTTGGTTACATAATGAAATAATATCGCGAAGGTGGAAGAAACACATAGGGTAAGCGCGTCTATGTCATACGGAGCTCAGTTGGGATTACATTAGTACAGAGTAAGCAGGATGATGAAAATGAAAAAACATTTGAATTAAAAAAAAAAAATATATATTTTATTTCCATTAAACAAACTGTAATATTATATTTATTACATTTACATTAGAGCCTGCAATACAACACGACTACTGCAACGACTGTTTACAAGTTGTTCTGGTCGTGGCTCGATGGACATGTACATGTTCATGTACGCATCTTGTATATATTGGATGCGATGTTACACTTTATATTTTTATTGAGAAACCAACTAATGTAAATGCTAATATAAATAGAGTAAACACCTACAATTAATGAAATATTGTCATGATGATGTAATAAAACAGTGTTTTCTAGAATAAAATAGTATTTGTTACAATGATTTCATGCTTGTATCAGTCGGCGAGCGGACACACTGACACTCTGGTCGCGTGCTAACAGCTAGTGAGGTCAGGTCAAAACATCTAAACAGCGCTATAGTGATCGACATAAATGTATACTAACTAACTAACTAACTAGCGACAGTAAATACAGTGATCACATTCACGAGCCTCACAAATTATATTTCTTTGGCTTCACTATTTTTAACATAATCAGCTGACGCAGTTGTTCGGTCTACGAAACTACTTGCCAAGCTTCTTAGCTAGTTTTGAGACGAGTTAATACAGACTTCCTAAAGACATAGAACATTCGTAGACATCGAAAGTTAGCACTTAGCTAGCGCTAAGCCTAAGACTCGAGAGACAAAATGACTGGAAGAGTCTAAAATTCACAGCAATGTTTTATATATATATACATATATATTTATAGAATTACATTATTAAATTCAATCTGCTCACTATACATATATGTAAACGGTGTATGGTTAACGGATACGAGCGTGCGGCGGCGTTCAGACGGCGGGCGCGAAGCCGACGCGCCTGTTGGCGACGTCGAACTCCGTGTAGTACTTGCCGATGAACACGTCGCCGAGGATCCACAGCGGGCCGTTGGGCGGCGGCACGTCCAGCCCCATGAACCCGGACAGGCACACCGTCTTGCCGAACTGCGACACCTGCGCGCACGCACACACAGACACATACACACATGCTACTGATCACATGTCACGTCCACGGAAATGTTACAAGGAGACAAAATGTTACAGGTTACAAAGATACAGTCCACGTCACTCCCTCATACAAATCTAGCTTTCTATAGATGAAAGAATTTTTAAAATCGGTTAAGTACTTTTCGAGTTTATCCCTCCCACTAGTCGGTTAGATTTTAGCCTATTACTGTCACGTCGGCCGGACAGCTCAGTTGGCTCCTACACCATTCATCCAAATAAAGTTCTAATATCATAATTATATTTTGAAAAAAAAAATCTGCAATTCTACATGGATATTCCACGAAAAATGAAGGTTTCTGTCTGCCTGTCTATGTCCCACAAGAATAGTAGATGCAATATGATTTGTATCATTCTATTTTTGTGCGACTACAACTGACAGACATACTTAAATATATTTTTTGTACATTATGTTTTATACATAAAAACGGGCACCCTCATGAATACAAATGTTAGTATGAAGCGGGGGTCGAACCCGCGGCCAGCGCCCCGAGTACTCACGCGCAGCACGTAGTCGGCGCCGGTGAGCGTGAAGGTGTTGCCGGCGATGGTGAAGGCGACGGGCGGCAGCCGCGGGATGAGCGTGCAGTCGACGGCGAACTGGCCGAACGCCAGCGGCGTCGCGCCGATGGCCTTGTTCAGCGCCGCGATCTCGGACACCGGGCCCGCCACCAGCGACGTGCCCGTGTCGGCGATCGCCTCGCAGCCCTGCGCGGACAGTTCACTCTCTACTACTGGCAATGATACTCGACCTTATCTATTTAGTGGAAATGGCAACTGTCACCGTAGATATAGGTAGATAGGTCACTAAACCACGGCGTACAACGTAGCATTACCTTCTGCGAAGAGTAGGGGAATCTCGCGAAACTACCACTGTGTTCCTTACTGATTTCTAAAGGTGGACGCCTCTACAATGATATGAGTATACTCAACAAATATTACCTTTAGTAGAGTAAACAGTAAAGATTTTGTGTAAACTTATTACAGTTTTACTGCTCTAAAGCCTACAAGTAATCAGCACTAATAGCTTCTTAATAAATAATTAAGAAGCTATTAGTGTTTTTTTACCATACTCTTATCTGCTTTCTCTTATTTACCAGAGGAAAACTTTGTACACAAGTCGATTGCTTGGGCACCTCTGTCCCATTCGTGTTTCAACCGTAAAGCAGTTGTCTGCATGGTTGTGTTTCGGTTTGAAGGGTGGGATATGGCGTGAATTACAGGGTACAGAGGAATAACACCGGAGTGCTCAGGAATGGCAACGCATGGGGGGTATCATGGGCGAAACAGTATACTCATGTCTATAGGCGACGGTTACCACTTTTCATCAGATGGGCCGTCAGCTTGTTTGCCATTCTAAGTTGTATAAAAAAAAAAATCTGCATGGTAGCTGCACCTCCGACTGATCTATTTGTGCTTGTTCTAATTTGATGCGGGCCACCAACTCCTGATAGTGTTCATGGACTGTAGTCGCCATTTACGATCAGGCGGATCGTTCAAACAATGGTACTTCGGACATCAATCTTTGAATGCATATGTTTGATTCTAAATTATACTTACTGTACATGACAGTATACCTTGAATATATATATATAAAGAATAGAAGACGCTTCAACGTGCCATTAAACTCGTCTGGATACAGAACTGAAGGGAGTGCACCACACGTGGTTTTTTTTACACCACTGAGATGGCAAATAAGCATACGGCCCACCTGATGGTAAGCGGTTACCGTAGCCTATGAACGCGTGCAATACCAGGGGTATTAAGTGCGCGTTGCCGACCCTGAAGAAATCTCTTTACCCCCTTTTGAAGAACCCTATGCTATAGTTATTTGGAAAAACCTTAGGTATCGCGCTGCACGTACCTTGGCGCAGAGCGTGGCGCCCTTGACCTGGACGCGGTCCATGGCGAACTGCCAGTAGGTGGGCTTGTGCACGGGCACGTAGGTGAAGTTGCCGCGGTAGTGCGCCGGGTCCGAGCCGCCCAGGATGATCTCGCCGCCCTGGGCCGCCTGCGGGTCCCTGTATACACCACACATATCCTCCAATCTACGTAGCTATACATATAATATAACTATACAGGTCAAATGTCTGTACATAGAAAAAACTAAAATGCTAAAACCCGAGTCGGAGGAATGTTAGAAACGAAATAGAACACACAGATTTTTTTAATTTTTTTTTTTGTTTCTGTCTGTTTGTCCGTTTATATGGACTAATTTTCGAAACTGTTGAATCGATTTAAATGAAATTTTGCATGGTGGTACCTTACACCCCCGGTTCATATTTTAGATACTTTTAATCGGGGAAAATTAAAGAGTTCCCGTGGGATATTAAAAAAACTATAGTAACTTATACAACTTAGTTCAAAACCTGCTTAAGTAATCGTGACCTAAGGCAAAGAGTGAGAACGACACGTCGATTTGTTAATTTTGGTCCAGTATTGCCAGACATAATAAATAGGTAGATACATACATCGATACATACTAAAAAGGAATAACAAATACCACGCGGACAACAGCTAAGTCGGGGACATTAGCTAGTTTTAAATAAATAAACAGGACAGGATTGTTAGTAACCGGGGCACCAGTGAAGGATGGTAGGTGCGGATGAAGCAGGTCAGTTAGCCCATCGTGACGAATTCAACGATAATTTAGTCACGATGGTTTCCAGGGGGAACCGCGTGGAGGTCGACCTGAGTATATTGATAGCAATGGGGCTGTCAAACTCCATTGCTAACAATCCCTGTCCCCCACTTGCTAGCTGGTACCGCACCAGCATGGATCACTCCATACGAGTGGCGTTATCAGTTGCGGTGTGTCGCGTACCTGTTAAGGTAGAAGGAGAACACGGGCTTGACGAGTCCCTGCGCGACCATGTTGTCGAACACGGGCGGCACGCCGTCCACCGAGATGCTGTCCACACAATACGCGCACGTTAGTTACCACACATTCACACTGTCACAGTCGAGAGCGGCGTCGTCACCACCGACATGGTGGTGACGGCGCCGCTCTCTATACAACTGATAATGAATAACAAATTAAAATAATTCATAGCTACAAACCTATTTTATATAACTATTACATTGTTTTGTCACTTGTTTGTTTAAATTAGTAATTTGCCACGAGAAAAAAGAAACAAAACAGTTCAATAGCTTAAACGGATTTATAGAACTTTGACGTTTTATGAAGAAAGAAAAATATATTTCATTTATTATGCCAGAGGGAAACTTTGTACAAAAGTTGTTTGCTTGCACCTCTGTCCCATTCGTGTTTCTACTGTGAAGCAGTTGTGTTTCGGTTTGAAAGGTGGAATATGGCAGTGAATTTACAGGGTACAGAGGAATAACACCTGAGTCCTCAGGAATGGCAACGCATGGGGGGTATCATGGGCGAAACAGTATACTCTGTTATGTCCATGGTAGTGCTCATGTCTATAGGCGACGGTTACCACTTTCCATCAGGTGGGCCGTCAGCTTGTTTGCCATTCTAAGTTGTATAAAAAAAAAGACAAATAGCTAATGATTGAGACAACATAGTGATCCAGCGTAATGAGTAGCCGTGCAAAGTGGACCTGGTGAATACCTGCTGAACGCCATGCCGAGGATGCCGTCGAACTTGGCGGCCACGAACGCGAGCCCCGGCTCCGACATGGCCTCCGCGAACGTCTGCCCGCGCACCGCGACGCCGCCCACCTGGTGCGCCGACACATCAGCGTTTAGGCATTATGTACGAAGGCCTAAACACTTAGCTGAGTGGTGACCATTTTGGTCGCATAATTTCTTATTAGGTGTAAGCTTATTTTGTACTTCATTTTTCTTTAAATTGATAATTGTTCATGTTTTAATTTGTAGTTGTTATTATGCGCCAAATAAATATTTTTCTTTCTTTCTTTCTTACTAATATATTAAAATTGTCACTAGACTATGTACATGGAAGATATTTGAAAAAGTTAATATGAGGGGCCGTAATAAGAGCGATACAAGCTAAATCAATAATTTTTGGAAATTTTATGTTCGTTTCGGTATCACGCCAAAACTACTACACCAAATTGGATGCGGTTTTTATAGTTGCATTTCTGAAGGTGTAACTTAAAAAATAATGTATAATTTGCATGAATACGCCATTTAGAAATAGTCTACTTCATCGATTTATTTTACTTCTAAAATCGACGCGTACGGAGAATCCTCGCAGCGCGCGTGCACGTATTAATAATTATTTTACCCCTTACCGTGAATATTTCTATTAAACTAGTATAAAACCCCTACTAGTGTTGTCTTAAACACTGATATGCACGGATTTGAAACTTTACTACGAGTGGCGTAATTCATAAGGTGTTTGCACATTGCGCACTGAGTATCAAAACAAACAACATGGACATCTCTTGTGCGCCGGATGATGTGTGGGCGGGCGAGGTACGGGCCTCGGGGTGTACCCCACTACCCCGGCTTCTACTCCGGAGGCGACGACCACCGGGTCACTGGGTTTCTTCAGCCGGCATACACTGATGGTCTGTGTATGCCGGGGTGGTGTCTTCAAGTATCAATGTTAGTAGTGTAAGTGCAAGTGTTGTGGTGCGGACAGGGGGCGCCGCGGTACTCACGGTGACTTCGTCGGTGGAGAGGAAGCCCGAGAGGCTGCCGGAGCCGTAGTGGATGGCGAACTCGGTGCCGTTCTTGCGGTACGTGGACGACTTGCTGCTGTCGTACTTGTTGTGCAACACTGCAACACACACGCACCGCGTACAACGTGTCACATACCGTCATAGTCGTAGAATACTGACGGATCTGACGAAGACTACATATAAACATCCGTCAGTATTCTACGACTATGACGATATATTACATACAGATACCATATAGTCTCCATAGAAATGCTTCGAGAAAAACGGCTCAAAATATTCATACATTTTTGCGTAATAAAACGAGTGATTCCTTTATAAATTCTATATTTATTTTGTTTTATAATTATTGCATCTTTTTAATGCGTGAATACTTATTTTTTTTATTAAACTAGCGACCCGCCCCGGCTTCGCAGGGGTGCAATGCCGCACCGCTGTGTCCCTGCAGTTTAAATCTGTGATAACTTCGGAAATATCCATTTAAATTTCATGCTGTAAAGGGCCATATTGATCTATATTAAATGGACAATGTAATTAAGATACTAAATTGGAAAAATAATAATGTTGTATTGCTTAAAATCACTTCGTAAATAAGCCACTTTTTCTCGTAAAATGTAAAGGATAAAAAATGGTTATTGTAACCCTTAAGAGATAGACATGTACCATCGCGGACTTTTTTGTTGATCTTTTTAAGGTGTACAATACTGTAGTACATTATTTTGATTTATCTCGTGGTGTTCAGCCAGCGTTCGCATTATAAACGCAAAAAAATGTGTTTATTTACGACATCACAATAGAAACCTCTAAATTTACCAATGTTTCTCTGCAATATTATGCATGTATTATACATATAAACCTTTCTCTTGAATCACTTTATCTATTTAAAAAAAAAAAAACTGCTTAAAAATCCGTTGCGTAGTTTTAAAGATTTAAGCATCCATAGGGACGGACAGACAGCGACCGCGACTTTGTTTTATACTATGTAGTGATAATATGCCAAGATACATTTTAGCTAATTTGACAATTAGCTGACAAAAAATTGACCCGTTTTTGAGGCTCGAAACTTTATCTATATAATCTAAGATAGTAATCTTATAAAAATTGCAGTAAATACATCATCATCATCATCATCATCATCACAGCCTGCTGCAGTCCACTGCAGGACAGAGCCCTCTCCCGAGGCACGCTTCCGAGCTTGATTTTACAGTAGGCACATATAATTATTGATTCATTACATGTCCAACAAGCCAACAGCCTGATGACAAGCATTGCTCATGAACAGCATCTAGACATAACAAAACAGGCACACGCCAAAGTTAACCTGAGGGGGAATGTTATATATGCATTAAGTTACCAGAGAGAGACTGTATAAAAGTCGTTTGCTTGGGTACCTCTGTCCCATTCGTGTTTCAACCGTGAAGCAGTTGTGTTTGTATGCCTGTGTTTCGGTTTAAAGGGTTGGATATGGCAGTGAACTTACAGGGTACAGAGGAATAACACCTGAGTCCTCAGGAATGGCAAAGCATGGGAGGTATCATGGGCGAAACAGTATGCTCTGTTATGTCCATGGTACTGCTCATGTCTTTAGGCGACGGTTACCACTTTCCATCAGGTGGGCCGTCAGCTTATTTGACATTCTAAGTTGCATAAAAATCCTAGCTCTAGTCAGGATTGTGTCCAATCGGAAGTTGTACCCAAGTCCTGATTCACAACAGCAATCACTGTGTACAGGACGATGACAGTATGGTGCGTATGTCGCGTATGACGCGTATGGTGCGTATGGTGCGGTACTAACGGCAGGCGATGTTGGTGTAGTGGCACTTCTTGGAGGGCACCCACAGGTTGGACGAGCCCGTGTCGAACACCACCTTGAACGACTGCGGCGGGTTGCCGATCGAGATCGGCCCGAAGTATTGCGCCTGCGCACACACAACGCATAAATTAATACAACCCTGCAAACTGTATATCGCGCCCTCTAGTAGCAAACTAGGTACAACTTGTACTGTGGGCACTATACAACTGCATATACATAGATAGATACTCTATTATTTTCTCTAAAAGATTACAATAGTAAACTTAGATACAAACAATTACAAGAATGACTGTAACAGCATATAATGTACAATCGTTTATCGCCCCGTGTACTTATCTACAAGTATTTTGTACCACAACAATAAAGTCTGCATCACGTGGTAAGTACAAATGAACCATTGTACACTTAGTACGAATCTAGTCAGGACATTTAACTATAAATAATTTTAAATTCTGTTCAAAAAAAAAAATTATTTGTGGCAAAGTTTAGTTGTTTGATTTAAAAACTAAGTTACTGAACCGATTTTGATAAAATTTCTATGCGACCGCTCTGTAAAAATGTTATATTCTTTTAGATAAAAATTAGTTTTTAAATTGGTTTATAAATGATGGGGTGATGAGGTAACCAACTTACAAAAATACAACCGAACTATGTATCTTTCTTTTTTAAATCGGTTAAAATGTAAGATGAAATTTAAATACCAGAAAAGACAAATGTTTTGCTGCAGCAACAAAATCTAATAGAACAATTATTTTTTACTTGCACAAGGATTTGTCTAACATAGAATCAGTGTCTGCTTTTTGCTTTTTTCTTTCTAGTTGTGTAACAAGCTTACTTTATTAATACAGTAGTAAGATAAAGACATAATGTTTACCAACGGTTTACAATATATTAACATTACTAGTCATAGTAAGACACAGTTGTCGATTTAAGCGTTAGTAGTACAGCAACTGCGACAAAGCAAGGCGGTCGAGAGGTCAACAACCAAAACGTATCACTTGTATAAACAAAAATAAATAAAGGCTATTATTTGTTTTGCGGGATTTATAAGCTATATATATGTAGGTATAGCCTAGTCCTCTTTATTAGGGGGAAAGGGATTGTTAGTAATGGAGTCTAACCGACCTATTGCTAACAATACACCTGTTTTTTTTTTTGTTTTGTTGCTTTATTATTTTCATTCTTTTATCTCTTTTACTGTGTATTATGTATATGTTTTTTTATTGTAATTTGTGTGCTGTAAGTAATGTAAATAAATTATCTATCTACTTATCAGGTCGACCTCCACGCAGTTCCCCTGGAAACCATTGTGGTTAATTCTAGTGGAATTTATCACGATAGACTGGTGCCCCGCCAGCGTATACCGATAGCGCGGGCGGGGTTACCATTACATTATCATACATTAAAAAAAAGACGGCTTTATTAGCAGAACAGGTAAAATATTAGAAAGTGTTATAAAAAAAACATGTTGAGAAAGAGTTTCGTCATATTAACAGTTGAATATGCCGCGTTGGTATGGAAGCTCAACATTTATCATGGTATTTCAATGTACATTCCTTTGAAAAAAAGTGTATAGTTTTATTGGCAGAACACTCCCTTAAAAGGATGCTATTGTTTTTTTTTTCAAGCGACTTCAGAAAGGTTCTTGTTTCGGTTCTATTTTTTTATGTTTGTTACTTCATAACAATAGTCAGTTGTAAACGAAATTGGTTTTTTTCATCTGAAAGGAAATGCTTTCAAATTGATACAGAGGAATAACACCTGAGTCCTCAGGAATGGCAACGCATGAGAAGTATCATGGGCGAAACAGTATACTCTGTTATGTCCATGGTACTGCTCATGTCTATAGGCGACGGTTACCACTTTCCATCAGGTGGGCCATCAACTTGTTTGCCATTCTAAGTTGTATAAAAAAAACTGTTTTGTAGAACACAACATTATTACATTGTACAGTTAAAGAGGTACATAAGGTACGTTCTGTGTGAAGTTAAAGAGAATAACACTCGACTTGTTTACAAACACTTAATAAAACTAGTTTATGATAACTATAATTAGTAGCGCGCTGCTTTATCATTGTGTAATGTTATATTTTTGATACGGACCTCAAGTACACCTCTTGTGACACTACGGAGCCACTGAGAAATGGCATGACCAACTGATAACGCCAACATTTGATGCGAGGTTATCAGCGAGCCTCTTCATATTATAGACAATATTATAGTTTACCAGGAATTTGAAAAGGATCTCTAATAGAAAACATATTTAGTTTTGTACATATCGCCCAAATATTATATATACAAAAAAATATTATATCTTCCATATAATTTTGTTGTAAATATCATGGATCATTTTCATAACCAATAAGGTTTATTGTCATATATTTTTCCTGATTAAATTAATTTGTTATCATGAAACAAAACGTTATGGCTACAGTTTGTGTCCCATAAAAAAAAATCTACTTTGATTATGACACTCGTTATTTTGGTCTAAATCTAAACTATTTTCATAAAATTTCTATAGGACTAGTCTATAAATATATCCTTTCAGATAAAAAATATTTTTTCAAATCGGTTTACAACTGACCAAGTTTGTCAAATTTACAACCTCACTCTTCTTAAACTCAGTTTAAAACTAAAAGATAAATGACTAAAGTAAGAATATTCAATATTATATTATTAACAATGCTTTTATTTGATAGTTAGCAGTAGTACATACGTCTAAATAGTTGGAGAGTGGCTCGGGGGCCGGCCCAGAGACGGCATACTTCATGCGGTATACATGGAGGTCGGTGTCCACCTCACGCAGGTGATCACGCACTGATTGCATGCGGTACAGCGGCACCCTGCATCATACACATATCATGTACTTTCCAATTACACATGAGCTGTACAGACAATAGTATAACAAATTTAACATAAAATTAAAAACATATTATTTCCCAAAAAAAAAAAACAAAAATGAAATTTCTTTTCTATTATCAAAATGGATTATAAAATATAGAATAATAAAATAAATAGTGGTCCACTGGTTATAGCAAGTTATAGATAAGAAATTTGTCATTTCAATCAAACATTTGTTGTTATTAATTGCCCCCCATTTTCATATTTCTAACATATGCTATTTTATTTTAGGATGGTAGGCATGCAGAGTAATATTGACTCCTTACCCGGCAGGAACATACCATAGTTGATTTTACTTCTCTAATACTTTAATCTGCATCATATACCTAATGGCCACTGTTACAGGAGGTTAAAATTAATGTCATCACACCAACCTACTAATATTGGACTACTAGGATATGAGTCTATTGGCATAAAAGATAATATTAGTCTACTATTGCCACGATGGTCAGCAAATAGCCTGTTGTGGGGTTTTATTTCCAGTTTTCCTTCTCTAACTAAGGGAACAGACAACTATTTTTAACCATGGTACATTGCTCCCTTCGTGGATTCTTAGTATATCCTGGACTGAAAGAGTGATTACAGAAATATAGATTGCATTGCTACTTCATCACCACATGGAGTGGGTAAAGTCAGTAATATTATTATGGAATTATAATAATATTAGAGACAATCTGTTGTAAAACCTCTTTATGCATTTTATTTTTATATTAGAAGCAAATGAGTTACATTTTTATTTTTTGATGTTAAACATTTTTATCATCCACTATTTCCCCCTGCTTTCCCAGAACCTGGGATATTATATTCATCGTGTTAATGACGTAAATATCATACAAAAATAATACTTAATATCTCAAGATACTGATGCTAGAAATGAAAAGAGTAATTACAGCACTATCAAAGTACTCACCGAACAAATCCGGACACGCAAACGACAGAAAGTGCCACGAAAAATATAAATATTTTCCCCATTTTCACGCAAGTCACCGGCAACTGTAATTAATAATTATAGTTATTTATACCAGGCTACGTTTCAAAATCTATAATTAAGCGTAAATATTGCTAATTCACGTACATACCTGAGATTATTTGTCCACTATTACGTATTGTACACAAACTGGACTAAAAGACCATAAAAATCAAAGGTATCTCATCAATATAACAACACCTACACGGTGTTGGACTGAACGTTGACAAACAAAGAACCGGCGACGAGGAATCGAGGAAAAAATATGAACAGTCAGTGAATATGACTAATCAAATTATTTATATTATGCGACATGCGAACCGGCGACTAGTGTAGCAAGTGTTGCTCGATAATCATTTGAACGGAATTGGCAATTGATATCATTAGTGATCGATTATCTAATCGATATTATGGCACAAGGAATATATGGAATATCATAGTCGGTATCGACATATTATGGTGGAAACAATTTTCGATTATAATAATTATCAATACATCATATTTAGAATAATATCTATAGTAATAAATACCTCGTTAAGTTAATTGTATCGAGTGGTTATTAAGTACCTCGCTAAAGCAGTTTGCGATGTGGCAACCTAAAAACAATTAACGAGCAAAACTTGGCGCTATCTGTAGAATAGGAACTACAATTATTATTATGGATTAGTTCTGTTTTGCTACTTGATTCTAAAAGTCAATGGAGTCGATTTTGTGGCATTATTACTAAAATTAATCTAACGTGCTATTTCTAAAATTAAAATTTCAATTTGATATCACAGCGAAATCTTTATACTTAGAACCAATATCGATTAAATTTCTAATAAATTTAAATCAAAATTATTACAAATTTAGTTTATAATGATTTATAAAACAGTATTTTCGCGAAACTATCATAAAGGAAAACTCATAAAGGATGTGATTAGCTATCGATTGGTGAACCAATTTTTGAAATCGGTCCAGTAGTTTCGGAGCCTATTCGTTACAAACAAAAAAACTAATGTTTCCTCTTTATAATATTAGTGTAGATTATAGCGACCCGCCCCGGCTTCGCACGGGTGCAATGCTAAGTGCAAAAAATGCGTTAATTTACAACATCACATTAGAAACCTCTAAAATTATCAGTGTTTCTCTGCTATATTATGCATAGTGGACCCGCCCTCGCTTCGCATCGGGTACCATTTTTACCCCCGTAGGAGTTACTTTTCAAAACACCTATGTCCTAGAAGTTAAAACTTACCTACCTATACCATACTGGTGTGGTGAGAATTTTGAAGTTTTATTTAACACGCCTCGCGCGCTAGACCTCTAAAATTATCGGAGGCGGCATGTGCGATGACGGGCTCGCCGCCCTGGGAGTTGGGGGCCAATACCTGTGCGTCGGTCTATGAGTGGCGTGCGGAGCGGAGGCGTCAGGGTGCCGAGCCTTCCAGCCTGGAAGTTGCGCTGCGGAAGTCGGGAACTGCGGAACATGGGTTCGACGGGTCCTGCAGCGGGAGTGGGAACAGCGGCTGGCCGATCCATTATATATATATATATATATATATATATATAACATTTCGTAACCTTGATTAAGAAGCATAAATTTTGACATAATAATGAATTAATAAGAATTTTGTAGTCATTACAACTACACAGGCGATGGTACTCAATGTCAAATTGTAAGTCTCTCTAATCTGTATAAATTATGCAGTATATATAATATTAGTAATAAATGCTGCTTAATTCCTAGAAGATACAAGGAGTATTAAGAAAGATATTAACTATGAATATGGATCGCTTTAAGAACAGAGGAACATTTAAAAACATATGAATGGATTGTGTGAAAGATAATATGGCCAGAATGGGAGTGAATGCGGCGATGACTGCGAATAGAAGAGAAAAACATATTACGCCGACCACAAATAGTAATGGGCATATGAGTAGAAAACACAAACACACACACACACACACACACACACACACACACACGACATAAAATATATTTCATTATTATGTCTGTGGTAGAATATGATGCTGTCGCACTATACCCTGTCAAGTCGACCTCCACGTAGTCCCTCCTGGAAATCATCGTCCTGAATTCCTGGTGTATTTTTCACGGTGGGCTAATTGGATCTGCCTTTTCATCTCACTTACCATCCCTCACTGGCTACCTGTTACCATTCTATTCTCATCCATAAAAAAAAAATACATGATGCTATCTATCCTAGATCTAAGAACAACCCTAGATTGAAGAATTATATTGAATTGACATGTGTCAGATGACAGTTGAGCGGCGACATCCGGATTCTATACAAAACGCTCCACATTATCCAGCTACTTTTTTTTTATAGTTAATTCCTTTTCCGGATACCGAAACGTCATAAATTATTTTGGTACTTGTAAAGGACTAACGTACGCTTTAATATTATACTTTCAATCGTTGGTTGAGGTTTTATTATGTACTTTTTTATTATTTTCGACATTCTTAGCAAATATGTGAATTTTTTATATTTTGTTTTTTTTTTCTTTATTTAAAAATTATAATATTTTTGGATATTAACAGAAAAGAGGGCGGATGTCAATATGTTTAAAGTAAATTTTGGGCAATTTTATGCAAGTTTGGCCAAGCTTTGTTGCCACATTTATTTTCAACCAATTTCAATAGGGGGAAAGGGATTGTTAGTAATGGAGACTGAGAATCCCATTGCTAGCAATATACTCAACCAGGTCGACCTCCTCGCGGTTTTCCCTGGAAACTGTCATGGTTAATTCCTGATGAATTCATCATGATGGGCTAATTGGCCTGTTTTCATTCTCATCTATCACCTTTCACTAGTGCTCCGCCAGCGTATCCCGTTAGCGCAGGCGGAGCTACATTTTCACCCATCAAAAAAAAAAGAAAACCATTTTATTATATTATTATCTCTTCTATTGTAGAATTAACTTTAGTGTATAAGTTAGTATTATATTGTTAGTGATGCGGACTACCAGTTCGATTGCTAACAATATACCTGTCAGGTCGACTTCCACGTGGCCCCCCTTGGAAACCATTGCGATAAATTCCAGGTGTATTTATCATGATGGGCTAACTAACCTGCCTTTTCATTCTCACCTATCATTACTCAGTGGTGCCTTGGGGGGAAGGGATTGTTAGTAATGAGGTTTAACAGGTCCATTGCTAGCAATACACCTAATTAGGTCGACATCCACGCGGTTCCTTCTGGAAACCATAGTGGTTAATTCTTGTTCAATTACTACGAGTCAACTGACCTGCCTTCATTCTCACCTGTCACCCTTCACTGGTGCCTCGTGAGCGTATATCGATAGCACATGCGGGGTTATCATTCCATCTTCACCAATTAAAAAAAAACACTCACTGATGCCCCGCCAGCCTATACCGTTGGTGCAGGCGGGGCTACCATTCCTTTATCATCTTTAAAAAAAAATAGAATTATGGAGAATAACAATACACTATAAAATGGAGAAAATAAAATGTATTTTCACTCTATTAAATTATTTGGTGACACAAAACAAAATAGATCTGACAAGATAAATTTGTATTAGTAATTACAAAGCATAAATTGCAAATTTATAAAATATAAAATTTCGACACTTGTCATCTATTTGTTGTAGAAGAATATAAGACATTGTACTCTTGACTATAATATGTAATAACATGATTTAAAGTTTCCGTAAAACTTAGGTGAAGAGATAGCGAGTTCATTATATATTTCAACTGCGCACAATTCATATGTCACCGTGCGGACACGGTTCACAATTCTTTATAAGAAATATAAATTGCACTACAACAACCTTTATTGTATATCTTTGCTCTCGAGTAGTCAAGTATATTATAATCTGTACTGTACACTATTTACAACCATGTACATGTGTTTATATCTTTACAAAAATACACTAAGTTTACTTCATATTGTACAATATTATGTTTATCAATAGGACGGTTTTCAATATTTGTTAAAATTTGATTTTTCATATACAAGCAGCCACCGGGCATAACAACAAATATATTCACTTGTCAGTATGGTGTCGTCAGGATTCATCTAAACAGGTAAAAAGCAATGTTCCTCTGTCCTGTTATTGTCCAGAAATAAAGGAGTCTTTGTAAGAATAATCTTGAGTTTGTATTTACACTGTACAAAATTAATTTTCAAACGTCTCTACATAATTTCTTTTATGGTGTGTGATAAATAGACAATACCTAAATACCACTGTGTCATGGTCTAATTGGTGATTACGTCATTATGGGTCAAGTGTGTGATCAATCCAGCCAACAGAACAGAAGAATAGAATAACTAGAACAGCCCGTGTTCTATGAAGAACATTGCACTGTCATAGGCCTTTAGATGCGATTACAGTGTATCCGCGCTTGTCTGTCGATTACATTCCAACATCTATATAGTAGTATAGAAATGTTAAATATATTTTCAACTTAAACTTTTTCGTGGTTACACCCAGTGGCGTATTTAAATATATGCATAGAATATTAATTTACAATACGGTAAGTATCTGGTTGCTAGCTATCCATTCATGACAATTAAAAAATATTAAAACATGACACTGAACACTGGGGTCGGTTTCAAGGAAGCCGAAGGGACAGGAAGTGGGTGGCAGTGGCGGCGGAGGTGGCTACGATTACCGACATCTAACGAACACATTTGACATTGATATTCACACGATTTCCAACAATGAACTTTTACATTACTTAGATAGTAATGTACGTAACACTCGCCCCCCAACGTTTCATCTCAAACATGACACCAATATGCCTACTACACAAGTAGTCAATCACATTAACTCAATTACTATATACAGGAATACTTTTTTTTTTTAACTTACAATCTATATTTACAAATATATTTTAAATAATAATTTGTATTTAAGAAATATGGAAACAAGATAGTTTCCACTGGAGCGTCAGCCAGCTGAACGCGTGGCCGTCCATCACTGGCAGTTGAATTGTCCTAACAGCGGGCAGCAGGCTCACCGCGGCGCGGGTGCTGCGGGTGCTGCGGGTGCTGCGGTTGCCGCGGGCGCGAGGTGTCCGTCGGCGGCGGCGGCGGCGCAGTAGCGGCGCTCGTCGGTGGACAGCAGCCGCAGCGAGAACGAGTTGAGCGACAGCGGCGCGCCCGGCACCACCTCCACGTTGCCCGCGTTCGCCTGCCGCCGCCACCCACCGTTATAGCACATTTTACACACTCCTCTATTGTCCGCGTCGTGGACACTGGTTAATGTTATTTTTATGAACGATACTCTGTTTTATTGTAACAATTTAATGAAAATATATACTAATTATTTTCTCTTGTTTTAGACAGAGAAAAAAATTGTAAAATATGTAATCAGAATCGACAACTGATGGGGAAAAAGGTTCTTGAGTGGCCACCCCATATGGGCAAACGCAGTGTATAACGAGCCACCATTACATAAAGTGACGACCTCAAATGCATTGCAGGGAGTCAGTGGATGCAAATAGTTCACATCTGTTCCTTATGGCAGTATATGGGGAAGGCCTATGTTCCAAAGTGGATGGTGGGGATGGTAATGATTATACTGTTACTGTTATACGCAAATGATAGCTGTGTGTTTGTATATATTACAGGTTAGTTGTGACGTGGACAAAAAGCAGAAAACAAAAAAGGTGCACTATACTATAGATCAAGAGCAGACTGCCTTTGCTACCGGAATTGGTAGCACTTTCAGCTTTCATAAAATAATAAAGTCCTGGCAGTCGCAACCTTTTAATGCTACTAGCGCAAAAAAGGAAAAATTGCAATGAAGCATTATACCAAGTATTATGTTTAGTGTAATAATAGCAAGTGAATATTTTACTTATGCCTCGCTGTGGAACGTTAAATATTAGGTCAGGTAATAATTACTTTCATATATTATGAATTGGAATTGATTGATATATAGACAGATATATTATTTGTACTATTCACAGCACATAAACAATAACAAACACAGATCGATATGCACAAGAAGAGAGAAAATATTAAAAAAAAGGGAAAAATATAAAAAGCTAAGATTTTTTGAGTAATTAGTATTGGCAAACGAGCAGAGTATTGTCATAAAAATGTAATTGTTGTTTATAAAATATTTTTTTTAATTTTTTTATTATATAATATATAACCAGCAGTATTTTTAAAGTCAACAGAATTAATTTCTGTAAATTTGTCTTAGGTTAGTGTTATAACACAATAATTTCGCTGTTTGTTTCTGTAAACAATTATTAATATATCTGCTCTATTTTGTCGTTGCCTTTGTCTTTGCCCTTAAACAGTTTAGCTCAAAAGAATATGTTTCAGTTTGAAGGGTTTATAGGACCCCGGCAGGGAAGATACACAGTGAGAAGTCATAACATTTTGCCCTTTGAAACAGCAACATACGAGGAGTATCGCGGGTGGAGGAGGGCAGGTTCACATGGATACGCGGCGTCTACCATTTTACATTTGGTGGAGTGGTGAGCCAAATATCGTTCCCGGGTATGTAGCAGACGAGGACAAGGCGGAGACTGACCATGAAGAGCGCGGAGAGGAAGAGGCCGGAGACGTCGTGCGGGTCCGCGGCGGCGGCCGCCAGCAGCTGCGTGAAGGGCGCGGCGCCGTCCGCGGCCGCCAGCCGCCGCAGCAGCCGCGCCGCCAGCCGCCGCACGTCCAGGCCGCGCGCCTCGCCCGCCGCCGCGCGCCGCACCACCGCCGCCTGCCACGCCTCGTCCGGCGCCGCCGCCTCGCCCCTAGGACGCAGCTGGTCGGCCCGCGGGGTAAACGAGGCAACCGGAAACCGAATACAGCTCGATAAAACAACAGCACTTTTACACTTCACCACTACCGATCCCTTTTTCCTGATTTGCAAAATTAAAATAATATTTTTTTTCTCAAACATGCTTGAAAATGTGAACATTATTTTGACAATCTTCTTCGAGATAAATCAAAATTGCCGTACTGGCCAAATACATGCAGGCAGCAGCTATTAAATTAAATTATTATTGTTCGTTATTCGTCATTGAACTTAAAAAATAAAATTGTGTTTTTGATTTCCGCCCATTGTTTGAGAAAAGTACTATATAAGCCTTGGCCACAACTTGGCATTGATGGACTCACATATGTGTGCCTCGGCTACGCCTCGGCCCACATTTGCACGTTTGTCCATCAATACCTCAGTTGCTGGCCACTGCAGTAATGTACTATTGCGATCCGAGGTGTGGAGCTGCTCGCCATGGTAAGTTTGTGTAGAAATGAAAAAACAATATTAAAGGTGCAGCGAGCTCACCGGCAGCGCGTCGTCGACTCGCGACGAGTCGGACTCGCCGAGCGAGCTCTGCTCGAAGAAGCCGTCGTCGTCGCTGTCGTCGCGCTCGGCCGCCCGCAGCGACGAGCGCCGCGCCGCCGCCGCCGCCTCGGCCTGCGTCGCCTCCGCCGCCGCCCAGCCCGGGAACCCTGCACGCACACCACTCTCATTACCACTCGCCCGGCCTCTCCGCACTAATCCAACTCTACTGACTCGCTCACCGCCGATATATGTGGAATCGAATCCATGGAAATCTGAAAGCACGATTTGTCAGCTTAGTAAGGTCGCAGAGGGGAGCACCGCTAACGAACGGACGGCCCGCGGGGCGCTCACCTGGACTGGGCGGCCGCGGCTCGTGCATGTCGAGCCGCCGCCGGACCGCGAGCACGTGCCGCCTGCGCATCTCGACCACCGCCGCCACCAGCGCGGGCTCCGGCGAGAACTCGCGCACGACGCGCAGCCGCCGCCGCACCTCTGCGGCGGACCACGAATACATATATGTAGTACACCGCTCCGAGGAAATTGTCGACGAGCGAGACAAATATACGAGCGAATACTACCTTTATTAATGAAAAGCTTCACCGACCCGATATCTTCGATTTTCAGGTCGCACTTTCTTTTTCGCTCCCTCTTGACCGAGACCGCGGCTAGTTCGACCTGCGGGGACTCGGCGACGTCGTGCGCCGCGACGGGTGGCGGCGACGGCGCGCACGGCATGAGCGGCGACGGAGGCGGGGACGCAGGCGGCGGCAGAGGTGGCGGCGACGGGCTGCAGCACAGCGGCGTCGAGCAGAGCGGCGGCGGCGGCGGCGGCGAGGGCTGCGCGGCGGCCTCGATGGCGGCCTGCAGCTCCATGAGCGGGATGGGGCGCAGCGAGGGTGCGTCGGCGGCGCAGTCCTCGAGCTCGTCGACGAGGCGGCCGGCGCGCAGGCGCCAGGCCACGTGGAAGTCGGCGAGCAGGCCGATGGGCTCGCGCGCGTAGTCTCGCAGCGGCGTGTCGGCGGCGGCCAGCTGGCGCGGCTCCAGCTCCACGTAGAGGCGCGGCAGCGTGGGCGGCGGCCGCGCCGGCCCGGGCTCGCGCCGCGCCGCCGCGCTCGCCTCCAGCGGCAGCGCCACGAACGCGCCGCCGCCGCCCGTCACCGACGCCCGCCGCTTTCGCTTGCCGCTAGGTGTCGCCGCCTCCTCGGTTGCCGTTCCCGTCGCTTCTCTGCAGACCGAGCGAAATATGTTAATATTTCTGATGTAGAAACACTTTTTTTCATTTTCTACTCACGCTCGTGTTTGACACGAGGAGACCACCGTTGGCACCTGAATTCATTTGCAGCAACGTAAAGTATGAGAAGCTATTGTGAACAGTATCTGTAGGCGTCACTCACTGCGTACTAGTTTGTAGGGAATCGCTGACATTGAGTACATGCTGGTAGAGGAAGTCGACCTTCCGTCCATAGACACTGGCGGAGTGCTGCAACAGCAGGGCCAGCTCTGCGAAGTTGGGCACGACGCAGGCGGATTCAGTGGGCTCGTCGTCGTGTTCTCCCGCCTCCAGCGCGTGCAGGCCCGCCTCCGTCAGGTATTCCTCCAACAACTAAGAGTATCATATACATGTAGTATGATAAAGATATCTTTACCATAACAAGTCACAAACAAAGTTTTATATTAAAAAAGCTTATGCAATAATCATAAAGTAATATAACCCAAGTGCCGTCTAAGATTAGTAATTCTTTCTTCGGAAACTCTGTAAGATTTTATGGCCTGGCCGACTGTGAGTTTTGAATATGCCTGAAAAAAAAAGGTTTAAATCTAGAATAATACGCATTGTTTGTAAACAGGCATATTACAGATTAGAGGAATTTATATATGATAATAATATATTATAGAAATGTGTACTTGTTCATATATTTTTCTTTTTCGATTGCTAATATTCTATTGACTAAAAATACTATTAACGAACAATAATTAAGTTCTTGTAATAACACTTCTTATATTTTGAACCGACTTTAAAAATAAGAAGCTTCTCAATCCAGAAGTATTTTCTATGTGGTTGTTACCTCATAACTGATGCATGGGCTGTGGGGCAGCACCAATGGCATCCTGAATATGATTGCAAGCAAGCTGGACTGCCCTTACATTGGTCACTGTTATGGTATCTCAAGTGGGATGCTTCAACAGTGATCAAATTTATTTATTATTTCTTTTTCTTTTATTTATATATTTTATTGTAAGATGTACTAACATTAGGTTAAGATTATGTTAGTTACACATTAGGCCATTGTAGCCTGTCATAATAAAGATTATTATTATTATTATAACTCTATTGTTCAAAATTAACCTTTTTACATACAATGACATTTGTAGTTTTTTATAGAAAAGAAAATTTATAAACAATTGAAATAGAAACAAAAATACATACAATACATCAAGCCAACAAACGGTAATTTCATTTACAATTAATATAATATAATTAATAAATAA
Organism: Galleria mellonella; assembly: GCF_026898425.1. Lineage (NCBI taxonomy): Eukaryota > Metazoa > Arthropoda > Insecta > Lepidoptera > Pyralidae > Galleria > Galleria mellonella. The sequence goes on from NW_026442114.1 coordinate 4,292,635, forward strand.
TAAAAATATATAACAAGAACCAGCATATTTTACAAACATCTATCATTCATAAACCATTTTGGAAGATTCTTTTTTTTATTTGAAAGGATATACTTGCAGTATTGTTAAATAGAAATTTTATCAAAATTCGTTCAATAGTTTAGAAATCAAAATAACTGGTTTTACCAAAATTGTTTTCTTTTTTGAAGACAATCTTAAATTCTTTTATAATACAGAATGCAACAATAGTCTCTTATTTCTACATAAAGAACACAGAGTACATAATGTAACTGCTATTGAGAAGCTCAGCATTTGAAAGGTTAACAGGCAGAGAGTACAATTTATTAATGATGTTTTATTACTCAATAAAGTTTAAACAAATAAACACTGCACTATTAGAGAAAAGGATTTTTTTTATTTTGTTTTTTATGCAGATTTTTAGAATGGCAAACAAGCTGACGGCCCACCTGATGGAAAGTAAAAGCGTCCATGATACCCCCCCCCCAACCGAAACACAGCCATGCAAACACATCTGCTCTATGGTAGAAACACAAATAGGACAGAGGTGCCCCAGCAAATAACTTTTGTACAAAGTCTCCCTCTGGAAATAGAATCACTGCCCGAGGTTTTTATATTATGAAAAGTACTTATGTGTGATAGATGGATCATCCCATTGAAAGTCAACTTAACTGAGACACATTAGGCAATATGGTATATTAATATCAAGCTGTAAAATAAACACAACATAATTTGTAACAGAATTCTAAAAAGAAAAAAAATTCTCTTTTGAGAAATATGCAGTTTATTTAATATTTAAGTTTGTACTTAAATAGACTAAGAAATATTGCCTTTTTATTTAAAGAGTAACTGGAGTGTAGCTAAAATGTTTATACAAATTCAAAACATAGAATTTGCATTTAATTCAAAATAGTTAATATAATATAAAAGCATTTATAATATTAACAAGAATATACTAATAGTCTCTAAATGCACCACATTGAGGCAGCATACCCAAGATACATATACATTTACACATGTTACAGATTTATATGAGCGTGCAAAGTTTACAGTTCTTAGAAGTAAGGATACAATAGAATGGGAAAAATACATACAGATATTGTATATGTACTTTTGTACAAGTACAGAGTCAGTGTAATGTGATTAATACAATAATATTAAAATACAGTACATGTTACTTATTCAAAGATACATAGTAGGCATATGTTTTTTTACATCATAATTTCTTTTTTTACCATTTATAAACAAATTTGGAAAAAATGTCTATTATTTAAAAGGGTGCACTTTCAAATAGATTGGTCCTACAGAAATGTCATCAATCAAAATTAGTTCAATACTTTAGGTTTCAAATTTGAATAACTATGTTCGCCATAAAAGCCAGTTTTTTTATTGAATTGATTACACATATTCCTACAGCTAGCGGCTATAAAGTTTACTTAGCTTAATGTTTATTCATCAAATTACACTGAAAAGTGCACTTTTGCTAATACCTATGTATATGCAAATTAGTTTTATTATTTCAATTCTTTCCAAATAAGTCATGAACTCTATTGTGACGGCAATAGAGTTCACGACTTAAAATCATATTATGTACAAGTCAATGACCTTTTCAAGTATAGTTGTTTTAACAAGTGCTCATAGTATAACGTTGAACTGCCACAGCTATCTCATATCATATTCTTATTAGTGAAATAGGACTAAAATTAGACTAATATGATAACAAATTCACTATCTATGCTGCAAGTCAAATATTTGCTTATGGTTAAGGCCACAATAACTATATTTGTATAGTTTCGGTAGCCTTTCATTATGTATAAAAATTTTTAGAATATAAAATTGCATACATTAATAATTCATCCATCAACACATCTTTCCTAGATACTAACAGTATATAGTATATTAATTTTTACTTCATCCAAATGACTAGGATATACTGTCTGACCAGGTTAAAATACAGCCTATGTCCTTCTGCATCTTTAATATTATGTGTATGCAGTTACTATACACACTAGGACTAGTAGAGCAGTTAGGGCACTAAGATATAACAGAAACTCACTTTCACATTTATAATATTGGTAAGGATTACAGTACACAATAATACCTTATATTAGATGGCATGTAAATAGTGCTTATGAACCTAGGTATTGTTTGCTACAATCACTTTGTCATCACTTATATAAAAACCAACTATTATCAAGGTCATTCCGTGTTTAACGTGGATAAAATAATGTTTTAAGGCCCAAAGATTGAGATGAGAGCAGGTGAAGTTTGTTAGATACGAGTAGATGCTTACCGCGCTGAGGTCCGTATCGAAGCTGCGGCGGACATCGCTGATGGGTTTCATTAACTCTGCTACTATCTCCTCGAGCCTTTGTGAATTCATGCTCCACCGTTTCTCTCGCTGGGAAATATCGTGATTTCTGAAAATAGCGTCCTCTTGTTGATAACATTACTGAAAAACGCGGGATCAGCAAAAGCATATAAAAATATAGTGGCGCGAAAGTGTCTGTCAACGACCCCGTTTTGATTTGCAAAACGAAATTGCCAATATATACTTTTTAGTTTCTGTATATACTTTAAAGAAATTCACGGAATTACCTCGGCCGTTCTTCGTAGTCGGCATCCATTTTACAAACATAAAATCTTGTGGTTATGATAAACGTAACAATAACGGTGGCCATTTATTTATGTTTTTGAGGGAGACATTCCATGTTCGCTGTCAAAACAATGTTCGCGCTCGGTGAAATTCATTGTTTGCGGTTGTGTAACTTCAGTGTCGTCTACATGGCAATGCCTTAGAAAAATTCTTCTTGCCATAAATAAATAATATGTTTAAAACATTTAAAAGAATATATTAATAATATATTAAAGGAATATATAATATTTTAAAAGAAATAGTTATCTATTCTTTCATCAACACCGAGTGTATTATCAAGAAGTATGATCTCCTTATTTTCTATAACAATATACACCGAGCAGTTTGCAAATTATTGCAAATTGCGATTATAAAAAAAATATTGCTTTTTAATTGCTGGATAATAATTTATTTCCTGCGACAAAAAGCACTAATTACGAATTGGCGGTAAAAGACGGAACTAAATCTTAATAGTAATTTTAGTCTTTAAATTGATCTACAGTGGCGCAGCATTAATAATATATTAATGTTTGACAGCAAATATCATATAATTTTTACAACGACAACGAGTCACTCACCTTACATACCCACTTAATTCTTATAACAATAAATACCGCGTAAACACTGTTCACACAATTCACAAACGATTGTTAAATTATGTTTTATAAGAAATGGGAATTAATGCGATCATAAATTATCATAGTTTACCTAAATGGTAAACTATGATAATTTACCTGGATTATTTCAGCGTTTCGACTAGGTCACAGCGGCCGTGGTCACGAATATACTGATGTAACATGTTTCTGCTTTCGTATGCAGAAACCTTCAGTATAGTGGCACAATTAATATGATATGCGACAATGAGTGGGTAGAAAAACATTTTTTTTGCCTCGGTACTCGAGACATGCAGCGCTATATTAATCTACTCGAGATCACAGCTGGTGTAACCTTGTCGAAACGTTGAGATAATTCAAGTAAATATGACATAGTTTACTTAAATGATCGCGTTAATTCCCATTACTTATAAAATATGAAAAATGCAGCGTGATTGTTTGTCAAAAATGGTATGACGTTGTACAAATGGTTCCTAATTGTGCAATGGGTCAAGTGCAATATTTTTCGACAGAGTCATTTGCGATCCATTGATAAAATACAAAACCAATAATAAATTAATAATCATTGTATCAGATGTTAACTGTCCACTGCTGAACATAGGCCTCCTCTATAATGGTTTTACCAGTAACTGCCAGAATTGGCAGGCGGGTTGACAACCAAAGTTAGTTTTTGGTGATGTTTTAAGACGTCGTTTCTACATACTCCTCGACTATTAAATTGCCTTAGTCGTCTTTTACGAGTAAGTTTAACGAGTAGTTTGTCTTCCTAATTTGCTCTGCTGGGCGGTAACAACAACTACAGCAAATACCTCCGTGTACTACACCAAATCCTTTTCCGTTCAGGCAGTGCGCCTATGGAACTCGCTGCCACTGTCTATACGGAGTGCTCAATCCTTGGCTTCGTTTAAACGACAAGTCAAATCACATTTTCTTTCACTGTAGTTACTCTTTTCCACTCCTTTGTAATTTTTGGACTAGATTTGTCATATTTCCTTGTGTGTGCTACGTATGTATTTATATGTGTATGTTTATGTATTTTGTATGTATGTATATGTGTGTATGTATATGTATATATATATAATGTGTGTGTGTGTGTGTGTATATATGTATATATATTGTTATAGTAAGTAGTTTAATAAATTATATGTATTTGATATTTTTGTGCATTACATGTTTTTGTATTTTATGCACAAAAATTATTAATTCCCTCTTGCGCCACCTGCCCTTTTCTATCTGTTCTCCTTTAACTAAAGGTTGTCTATAAGAGATTGCCCTAGCGATAAGACCGCCTTTTGTACCTTTATGTGTATATTTCAATCTGTATTTATGTTACTGTATTTCATTTGAATTATTCACTTGTCATTGTATATTTTTATTTATGGTGCAATAAAGAGTTAAATAAATACAGCAAATCTCGTGTAGTTTCGGCTTTCGCAGCTACCGTAAAACGGGGTTATTTTGGCAGATTTTGGGACATTTTTTATCTTCGCCAATAATCCACATGAAAAAATCTCATTGTAACAAACATTAATAAGGCTGTAAATACTGAAAATTTGAATGAAAAATATTGAGAAATATCTTATAAAAAAATTGTTTAGAGGCTGCCAAAGTAGGCAAACGTTTGGGGCAACTTTGGCAGGATATGTTTTTCGCTTAAAATGCAAGTAGACTGCTCTAAAAGTCTTCTTTGGCACCGTTTTAAATTTTAAATTGGATTTTGACAGTCTTTTTCAAATGTTATAATTTAGCTTTATTAAAACGACGTTTTTGTATAAAAATTAACCTTTTTATTCACCAGAGTTTACCAGAGGGACACTTTGTACAAAAGTCGATTGCTTGGGTACCTCTGTCCCATTTGTGTTTCTATCGTGAAGCAGTTGTGTTTGCATAGCTGTGTTCTGGTTTGAAGGGTGGGATATGGCGTGAATTTACAAGGTACAGAGGAATAACATCCGAGTCCTCAGGAATGGCAACACAAGAGGACCCCCCTTTGAAATGAAATGAATCATGGGCGAAACAGTGTACTCTGTTATGTCCATGATACTGCTCATGTCTCTAGGCGACGGTTAGCAATTTTCATCAGGTGGGCCGTCAGCTTGTTTACCATTCTAAGTTGTATAAAAAAAAAATTAAAATAATAAACCATTGCCTACAACACCATGCAAATATATAGAAAAAATTAAAAATCAACTCTGATTGTTAAGACCTGTAACAAGGAAAGGAACCTGAAAATCCGCGAAAAAAATAAAATAAAAGAAAAAGAACAAAGCAAATGACTCATGTGCCAAAGTTATCCCCGGTGCTAAAGTAACCCCGTTTTACGGTAATTATTCTATTTGGTGAAACTTCGCACTACATTTCGCAACGCATTGCACTTTTACTATACTTGTTTTCTTTCATATGATTTTCCTATTGTATATGCCAGGTTGTCTGTAAGAGATTGCTTTTAGCGATAAGGCCGCTTTTTGTATATACAAAAGGCGGCCTTATCTTATGCACTTATACAGAATGTGCATATGCACATTCTGTATAAATACTTCTTGTATACATCTTTATTGTGCGCAATAAAGAGTTTATTATTATTATTATGCCTTAAGAATGACAAGTAAATCAAAATAACTTTTGAAATTAAAATAAGGTCCTAAAGATAGTATTAGATCTTTCTGACTTCCTACTATCTTAACTGAGGTAAGTCAGTTCATTACACCGCAACTTTTACGAAATGGTGCTGTCATCAACTTTATTTGTTTACAAAATACCAATTTTGTATTTTTAACCAAAATGAAAATTTGTATTTACAAAATACTAACACTATATATAATAATTCATCAGAGGTTAATGCGCTCATAGGGCTCAATGATGCAAAGTGGGTGCTATAGTTTCAAAGTAGCCATCGCAGGAACACTTTAGTTATCTACTCAGTGCTCAAGATAAATTTTAATACTTCTATTTCAATGAAAAGAACAAAAGTGATCGACAGGGCTCTTTACTGATGCATAAACTGATGAAAAGCAATCATGTAGCACATTATTATTTTTTGTTTACTTTATTTTAGTTAAGAAAAAAACCTACGAAACAGACTTTATTACAGACTTCGAAGTTTTAGACTACACGCAACTATAGCCTTGACCGTCTATAGGTTATATTGTGGAGTAATGGTTCTTTGAGTTACGATGATAATGTACTCTGTTCTGTTCGTGTTTTATCTGTTCTTAAATCTGTAGTCCATCTGTCTATATTTATTTTTGTAACACGCATAGATTTTAAATTGATTTATTTACAAACAATATCCAGGACGCTGGTTGAATGACCATAAGAATACGGAAATTAAGAACATCTATAGCCTGCTATATAATTTTCTGATAAAATTTAACAACTCACCTATTATTTTGTGTTACCATAATGGGGATGTCGCGGTGTTACTCGTTGATGAAGTGTTTACTGATTCTGTTCAATATTATATTTTTGGTAAGTTTTTTCACATAAATTACTTCAGTAGTTTCCTAAATGATAAATAATTTTGTTTCTTATTATTTAAAAGAGTATAAAATAAAGCCTAATCATTGGTCAAATTTACTGACATGTCAATGTACTATTCATGTCTGTGCACCAAAATAGATTTTTTTTCTCTTAGGTGGTATTAAATAGGAATATTCGATTAATGCATGCACTAAAATGGATTTTTGTATAGTTTTGCAAATATGGTGAAATTTCGGTCAATAGGTTAGGTTTTTTATGTGATGAAAATGGAATCTCAATTCCTCTTTTGCTGTCGGTATACGTTGGTGGGTTATTGGTGAGCGATGATGGGTGCGGATGAAGTCATCATAAATTCATTAGGGAATAATAAGAATCTATTTCCAGTTTTTTTTAAGATTGTGTCAAATAATTCCACCCAGTATCCTTATTAATAGTATAAATTTTAGACTACAATAAGGTTGGGAAACATGGCACACCATATACCATATATTCTAATTTCTTGACTATCACAAGGAATGATATAACTGGCTCTCCAGTATTATGGCTATGTGGCTCCCAACATAATCATGGTAAATAATAATGAATAATAATATAAATAATAAAAAATCTGTGTTCACCTTACAAACTATCAACAGTAGTATCTATATATATATAATGCATTTATATTTCTTTATGCTTATTATGGTATGGTAAGGTGATCTTATTGCTGAAAACAATTTACAAAGGTTAACTGGTAGAGGATGCTGCTAGCATCAATGCGAATTTGGACTTAAGTCCACCTTTTGTACCATATTTTCTTTTGGTCAATAAAGTTATTCAATAAAAATAAGTAAATACTTGTGTAACAGTCTATCAACATTATCAATGTGGAATAGAGCCAGAAACAATGTTATGAGGATGACATTAAATTATGAGGATGACGGCCTGAAGACTTGAAAAAATTGAGTTTTGTTAAAACAAATTTACTTAATTAAAATGAAAAAAATACTATTTAAATTCCTATAATTAATTATAATAAAGTAACTGCTCAGTTTCAAGTGAGAACCATGAGTGATTTTCACAAGTCATCAAGTAGCCCAGCCTAATGGTGCACCATCGGCGACTATCTATCTAGGCGTTTACGTGATCTGGCTGCCATGGGCGAGGTGGATAGTAGTCCGCTACGTAACTGGTATGTAAGCGTGGTATGTGCGTGGGCGCAGGCCGTGGGCGGCGGCGCGTGCGGCGCGGCGTGCTGGGCGCTGTGGGACGGGCGCGCGGGCGAGGCGGCCGAGGGCCGCGCGGGGCTGTGCGCGCTGGCGGCGTGGGGCGCGGCGCTGGCGCTGGGCGCGGCCGCGGCGCTGGCGGGCGCGGCGCGCGGCTCGGCCAGCCTGCTGGCGGCCGCCTTCGCGCTGCTGGCGCTCAGCGCCGTGGCCGAGGCGGCCGCCGCCTGGTGGGGCGCCGCGCACCTGCCGCAGCTGCGCCGCGCGCTGCTGCGCCGCCTCGACCACACGCTGCGCCACGACTACGGCCGCCTGCACTCGCGCACGCAGATCCTCGACGCCATACAGCACGGGGTTCGTATCTTTGCCCTCTCCGCTCTCTCTCGCCTCTCTCGTTACATATGCATGACGAGGCTACAGCCTCGCTGGCGATGTAATATATTTGTGTATTTTGAGTTTGCTCTAAATATTGTTCAACCACTTGACCATGATTGAGAAACAAACACGTAAGCATACACACATGGAAATGTTCACGTTTATAAGTAAAATTATTCCTTGGGGCGTTTGCCAGTAGTTGCCACGCTTAGTGGGCTAATTTAGCGACCGCAGTTAGAGATGTTTTAAGAGGGACACTGCTGCCTATCCATCATCCTTCCTTAGTCGTCTCTTACGACCACACGACCAGGAGATGATTTGGCTATAATTATTATAAAATTGTTAGTTGGAGTGTTGCGGCACCGAAAGTATCCGAGACTGGCAGAACTCGGCGTGGTCGCGGGCTATGGTGGAGGCGGAGGCGGCGCAGCACGGCGCGGGCGGCGTGGACGGCGCGAGTGGCGCCCCGCTGTCGGCGGCGCGAACTGACGACACGCTGGACCTGTCGGTGAGCGCGCCCAGTACTTACTACTGGGTGCCGGCTTCCTGCTGCGTAGCCAGCGCCTCCGAGGTATGTTGCATTTGAAATTTGATGATACAATAACCTTTCATATGTGTTATTTTTTTATTAAAATATGTCTCGAAGTTTGGTGTTTCTCTTCACAAAGGCATCCTTTAACTACTTCCATTGCTTTCTATCTTTTACAACTCTTCTCCAATTGTAACCTACAGTTTGTTTAAGTTCATCTTTTGCATTGTCGACCTCTATTTCCTTTTCCGTTTCTAGGGTAGCATTCAGTTAAGATTTTACTCCATTTATCATGAGGCCTTCATAGCATATGCCACTTCCATCTCTATTTCATTTGGTTTTTCTCAGTGAGAATGTCAGTCACACCTCTCCTCGACCTTATATGTTTCTTTGACTGTCTAGATTCTTAATTTCCAGCATGCTTCTCTCCATAGCTTTCTGACAATATTTTAGCGTATCTTCGTTATGTTTAGAAAGTGCCCGAATTTCGCAACCACAAGTAAGGCATGGGAGGATACAAGAGTTTGCATTTAAATTTTTTTTATTGAAGTCTGTTGCTTTCATTATCTTTTTCAGTGATCAAAATATATCCTATCTATTGGTTATTCTTCTTTTGATTTCTTTAGTAGATAAGATATATTATTTGTTCCAGATATATTTCCACATATTCCAGAGGTTGGTTATTGATTTTTATTTTGTTTTGGGTTGAATTTGATAGAATCTTAGTTTTGCTTGCCAACTTCATTCATCAATTGCCAACCCAAGCTTCTCATTTTCTTTGTTTCGATCTTGGATTATTTTTTCAAGTTTGAGGGGGTTTTATTCGAATAAGATAATGTTATCTGCTATTTGTAGATGATGCAAATCTTTTTCCATCTAATCCAAATTCGTCCAATTCTAGTTTTCAGAATATGTTTTCGAGTATTGCAGAAAACAGCTTGGGAGACAGTGGGTCTCCTTGCCTGACACTTCTTTTAATTTTTAACGCTTCTCCTAGAAATTCCATTTGTATCTTTGCTTTACAGTTTGAATATACTTTTTCAATGATGTTTATATAAACTTTCAATATTCCTTGTTTTTCTAAGCTTTCCCATATTGTTTCATGTTTAATATTCATAGGTATTTTGATGCGTAACATGACTATTCTCTCTATCACTGCGATGAAATCTTCTATGAATTTATTTAACTATGAAACCCACACTCTTCTGATCTCGGATTTCCCTATTATCGTATTATATATTCTTCATGTTCTTCGATTGACTGTCCTGGCCTACGTACTTCGCTTAGTGCCAATATATTTTATTATAGGCCTTTCAATGCTACTTCAAGTACCCACTATCAGTGATTCTGGTGTTCTTGAAGTCCTAATATTAAGAGTTGACATGTGTATTTTATGATTTTTTGCTAGAGGGTGGGTATTGGTCTAATTATTCCGCGGCGATCACCCGTTGTGAAAGGTTTTTTGATTAGGTTGTTTTTGGTAATTTGTTTTCTGTATTTGTTTTGTTTTTCTGGTTTCTACTGTTGTTGTTTTAATAGGTTTCATAAATGTCTTGGTTAGTTTTTTGAGCTTTTTGAAGTTTTAAGATATTATAGTGATAAGTGATGGTCGAATAGTAAGTAGTCAATGAGGCAAGTATAGGTGTTTAACTATGTGTTGCTGGATATTTTCTTATTGCTTGTTGATAGTTTTTGGACGCTCTGCGTGTTATTCGCGATGCGTATCTTCTATGACGATTTGTGGCGATGTTCATTTTTATAGATTTTTTTTTATGAAATATGAAATGGTAAATGAGTGGACGGGTCACTCGACAGGAAGGGATGATCGTCACTCATAGATATGAGCGATGCTATGGGTGGATACTACGGTATATTTTGACGTTTCGATATTCACGGTTATTTCCGTGTGTCTTTATTCTTAGGGCTTAATTTTTGTGTTTTAGAATTTTGTCGTAACTCTCTATCGTTCAAGTCGAAATACGGCTGCGCGACGTTCTGTGGAGGGCGGTCGCCACTTCGTCTAGTTTACTGTAAGCAGGTTTTTTTTAATGGATGATATTGCAATGGTAAGCTCGCCCGCGCTAACGGTATACACTGGCGAGGTACAAGAGAGGTAGGGCACAGCGGGACTCTCGCTCATAAACGGAACCGCCCGCCTGGGGAAGGACCTCTACCTTGCAGAAGTTCGCAGCCAAACAACGCTGTTTTTATAGCGTTGTGTTCCTGCGGTGAGTAAGGTATCCAGTTCCATCTTGGGGAGGGGTTGTGCCGATATCGGAGGGACCAGCGTGTTTTAATACTGTCTTTGTGCTGGGCAGACGCGAAGTGCTGACGCGGCGTTCAGGGAGACCCGGTGAAACGGTTGCTCGCTGGCCGCCCGCAGGTTGTTTGGTTCCCGAACCCAGGGATTACCTAATCTCCGCCCTGGGAGGCTGAACCGCCGCCTGTGCATAATCCCTGGTGTGGTAGTCGTGCCGGAGGAGGAGACCGGAGTGGACCCGGCTACTACATCAGTGGGGGGACCGGGGGCCCTTCCGGCCGCCGCGTCGGCAATTTGCACAACCTGTTTAGCGCAGGGACGGAGTGGACACCACTTTGTTCCTTTGATATCGGCACAATCTTTCCCTATTAACCTCCAAATAACCTAACACTTTATGGCCAGATCTAAAAAAAATAGACGTTACACAGCGGCACCCTCATCCACATTTAAAGTGGACTTCTGCAATATCAGAGGTATTCATTCTAACATCAACGCAATTCACTGTCATCTCGAAACTGCGAAGCCGACTCTGTTATTCCTCACCGAGACGCAGATATCATGTCCGGCTGATACATCTTATTTACTATACCCCGGTTACAAACTCGAACATAAATTTGCTCGTCATGCCGGGGTATGTATGTATATCCGGACGGATGTCTGTTACCGCCGTCTCCATGGCCTTGAAGACAGAGACCTGTCAGTATTATGGATACGTGTGGATTACGGGAGCCACACTCGTATTTACGCGTGCCTTTACAGGTCTCACAGCGGTGATCTGGACACTTTCCGTCTTTTTGAGCACCTGCAAACGACGATTGATAAGGTTCTCGAGCAGTATCCTTCTGCGGAGTTAGTGATACTTGGAGACTTTAATGCTCACCACTCCGAGTGGCTTTGTTCTCGGTCCACTGACTGTGCGGGAAAAGCTGCTCATGAATTTGCTCTGACCTATGGATTCTCTCAGCTGGTTCATTCTCCAACGAGAATACCAGATATAGAGAACCATACAAGCTCCTTGCTGGACCTTCTGCTGACAACACACCCGGATGGATACACCGTCAGAGTGGATGCGCCAATTGGCTCATCCGACCATTGTCTTATCCGGGCTGATGTCCCCAACACTCGACCTGATCCACCCCGTCCTATTGGACGACGTCGCGTGTGGCACTATAAGTCAGCAGACTGGGATGGATTGCGAGAATTTTATGCATCGTACCCGTGGAAGCAGCTCTGTTTTGCATCACATGATCCTAACGACTGCGCAATTGCCGTTAGCGAGGCTATCATTGATGGTATGAAGCTATTTATCCCCAACCCGCTAGTGGCAATGGGATCGAAGAAGCGTCCGTGGTTTAACCGGTCTTGTAAGAAAGCCAGATTTGCTCAGCAAGCTGCATACAAGGCTTGGACTACGGCTCGCACTAACTCTGATCCTGGAATCAGTGATGCAAAGCGGAAATTAAATGCTGCTTCGAGGTACAGTAAGAGAGTAATTGCCAGAGCCAAATTTGAATTTGTGGGCAGAATTGGTAGGCGACTATCAAGCCTTCCTTCTGGTAACCGTGCTTTCTGGTCGCTTGCTAAAGCTGCCCAAGGAAACTTTTGTCAGTCGTCTTTTCCACCACTTCGGAAACCGAATGGTAACTTGGCCTACAGTGCTAAAAAGAAAGCCGACTTATTTGGCATTCTCTTTGCCTCTAACTCGACTATGGACGAAGGTAATTCTGTACCACCTACCATCTTGTGTTGCGGAAGCTCCATGCCGGAAATTACTATAACACAATGTAAAGTCCGGCGGGAGTTACTATCCTTAGATGTTCATAAGTCGAGTGAGCCAGACGGTATACCGGCAGTGGTCCTGAAGCAGTGTGCTCCGGAATTGTGTCCTGTATTAACGCGTCTCTTCACGATCTCGTACTCCACAGGGCAATTTCCTTCGACATGGAAGACCACCCTTGTACATCCTGTACCTAAAAAGGGCGATAAGTCGGACCCCTCAAATTACAGACCGATTGCGATCGCTTCCCTTCTCTCTAATGTGATGGAGCGAATATTTAACGCACAGCTGTTAAAATACCTCGAGGATCACGATTTATTGAGTGACCGCCAATATGGCTTTCGCCATAGTCGCTCAACTGGTGACCTCTTGGTATATCTTACGCACCGATGGGCATCAGCCATTGAGAGTCAAGGTGAGGCGCTCGCTGTCGGTCTTGATATTGCAAAGGCATTTGACCGGGTCTGGCATCGGGGTCTTCTATCGAAATTGCCCTACTATGGACTTCCCGACAGCCTCTGTAAATGGGTCGCCAGTTTTTTATCCGGCAGACGTAAAAAAACCGTTGTAGATGGTTGCTGCTCCGATAGCATGGATATTAACGCTGGCGTCCAGCAGGGCTCTGTGCTGTCCCCAACGCTGTTTCTACTGCATATTAATGATATGTTAACCTTCGGTAGCATTCATTGTTATGCGGATGACAGCACCGGGGATGCCCTTTATACGGGTCGTACCAATGTCTCCCGTTCCATCGTGGAGAACAATCGTGAACAGCTTGTGTCTGAAATCGAGAGAACACTAACTGGAGTCTCTGATTGGGGACGACAAAACTTGGTCCAATTTAACCCCTCTAAGACACAAGCTTGCGCGTTCACCGCTAAGAGAACCCCATTTGCTGTGGCCCCACAGTTCCAAGGCACGTCTCTTAATATCTCTAAAAGCATTGGGATCCTTGGTGTCGACATTTCTAGTGACGTACAGTTCCGTGGCCACCTCGAAGATAAGGTGAAGCTGGCATCCAAAAAACTCGGTGTGCTTAATAGAGCGAAGCATTACTCCACGCCGGATCAGCGATTAATGCTTTACAAATCGCAAATCCGGCCCCATATGGAGTATTGCTGTCACTTATGGGCGGGAGCACCTCGATACCAGCTTGAACCCTTCGACTCAGTGCAACGACGAGCTATGAGAATTGTCGATGATCCCATGCTTGCAAGCGGTATTGAACCCTTAAGTCTTAGGAGAGATTTTGCCTCACTCTGCGTGTTCTACCGCTTATACAACGGATTGTGCTCAGAGGAATTATTCAGTATGATGCCTACGGCCACTTTCTATCATCGTACGGCTCGCCATCGACAGGGAGTTCACCCTCATACCTTACAGCTTAAATGGTCGCGTACAACGCGGTTTCAGAGATGCTTTCTCCCACGAACACTCAGGTTATGGAATGAGCTCCCTGCCGAGGTTTTCCCGAGAGACTACAGCATGGGGTTCTTCATGGGGTAAAGAGGTTTCTTCAGGGTCGGCAACGCGCGCGTAATACCTCTGGTATTGCAGGCGTTTATAGGCTACGGTAACCGCTTACCATCAGGTGGGCCGTATGCTTGTTTGCCACCTCAGTGGTATAAAAAAAAAAACCAGTGAGATATTATTGGGGAAGGCGTAAAGGCAGGTCAGGTAGCCCATCGTGACAAATTCAATGATAACTTGGTCACGATAGTTTCTTGGGGAGATCGATCTAATAGGGTATATTTATAACAATCGAGAAAAAAATCTCTATTACTGTACAATGTAAGCGGGTGGGACGTAATGCGAGAGTGATGCAGGCGTGCGCGGGCCCGGTGCGCGTGGCGGCGGCTGCCGGCGCGGCGGGCGCGGCTGGTGCTGGTGGCGGCGGCGCGGCGCTGGCGGGCGCGGCGTGCGGCGCGCGCGCGCTGGCGGCGCTGGCGGCGGCGGCGCGCGCGCCGCTGGCGGCGGGCGGCGCGCTGCTGGCGGCGCACGCGCTGGCGCTGCTGCTGGCGCTCGCGCTGTGCCTGCGCGCCGACCCCGCGCGCCGCTACAAGGCCTAGGCCGCCCGCTGCCCCCGCACGCTGTCCATGCCTCGATCCAGCTGTACGAGTTTCTCCTCCCACTTTGGCCGAGGCGAGTCTTTCTGAAAAAAAAAATACTCGTTTGCCATTATTCAGTACGTCTCTCTCCACCGACCCTCCCCTGCCCGGCCGTACACGTTCAGTATTACGTAGAGTGCATTTAGTAGCCCACAAATATTTGTGTTTAGTAACTGTGAGTCGAGTGTCAAGTTTGACGGGCGAGCGAGGGCCGGGCGCCACCGGCGACCTCGTCGCCGACCTAGCGTTAAGGCCGTAACCAAATGTGTGTTAGATGTAAGTTTATACTTCTATTATTTTAATTCTTTTTTTTTATTTTTGTACAATTTCAACAAACGAGCGGTCAGTATTTTTATATCCAAATATCTGCACCCCAATTTTCCAAAATGTATACATTATTTTTAATTCTCATAAATATATTTGTATCTTATAAAATTTTACCATAAGCATAAATAAATAAAAAGTACGCTACTTAAATAGCACATTACAAATTAGGTATGAATATATATCAAATTATTTATTTTTCTCAAACATGCTTGGAAATTAGAGCATTATTTTGACAATCTTCTTGTTGGCAAAAGTTGTATGAAAATACATATCTGTCGTGTTTTAAAGCCAGATAAATTACTAAGTAAACTCATATCTGTCCTGTAATTTAAAAATGGAATGACCTTTTACTTCGAAACATGGCTACCAAGGAGGTAACTAATACAAAGTTTTATTTAAATTTCGAACTGGCTTGCAAATAGAAAGCTGTTTATTGAAAAAAAAACTAATTAACATTATGGCGCGTGAAAAATTATTATTGTTCGTTATTTCTTCATTTAACTTAAAAAATAAAATTGTGTTTTTGATTTCCGCGCATTGTTTGAGAAAAGTACTATACAAGCCTTGGTCACAACTAGGCATTGATAGACTCACGTATGTGTGCCTCGGCTACGCCTCGGCCTACATTTGCACGTTCGTCCATCAATACCTCAGTTGTTGGCCGCTGCAGTAATATACTATTATCAGAAATAAACTACACAAAAATCGTTTACATGGACACATTTGTCCCACTTGTGTTTCTGCCACCAAACAACTGGAAGTTACTACTGTTAGCACCTCCGGTTCTCTAGAATAACAACGCACGAGGTGTGCAGTGAGTGCCACAGTGCAATCTGTAATATCTATGGCGCTGTTCATGATTATAGACGATAGTTCCTACGATCCAGTAGATGGATCGCTAGTTAGTCATTCACTATCTCATAAAAATATAATTATGATTTTGTCACATTTCGTAGGAAAAATACTTACATGTTTACCTTTTTTTTATACAAGTTTAAATGGCAAACAAGCTGACGGCCCACCTGATGGATAGTAGTAACCGTCGCCTTTAGATATGAACAGTATTATGGACATAACAGAATATACTATGTCGCCCATGCCACATTGCCATCCTTGATGACTAAGGTGGTATGCCTCTGCACCCTGTAATTTCATTGCCTCATTATTTAAACCAAAATACGGCCATGCAAACAGAACTACTTTTACATCAGAAACACGAATGGGACAGAAGTACCCAAACAGATGTCATTTGTACAGTCTCCCTGTGGTAAACTATAATATTATTTATTCTTATGGTATTATATTATAAAATGGTGGAGCAGTTGATACGTGCATGTTAAAACTGAAGCATATCTCTGTGTACCTAGTTAGCGTATGTTATGTATCGTATGTCGTCGAGTTGTTTGTTTGTCGATGCGTGGCCGCCCGGGGAGCCGGGCGCCGCTGATCTGCTGTATATAAGACTGTGTACTCTAACGGTACTCGAATAGTATAATACTCCGACGTAACACACGGCGATCAAAGTAAGGTACGGCGGCGGCCGTGACGCCCACCTGTCCAGTCGATGCTTCGTTACGAGCACAGTGCGACCATTTGTGTCGAATAGTCACGTTTTTATTATATTTTATATCTTGTAACTAACTCTTCATCATCATTAACTGTCCACTGCTGCGTAGGCCTCCACTTATTAGGGGGTTTAGCCAGTAGTTGCCATACCTGGCAGGCGGGTTGACAACCGCAGTTAGGCTTTGGTGATGTTGAAGAGGGACGCCGCTGTCCATCCCTCGACCGTTCAGTTGTAAATTAACTGTTAAAAGTACAAAATTATTACGTAAGCTTTCGATTTTTTACTATAGCTAAGACGTCGCTATGGTCATGTTCATACTTTGATCGCCGTGTACGTACGTTTGGTTGGTCGCGTGTACCTACCTCGTGCCGTGTGTGCGTCGTGTCCCCGCCCCCCCACTCGCAGGGCTCCTGCTGTGTCTAATGGATTTATACTCAAATACTTTTAATGAAGCAAGCCGCTGAACAAATTATATCATATTATACTATTTTGTGAGGCAGCTCGCAGCACTTATCGTTACATAGTACAAACACTACAATTGTTTTATATTGTACACGCTCTCTAGTCGTAATGTAATTATTGTGAAGTGTGTATGTGTGCGTGTGTAGGGGGGAGGGGTGGGGGAACACCTGCGCGCACGCCGCCGCCTCTCACTGCCATGTTTGAGCATTTATTGACTTAAGACTGATTTACTTTCCACTTTTTTTTCCTATTTAAATATAATTCCCGAATATTTTACGTTGTAACAGAGTACAAATAATTTAGTGAGTAACGTGTTATTTTCATAATAATATTATTTGATTGTTATTTCTAACGAGCTGTCCGTATAGTTTAGTCGTGGACTGATTCTCCTAGGTGTAGTACTAACCGATCGCCGGCCGCTCGGAACTGAGCAGTAGCCACGTGGCGGCACGTGACACCACCCTTACATACTGTGTAGACTCCATGTAGTGAAGTTTAAGGGATGTAGGAGGGTTTTATTACTTCAGTTTTTCATTATGTCACATAGATTTGTTTACCCGCCAGTTGTCGTGTAATTTGACGGTTTATGACGGTAGTAGAATACATGTCTATGTGTTGGGCAATAAAATGACAATTGTTTTTCTGAGATACATGGGTAATAAGGTAAATCAGCCAAAGTAATGTTGACATATGAAAGATTTTGTGATGTAAAGTTTACACTGTGTGCTCTGCAATGGATGTTTTTCTCGCGATATACCGTACTTACACATAGAGTAATCACGGCCAGCTTAAATAAGATATTTGAAGATGTAAAATGTAGTATGATCTGAGTTTTCTAAAAGTTTTAGCCACTCGCATGGCGTGTCGTACAATAGATATGTACTTACAGAGTGCATAACAAAGTACAAAATCGAGTGTACCAATTGCCTGGTTGTGTACTGCACGCTGATAGTATCAGTATCTATAATAAAAAAGGTAAACTAAAAAAACAAACGATATTTTACGAGTGTCGTGACGGATCAGTTTGCTTATTAACACCTGGATGGTGTATGGCCATATTAAAACAGTTGTGTTAAACATTATCATCTGCCTGACAAAGTTATTGGTCACCTTGACACAGTTTGATGCAAAAATAAGTTTATTTATTTTATTTTTTACGCAACAAAAAAAAATATGGGTAATACTTTTCGGTTTATACTTATGTGTCTGTTACGTCCACTCTTCATTTGTAACGTATGATTTAAATATGATGGATTATAATAAACAGAATTGTTATGGGTTTGTAAACGGTCAAGCGATTCGAGTTAAACACACGTCTTTTGTCTTTTTATGATAAAGATGTATCGCGTCCGTCTTTGGACTACTAGCGCCAATATCGTTATAGTCATAGAATACTGACCAATCTTTAGATAGATAGATAATTTATTTGCATTACTTACAGCACACAAATTACAACATATATATACAAAAAAAAAGCGAGATAACATAAATGATAAAAAAAAACACATAGCTAAATACAATTTTCGTTTGTGCGTGTGCCATAGCAATACAAAATGGCCACAACTCAGTTTATTGCTTCGCCCTTAAAAGAGCAAAGCACTGATATTCTGTTGCGGCCAAAGGGAATAGGGTGACAATAAAACAATACTACCAGATTATCTATACAGTAAAAGATAGATATACAGTAAACAGACATATTTGACAGTTTATCTAGCAGACAAATGGAACATAGAGGTAACTTGCTGGAATGTCTAACTTTTGCCTCTCAATTAAGAATTTTTGGAAATTAATTTTGAAATTGGACTTATTGGACTTTATATGTAATATTCGGCAGATCCGTCAGTATTCTACGAGTATGACGATATGTAAGTAGTTGTTTAAGATCAACTAGATCGTGTATAGAGCCCATTAGATTAGTTTTGATCATGGCAGTTCTCTATACTACATGTCGAGAATACAAAATAAATATGAGCCGATGAAAACTTTCTATTTAATTCCATTTGATTACAAATAGTGTCGTCACGGGTTCGCCACGAATGGTTACTCCGTCTGCGGCCGGCGGTAGTGTATTGATGTGCTTTTTATATCTAATTATATTACTTTTAAGTTTTTTTTTTTTATAATAAGCGGACTGCGACGCAAGCTCTTTATATATTAAGTATGGTAACTCAGGAGTTTGGACTTTCTTTTCAACGGGTCGTTCCAACTCTGAATAATTGCACTGACCCCGAGCTCTCTAATAGATGTAGTTATTGTAAATGTGTGACATGATGTTTTAGCGCATTACAATTTTGTAGGCCCTTCATGTCAGATGTCGTGACGTAACGTGACGTGGCGTGACGTGCCGTGCCGTGCCGTCTAGAGTCTTGGTAAGAGCGTGCGTCGCGGTGCGCGGTCGTCGCGGTGCCATAGTATAGACTTAGTCGGTCACATATTATTTATGTCGTTTTTTGAACACTAATAAATGTACTTATTATAAAATGAATTATGTGTTTTATTTATTATAATCTATTTAATATCTCAACAGTGTCCATACTGAGGCGTGGACGCTGAAATTGTATTTCTGGATGAAAGTACTCTGATAGCGAACTAAAACGCATTCTTATTAGGCTGTTGCTAAAAATGTTATTTTGATAGCCAAAAATTATTCAAAAACATCAAAAGTAAAAATATGAGTTAATATGAAATTAACACAAAATTAGCTTCAAATTTATATGTTAATTTTTTTTTTTATATTTATTTCGGTCTATCATAAAGTTTCAGTTACACTCTAGAAGTCCACCTGGGACGAGTGTCGACGAATCACGAAACATGAAGTTGCTATGTAGTATTTTTTTTTATACAACTTAGAATGGCAAACAAGCTGACGGCCCACCTGATGAAAAGTGGTAACCGTCGCCTATAGCCACAGTACCGTGGACATAACAGAGTATACTGTTTCGCCCATGAAACCCCCCTTGCGTTGCCATTCCTGAGGACTCGGGTGTTATTCCTCTTTACCTTGTAAATTCACTGCCATATCCCACCCTTCAAACCGAAACACAGCCATAAAAGCACAACTACCACATGACAGAAATATGAGTGGGAAAAACTCATGGAGACGACTTTAGTGCAAAGTCTTCTTCTGGTAATGTTATCAGTTCATGTTAGTTTCCCATCAGCTGTTTTGGCATTATTTATAAACCAAAAATAAAGATTCCATCCTTTGATTTACTAAACTGAGGTCCCAATGAATGTTGGAGATGCACCAGACTGATCTATAAAGGGCAATAGGTAGATCTAGTTTTAGCTGGCACTCGGCCTTGTTTATTCAGAGGCTTAGACGGGGCCGATCAGCTAAGTTCTAAAATTATCTAAATAGGTCAATCATTAATTTACCTACATTGTCGGCGTTTCTGTACAATTAGCTGCCAATCGTAAACAGAATTGTTTCAATCATCATTGATGAACAATCATCGATTAAAAGGTCTCCTCACTTGACAAGGGTATGCAATGAATTATGCCTCGGTAATTATTTAAATTACGTTGTAAGTTGCAGGTACATTGATATTTTTAACCCTTCTTTGCATAATGGTGGAAATTTCCTTCATAACATTGAATGCCCAAAAATTATATAAAAGAATAAGTTCACTCTAAGTCGATCGTGTCTGGATACCTTTTTAATGTCCATTGCAGAAAAAAAAACATAACTGTCCAATTTATTTTGTAAACATTTTTCCTTTAATTTTGAACATGAATTATATCACCTTGATTTATTTCACCAATAAATAAAACTTTGCAAAGAAGGGTTAAATGGTTGATAATATCGTATCCCGTAAGCAACGCATATTAGGCTCCACCTTTTTTTTATACAACTTAGAATGGCAAACAAGCTGACGGCCCACCTGATGGAAAGTGGTAACCGTCGCCTATAGACATGAGCAGTGCCATCGACATAACAGAGTATACTGTTTAGCCTATGATACCCCCCATGCGTTGTCATTCCTGAGGACTCAGGTGTTATTCCTCTGTACCCTATAAATTGCTTGCAGACAATGCAAACAAATGCCATGCAAACACAACTGCTTCACGGTTGAAACACGAATGGGACAGAGGTATCCAAGCAATCGACTTTTGTACAAAGTCTCCCTCCTTAAGGGAACTAGGAAGCCGAGGTTTTCCCAAGAGACTACAGCATGGGGTTCTTCAAAAGGGGGGTAAAGAGGTTTCTTCAGGGTCGGCAACGCACGCGTAATACCTCTGGTATTGCAGGTGTTCATAGGCTACGGTAACCACTTACCATCAGGTGGGCCGTATGCTTGTTTGCCACCTCAGTGGTATAAAAAAAAACTAGCTTCCTTTAAAAAAAATGTCTGCTTGGGGACCTTTGTTCCATTCATATTTCTGTAGTTGTGTTTGCATGGTTGTATTTTGGTTTAAAGGACGGTTTAAGAGATATGTGTATGAAAATACAGGTTACAGAGGCATACCATAGTTCAATGGCAACGTATGAAGGGCATCATGGGTGATACAGTATACCTACTCGGTTATGTCCACGCTACTGTAAAGTTATGTACACGGTAATGTTTCTGGGACTACAACTTGACAGTCATACAAGCTGGCCTGCAGCATACGAAATATTGAGTTATAAATATAAATAGATACGAGTATATATTATATATACCTTCTAAGAATATTGACTGGCGTAACTCGAGATGCAATCGTGGCATTCGTGGCATTTTATTCTTATGACATGTCTAATTTACGATGTGACCCTATCTTATAGAGCATTTGAAAAAATAAAAATTGTATTTAAAATGCAAAAGAAGTGTTTAAGAACTGATTGTCGTTATTTTGACCAATCAGTCTTTTTTTATACCACTGAGGTGGCAAACAAGCATACAGCCCACCTAATAGTAAGCGGTTACTGTAGCCTATGAACACTTGCGATACCAGGGGTATTAAGCGTGCGTTGCCGATCCTGAAGAAACCTCTTTATCCCCCTTTTGAAGAACTTGCAGGTCCATATTTAAATAGCTAAAAATTATTAGGTACGTTCCTTTCTATGTACATATATGAAATCTGTCTATTTGTTAAAAGTAACTGAAAATATGTTTATTCTTAAACAATTCCGTACAGAATTGCCTTCAAATGGTCAGCCCATGTTTGTCTTTTTTTTAATGGATGATAATGGAATGGTAATTCCGGCTGCGCTATCGGCATACACTGGCGGGGCACCAGTGAGGGATAGGTGAGGATGAAGCAGGTCAGTTAGCCCACCGTGACGAATCTAACAATAAATCAATCATGATGGTTTCCAGGAGAAACCACGAAGAGGTCGACCTGATATAGTATATTGCTAGCAACGAGGCTGCTAATCCCCGTTACTAACAATATCTTCCCCCCCCCCCCCCACCATGTCCGTCGGTGTACATCAATAGTGCAGGCGGACCGGGGTTACCATTCCATTTATATACATTAAAAAAAAAACGATTAAGAGAAGGGAAAAGGGATTATTAGTAATCTAGGGATCTAGATGCCCCATTGCTAGAAATATAAACTATTAGGTTGACCTCCTCGTGGTTTCCCTTGGAAACCGTTTTGAACTGGCTTACTTTTGTCTTGATCTACTATCCTTTATTGGCTTCTCGCCAGCGTATACTTATAGCGCAAGAAAGGGTACCATTTCATTTTCATTCAACAAAAAAGAACAGGACAGGGGGCAAGGATTATTCCCTATATTAATATTTTGTATAGTATAATTTGATGGGATGTATGTATGAATCGATTCGTTCGTCGTTGCTTTTTATTCGCTTTAAAGATACGTAGTAAGATTACCCGTACAATGTAAATTTTGTCATGATTGCTTGTACCTACAACACAAAATTCACTTGTTCCGTACATCAGAATGATGATTGGCCACCGATCTAGAAACATACTCGTATTTAAGCATTCCAGACGACGATAATTGTGGTTTATTAGCTCTCCAAGGGTCCCTAATTGGGACAAGTAGCCGAGGCACGGCTCAGGGCAGGACACAAATTGTGTCTTCGATTCAGAATCACTTGTGAGAGCGCGACCTCGCGACCGATCCAAATATCTGTCAATCTACGATAGACTTGCTGTTACTACTAGTATGGTGTTATATTATCTGTGCTATTACATACATATCTACTGTACATACATACACATATATGCACTCATATTCAGTACAATCTAGACCTAGTATCTACTTCGAACCTCCATATAGTAACTGTATACCAAATTTCATAGTGATCGTTTCAGTCAATAAGGCGCTCAGAGGTAACAAACAAACAAACTCACTTTAACATTTATATTATTAGATTTAAGTATAATTTGCTCACTTTTATGACTTGCTGTGATCCAAACAAAGTTCTCCTTTCGTCTGTACTCCACTCGTATACGAGGGTCAAACTGAAAGTCCTTAGAAAATAAAAAAAACTGATTAAATTTGCAAGTTTTTATCTTTATTTTATCTTTTCAAAATAGTGCCTATTCATGTTAATACATCGCTGCATCTGATAGAACCATCGAGAAAAGCACTTTGCCCACTCGTCCTTAGGGATCTCTGTGACGGCATTCTGAAACGTAGCCACAGCTTCCTCGGCGTCCATAAAACGTTTTCCTCGAAGGTTTTCTTTTATTTTTCGGAATAAATAAAACTCGCAAGGTGCGAGGTCGGGGCTATAAGGCGGATGACCCAGTAGTTCTACGTCTGAAGTCGCCAAATTTTTTCGAAAAAATTGATTTTCTCGTGTTAAGTTGATGATAATGTTAAACAGACTATTTTCAAGTTGCCGCCAAAACGTAAAACAAATGACAAGCGAATAAATTATATACTCAGTATTATTGGTAAAGAGTTCCATTTTCAAAATTTTAACAATTTTTTGTCATTATATTCCTTTCAAGTAGCCAACTCTAAAAATTTTCAGTGTAGCCCAGTGTACAAAGCTGCATATACGAATATGCAGCTTTATACTTGTAATGCGATGCGTCGCTAATTCCAATCCTATTTTGTTAATTCTTTTTACAATCAACAGGAACTTTGGTTTTGGTCTTATAATAATTTTGTTATAATTGTAGTTGCCTAGTTTCTGCAAAAAAGTGCTTGTCAAAAAATAAATGCTTTTTACGATGTTAAATTTATTTTTAGACACTCCGCATTCTAATTACAGTTCCATTGTTCCACTTAGTTTTGTTGGCCTACCAATATTAATTTTGTCATATTTTGCGAAGAAACATATTAATGCTTATTCGAGTGAACTTAAAAATAAGCATTTTTGAATAGTAATTTTTTATGAAACTATAAATTATTTAATAAGTAAAATTACTAAAATTTTATAAAAAGAAAGAAAATAAAAATGACCAAGCTACAATCACAGTCAATCATAGTATTCTTAATAATGTTAGTATTTACAACATATATTTATGTATGTAAGTATGTAGGAAACGAATGCACGTTGTGGCAGGAGGGTGAAAATTTCACAGGTGTTATATCAAATTGATCACGTGAATACGCGGTTTGTATCAAAAGTATAAACAACATTTTGAGATTTCAATTCGGTTTCATAAATCCTGTCACTTAATTCTGTCATGGTATGATACCCGTTACAATTAGTCCTGTTTCTAAATTGTATAAGTCTGGTGTTGTATGTATTTTGTTTAAGTATTTTATATTGGTCCTGTGAATGGAACCCTAAATTATAAAAAGTGAGGTTCGACCCGCACCTGTGTCGTAGGCCTTGCCGCGGCCCGCACTTACCGTTATTTACTAATGCTTTAACGTACGATACGAGTAAATTGACGATTTACTAGATATAAATATTGTTATAAGTATTTCAGCGATACTGTGTCAATCAAGTATTCTGTATTATTTAACTCGAATAAAACAAATAAGCATATATATGGAGCTTTAATGAATATTTGATATGTTCTTGTGTTATTTTTGAAACGTTGAACCCGGTCAGTAGAGGACGGTTTGTCAATGTGGTCCACCTGGCGGCAGGCAGCGGCAGCGCATGACAGATGACAGGACGGGGGTCGTGAAGTAAGCCGGCGGCTCGCGCGGACGCGAGGCGGCAAGACAGGCGACAGGCGACAGGGTGGCCAGGGGCGGCGGAGGAAGGGTTCGGGGCGCACCGCCGCGCCGCGACGGGCGGCCAATGTCGGGCCGCGACCGCCGCGGCCGCCGCGGCCGCCGCGGGCGGGCGACGGAGCCCGAGCCGAGCCAGTCAGTGCCTTACCAGCCGTTTCGAGTGCTTGACGTCCGTTACGGCTCGCGGCGCGCTCCGTGATGACTGCCGCGCGCCTGTAAGCTCGATACACGCTCGCGACGGGACGCGTGTGGGACCACTGGCTCAGTCCATGTGACAGCGCGGACACCTCGACCACAGCACGCGGGTGACTGGAGCGGCCGCCGCGCCACCAGCCGACATGGGGTGTGCCAGGGGTGTTTGCACCTCCGAGAAGATATTCATCTTTATCAACATCGCCTTCGCGGTTAGTTTATGTTTACATCGGAAACTTTGCTTACTAACTTTAATGGTGTGAGTTGCCGCAGGCGTTGAATTTTATCTTGTGCCTATTATTTATTTAATCCTATTGTTATAATGAAACTTGTAACAGGTATACCTATTTTATTTAAATACGTTCGTTTAACTACTGTTATTTCGGGGTAAACGTCTGCTATCAAAATAGATATTATTAACACAGCTGCGATGTTTATTAAATTAAAACATTACAATTTTTAAATAGGTAGGTATTTAATAAATAAATAAATTTAAAGTCATCTTGTGCTATCAATTGCAATAATAATTATCGACTTACTACGTACTTTTATGTAGGTACTTTACTTGCATTTTATTCATAAACATCTTTTGATAAATTATAGAAGGGTGCGTACAGTTCAAGTTGGACTTTTAAAATTCATACGTGTCTACTTACGTCGATATGTATTTATGCGTTTTGTATTTATTAAAATAACATTTTTTATAAATTTATTACATACATTATCTTTTTAATTAAATAAAATTGTAACTGAGTGATGTCTGTACAGGGGAGGTATTTTAGAAAAAATAATATGAGGGGGGGGGGGTCTTATTAAGATTCATAGAAGCCAAAACAATAATTATTAGAAATTTTGTATGTTTATTCCAGCATCACGCAAAACCTACTGCACCGAACAGAATGGGGTTCACAGTCATGTTTCTGAAGGGCTAATTTAAAATCTGATATATGTTTTAGTTTGATATCCCTACTAGAAGCGGTCTAATTCATTCGCTTTCCTACTTCGGAAATACTCGCGTACGATGTAGTACATATTTAATAAATTTAGATAAAATATTATTTTAATTGTACAAGTCGGTACTTTAGGTGTGTACTTTTATTAGTTTTACCCGCAACTTCGTTCGCGTGAGCGGGTATTATTGTATTAAGCCATTGCATGATTGGTGGAGTCGTTAAAGCTCCAAGCGACAACAGCTAAACTTATTGTATAAATATGAAAGCGACTTTGTTCTAAGGATAGTTTATATTTTAACGTCATAATCCACATTTATAAGTGACATTATTCAAAATGACTTCTGATAAATAATTCGGTTGTTTTACGACAAATAAGTATCTACACATGCGGAACTCTCGAGTTAAGTCTTCGACAAACTATTTGATACAAAAAATAAGAGGAAAGCGTAGCGTGCGAGGGGCGGATCGAGTCGCTAAGGGTTTGTCTACCTGGTACCCGGTATTTATTGGCTCGTCGGCTGCACTGCTCTCAGTAATGTACTCGTTTTCATTCCAAATTTGTTGGTCGTTGTGTTTATTATCTGTCTGTGTTGTGTTGGGTCTTTAAACTGGCTGAGATTAGTTAAAGGATGACAGGCAGGATGGTTTACTCCGCTTAGGTATATGAAGAAGTTATATAACTACATAATTCACGAATTATGTACATCATTACAAAAAAAAACATAAATTTGAATTTCTCTATTAGGTCGTTGTAAATAAGTCTTATAAAATATTAGAAATCAGCGACCCGTGCGTCCCAGCATCGTACGGGTGCCATATTTGTTTGTGTAACTTTTGAACTATTCACCACATTTTAGTAAGGCTGGTATTTTGACGTGTGCGAAAGTACTGCACTAATATTCTCTAAGGTTTGAAAATGAACGGCTTGTAAATTTTATTTTACTTTTAACGTAAAAGCCGTCTTTTTGGATGAGACATGAATCTTAGATATATGGATTAAATTATATGTTGCGGAATTTTTTAAAGATAAAAGTAATAAAATATATTTGCTATACATTTTATTCGTTTATTTCAAACTGTTCAGGCAACGCACATCATTTTTTTTTTTGCCGATTTCGATGTGTATTTTGTGATTAATTATTGTAAACATATATATTTACCAAACTAAAAAGTACTCTATAGCACTCAGGGATAATATACCTTTCTAACAGAGAAAGAATTTTTTAAATCGGATCATTAGTACCGTAAATTACCCCGAATATCCAAACGCACAAACTTTACCTCTTGATAGTATTAGTATAGAATATTTATTTGTTGTTTATAAAAAGTATAAAGTCGGCACCGTAAGGTGTATACGTAACGTACATGTAGCCGAAAAATCACGGGCACTGTTCAAAGATAAAATACGTACACACTAGATAACTAGTGGTTACAGACGTAAAGGTATGACACGTTTGATATTACAACTTCTTCCCTTACTTTCTTAATACATATTTCCATATTTTTCTTTTAATACGCCATTTTTTCGGTACGTTTCCATTTTGTCGATCTCCATTATAGATTCCTTTACATACTCTGGCTATTACTCACCCTCTTGACGTGACGAGGCATCGCTGGGCGCAACATACTTATCTTTATAACGTCGTCTTCCATGGCATACTTTGTTTTTTGCTCGAACCACTCTTCTATTACTACGAAAAGAAAGTAGGGACTTTCTAGAACCTGAGATAATTTGTAGATGTCAAGAAGTTTACTCTTAAAAATAATAAGAGAGGATTACCTTAAAAATATATATAATTATAAGCTTCTTATTTAATCAGCTACAAATATGAATATTACGAGATGAACTGGACAAATAAGCAGTTTATATTATAATAATAATAATTATATTCCTGCTATTGCTGTACTGTACTGCTAGTACTGCTCATGTCTATAGGCGACGGTTACCACTTTCTATCAGGTGGGCCGTCAGCTTGTTTGCCATACTTAGTTGTATAAAAAAAATATTTAAGATTCACGTTCTTTACACATTAAAACAATCAACACTTTTGACTTTTGACCGACTCGTGAACCATGTCGTTGACGTGACGTGTCTTGCTACGTTCCAGTTAAGGAACGCTTCCTATATAGCCTTTGTTTTAATGTGATACTGTTCTGCACAGAGTATTCACGCATGACTTACTATAAGTTTTTAAATCATTCGGATTATATAAGGTTACAGCAAGCTTCGAATTCTCAGCTGCACTTAGATTTGCAAAATATCTAGATTACGTCACCGAAGTAAGTTGACGCTTCGTAGTGACTGAGGAGAGACTAGCGGTACTGTAATATAATGTTTGCAGTTTTATAGCTTTTTGTTATTATTTGCCTCTTCCTTCGAATTTTGCAATCAGCTTTCGAGATGCAAGCGATCAATTACATAACTTACATCATGTCTGATATTAAGTCCACAGTAACGTCCTTTCATATACTGTCCGTAGTTCTGTACTCATGTTATACGTAATAGTTATCAAGAACATGGCCAGAATGTGGTTGATACGTGATTATTTATATTTTTTTTTTTATTCAAATAAACTTAATTATAAGCATTTTTGAAAAGTCTTTTTTACGAAACTATCGCCCAGTTCGGAATGCAATTTCAGTTGAGAAGGACAGCAAGAAAGCTGTCTCTTTTTTCAAATAAAAATTGAGATTACTACAAAAAATATGTGAATGGATAAAAAGACTATCATAAACTTCATATTGAAAAAAAAAGCAAAGAAAAAGACTACAATCAATTATAATACATAGTATTAGAGGTAATTGATATTTTTCCTATTATACATTATCATCACCATTTCAAACGTTAATTGTCCACTGTTGAACATGGTCTTCTCTCATAGACTACGTTTGCCTGTACGAGGTCACCATTTGAGAGTCTGTTAGTATTATATATAGAAATTAATTTATAATTATTGAAATATTTATGGTCGTATCATGTAAAAACAGTAAAAATGACCGAATTGAGCATATACTACGCGCTTTGTGTTAACATTAGTAATAAAAAATTAATAACAATCTATAAAAGCATCTATTAATAACACATATTCAATTAAATTATTGACGCGTAACACGTAATAGACGAAAACGAATGCTGCTCATGGAGAATGAACTCGGAATGCTTGAAATTCATCGGCCTTCGTCGATGTTTGTTTGGTCAATTGCTTCGCGTACAAGGCCGGCCGCGTGCCGCCGCCGAGATTAGTTCCGCCCTCTCTGCTTTCCATATTTATTGGGAGATTAGCCTTTAGCCATGATACATCAATTTTGTCTAACATAACCATAAGGCTCCTGACATTGACAACCATTTTCTAATTCGCGCATATTTTCTAGTTTATATTTATTACGTCTAGATTTAGAGAGCCTAGATCTAAGCCTGTCTATTCTTATATCAGGTTCTTTCCGTTTAGATTTAGATCCAATTGAGTAATTTATATATGCGTCTATATATCTATGTTGATACCTCAACGTCCGAATACTTCGACTCGATCCAAGCGTGTTTCCAGTTACACCATAATTATAATGAAGGGCTTTAAAAATGTTTGCAAATAGCTCTTTCAAGTTATATATTTAGTATTAGCTGTCAATTTGTATATAATTGTAATGAACTAGTAGCTAGTAGTAAATTAATTTATCGCCCTACTGCGAGGTCGCTAACAGACTCTTGTTTATCTCGGTATTTTTATTTTTTATTATTATTCTTCTAATCAATATAAATAATTACATTTGCGTTTGTTGAAATATAATAACATTTATCGCTATTAAATTTTAACAGTGCATAAGTCAAAATTTGACACTTGTAAAGTGTCTCCTGTAACGAGAGGTACATTTTAATCACCTCTTTGAGAAGGTAAACAATGAATCTAAAATATAAGTTGTTGCAAAACAGTCTTCATAATTCAAGTAGATCGAACGTAATAATGTCAGTTGTAAATTGCTCGAATTCCATCTGCCTCTCTCAGCCTCTGTTGAGAATGCATCAATGCTGTGACTGTGTAATGCGTTGTTTGTGTAATTGAAATTATGTCTAATCGTAACAAAAAACCAGCGTAATGGGACGTGACTAAGGAAATAGAATGGTCATCAAAAGCCACGTCCGACTTCGAGGATGGAAATTAGTGGACTCTGATTAGTCAATAAAGAATGTTTTTTAACCGCGAGGCCAATAGTTTATATTTGAGGATATCTAACCACGGAAACTTTATACAACAAACAAATTACTAATGTAGTACTTACGCGATATCTTACACTAGTTGTGTATGAGTGTGCGTTGTGTATTGTAATCTTATCTGTATATAAATGATATTTAGAATATTATGCATTTTGTTTAGTTGCTTTTTTGTATTCACTGTGTCTCACTTGCGCCATCTACCTTTCTCTCTGTACTTATCTACTATTTATGCCAGGTTGTCTGTAAGAGATCGCTTCTAGCGATAAGGCCGCCTTTTGTATATGCACATTTTGTATAAATACTCCTTGTATTGTATATGGTACATCTCTATTGTGCGCAATAGTTTATTATTGTTATGAATAACAACAAACTTACGTGTGTATTACAGATCTACGCTGTAGGTAATTACTAGTAAAATGTAATTACTACTTACATAGTATATATAAAGCAGTGTGTGCTATGTGCACGTAGTGGCTGCCTGCGTAAATCTATTTCTTGAAATACGAGTAGTCATGGAGAACATTGTCGTCAGATTTACAAGAAATGAACTGCAGCTGGAAACAGATTTATATCATAACAATACTTTGTGGTTTTTCCGCTGTGCTAAACCGTGTAGGATGGCTTGATATAACTGCTAATAGTAACTATTTAAAATATAACATAAAGCTACATTGTCAGCGCGTGTCATGGGCTGTATTTTATCTAATTTAACTTGCTACCGTTCGAAGCCGGATTTCTTAAGATTAAGATATTTTTTGTCACGATCATGTAGTACCTTAGCCGTGTGGTCCCGGCATAGAATAGGCCACCGCTTCCTTTGCCGTGCGTGTCGTAAGAGGTGACTAAGGGAGGGCGTGGGATGGGTAGCACCGTCCCTCTTAAAACATCTCTAAAGCTTAGCTGCTGTTGCCAATGCGCCTGCCAAGCGTGGCAACTATTGGCAAAACCTCCAAAGAGGGAGGCATATGTTCAGCAGCGAATAGTAAACGGCTAACAATAAAAATTAAATTTAAAAGACGCACAAAAAAAATATTACGAACTTTCTGCTCTTTAAAAGCAGTTAAAAAATTAAATCACACGCTTAACACCGCAAGAAAAACAAGCATTGAGATGGAGACGGGTGCACTAGTGATAATATTATATTGTTTTTTATTTACATATTTAAATACATCTTAGTGAAAAAAGCGAGGACGAGTCGAGACAAAAGACAAAAGTCCGGGAACAATCCGGACGAATGGTCACCCTGTTTGATACTTCTATAGACCTTTGTATGATTGTGAGGAAGTTTTCGGTCAATTTAATTGATTTACTTTTATTTACGTAATATATTATCATGTTTACATATTACGATAAATATTTAGATTATTGCACGCTTTGTATACGATTTGTATCGATTGCTTGGGTACCTCTGTCCCATTCGTGTTTCAACCGTGAAGCAGTTGTGTTTGCATGGCTGTGTTTCGGTTTGAAGGGTGGCATATGGCGTGAATTTACTGAGTACAGAGGAGTAACACCTAAGTTGTATAAAAAAAAAGTAAAAATCAAAATATTTCTATATTTTTCATCCGTTACTATAGATAGGTTTTTACGAATTTTTACTAATATTATAAATATGAAAATGAGTTTGTTTGTTTGTTGCCCTTTGGCGCCCTAACGTCGTAACCAATCACTATGAAATTTAGTATACAGGCACTACATGGCATGGAGAAGAATATAGACTAGTTTTTATCTCGCTCAGTGAATATATTCCGGTCAAGCGGACGAAGTTTTTTTTTTATGCAACTTAGAATGGCAAACAAGCTGACGGCCCACCTGATGAAAAGTGGTAATTGTCGCCTATAGACATGAGCAGTACCATAGACATAACAGAGTACTCGTATACTGTTTCGCCCACGATACCTCTCATGCGTTGCCATTCCTGAGGTCTCAGGTGTTATTCCTCTGTACCCAGTAAATTCACTGCCAGATTCAGATCTCACCCTT
The DNA here is from genome assembly GCF_026898425.1 of Galleria mellonella. Taxonomy (NCBI): domain Eukaryota; kingdom Metazoa; phylum Arthropoda; class Insecta; order Lepidoptera; family Pyralidae; genus Galleria; species Galleria mellonella. The sequence continues at coordinate 4,325,401 of NW_026442114.1, forward strand.
CAAACCGAAACACAGCTATGCAAACACAACTGCTTCATGATAGAAACACGAATGGAACAGAAGTTGCGGGTAAAAGCTAGTAATAACTATTTATATGATTCATTATAAGTATATTGAGAATTTTTATCATATTATGTTATAAGGAACAGAGTAAAAAATATAAAAGGAACAATATTGAGAACCGTACCCTGGAATCGATAGAACCCAAGCGAAACAGAATGGTGTGTTATCACCGCTCTGGTCAAACAGGTCCGGGGTCGCTCTGATAACTTATGAAGAGATCTGCGTGTCGCGCCAATGTGTTGGTGTCTAGTACAACGTACATATTGTTTCAACTATAAATGGATAATCTCCAATATAATGTACTAGCTTTTAACTGCGACTTCGTTCGGTTGATCGGGATATAAATAAGTCTATAACATTCTTCTTCCCATATAGTACGTGTATATCAAATTCCATAGTGATCGGTTAAGTTATTAAGGCGCTATATAGTAATAAACAAACAAACACATTTATAATATTATCTAGAAAAGATCACGCGTTACGAAGCATCTATCTATAGTGGACTCATCAACATCATTGGCTTGTTTTTTCCCATTTATTTGAGGTCGGCGCAATATGTCTACTTCCACAAATCTCTGTCAGCTGTCTATCTATCTCTCTACGAGTATATTGGACTATCAAAACATTAACTTTTACGTATAAGTTCATGTTTTAATACTAATAGTCCGGTTCCCCCTGGAAACCATCGTGAACAATTCTTGTTGAATTCGTCACGATGGGCTAACTGACCTACTTCATCCTCACCTATCATTCTTCACTGGTGCCCCGCCGGTGTATACCCGCGCGCGGGTGGGGTTACCATTCCATTATCATCCATTAAAAAAAAATACTGATAGTCCACTATGGCCACCAGGGAGCTTTGTGTAAATATTTTTTTTTTCAAAGGAAACTCAAGTGCCCTTAAAGTTGGACATTAAAAAATACATCGCACATTGGTGGATATTTAATTGTGCCAATTGTTATGTAGTGGTAATAGATTGAGTTTATTTTGCAGGTTTTATTAATTTTTGTATAAACATTAGGTAACAATAGTCATTGTTAGGTTTTCAACTATTTGCGCCAATTTTTTAAATGAAAATAGGTATAGCGATGTCTTATGAATGAGAATCAAGAATTAGGAATAAGAAGACTCCAAATGCCTACTGTTTATTTTTATGACAATATTTTTATCTGCTTTTCGTCCTTGTCCGTTACTTTTTATTCGGTATTCAAACCCTCGGTATACTATCCCTTACGTGAAATGATACAATTAAATCTATTTACACAGGATATCGTCGATGACGATGCTGATACTGAATTAAATTAGTATTTTACGGAATATACTCTTTATTTCACTTGTAAATTACATATAGGTATATACATTTATAAATGTTGTGAGCAAGGGTGGACTTATCTCTTGCAGAGATCTCTTCCAGTCAACCCGATACAGTTGGAGAGTATGTCGGTAGCGGGCAGATAAAGTGTACGAACAACATCAATACTAATCAATGTATAAGCTACAAATAAACAGCTAAATGAAATATTAACATGTAATATTACATAAATATAGTACCTACCTACTTATATAATAAATGTAAAAAATTTAGTTTTATGATTTTAAGATGTATCAGTTAAATTTGAAATATGAAAAATAAAAATTACGAATCAAGGAAAAACAGTGTATAATGTGAAACAAACAATCGAACAATGTAATGAATGTACTTCATCAATACAAAGAAGCGTGTCGATAGCGGGCCTGAAGTAGTAATTACTCATTACATTGTCACGACGCCGCGACGCCGAGCGAGCCCACTGTCGATCATGCACCTGTTTCATAGTATTATCTGTGCATTACTGCAATGCCATATCAAGAAAATTATGTTGCTTATAGAAGTATACAATATTCTATTGTGTTGAAGGTCATTCAAATAAGTTTATAGATAATTACAAAAACATTGGCTGTGACGTCAATACTATAAATGAAATGAAATGAAATGAAATGAAATGAAATGAAATGAAATGAAATGAAATGAAATGAAATTTATTGCGATGAATGTGGTAAGTTTAGATAACATTATACATTATAAAAAACCTTTAGTAAAATAATAAAGTTCTTATAAGTCCACCCGCAACGATATCTGCGTGGGGAATTTTTATACTTATTTTCTAATTGGAATGAATTATTTTGCAGTAGTAAAATATAATAAATTGTAATTGTTTGACAGCGTGTCCCAAGGAGCATAATCAAAATCTGAAACTTGTTTTAGATTAACTTACTTGAAACCTACAGACGTGCGGCGTATTGAATATGTATCGGTCTTTGACCGTTGACCTGTTATGTAAAACATCGCAACACAGGCCACGAGCGAAGCGCTTCCGAAAAAATGCACAGACAAAAGAATCAAGGTCATTTCAGCGCAACTCTAATGAATTCCTTCGGTCGTCGTATAAATTGGATACATCGGAATAATAATATGTTCTCCATATTACATATTATATATGTAATGTTACCTGCGTTACGCTCACCCTACCTCAATTGATTTGCGGCCACCTACTTAATCTATACTGACGTAAACAACAAACATGAACTAAATGCCTAATATTTTATACATTTCAGCGAGCATTCTACCTGTCTAATGTGTTTACTGTACTGTCTATGTTATGTGGTCTTTGTGTTAAAGTGTGAAGACGGTAGCATCGTGTTTGTACCAAGCCAATACCTAGTGATCATTGTTCATGAAACGGAACAAACTTCTCAACAAATATCGCTTAAATACGTATGAAAATAGTTTTCATAATTTTTCGTTTATAGGTTACAAACGTTATTCGATTTTAAAATGATTCAATTATGTTTTTTGGAAAAATGACTCATTTCCTTAAATACTTTCAGATGGATTCAATATGCTAGGTTGGAGGGAAAGGGATTGTTAGCAATGGAGTTTGACCCATTTGACCCAGCCCCATTGCTAGCAATATGCCTTATTAGGTCGACTTCCACGTGGTTCCCCCTGGAAACCATCGTGAACAATTCTTGTTGAATTCGTCACGATGGGCTAACAAACCTGTTTCATCCTCACCTATCATCCTTCACTGGTGGCCCGCCGGTGTATACCGATAGCGCGGGTGGGGTTACCATTCCATTATCTTCTATTAAAAAAATATATGCTAGGTATACCAATACCATTAAAGGTTAATCTTGAAAGTACGTAATATTTTTTTATATTATGTATATTTAGTAAATAAATCTTAGTACCTAAGTCTTTTTATGGAATAAAGAGGCTTTGGTGTTAAATTGATTATTGCGTAATGTTATTACTTGGTGAGCTGTAATACAGGTATTCTTATACTTATCTCAGGCACCAGTCTCTTACGATTATATTTATAATTTGATTAATATAATAATATAAAAAAAAGCATGTCTCATTGTATTTCACTGTAATGAATTGTGAAGAGAAAATAAATCTATTTATTATTATTATTATACTTTGGATCTGTCTTATTTTTAAATGCTAGACCAAATTAGAAAAAAAGATATACTAGTAGCAAATATAAAAATACAGATTAGTTATACCTAACTGGCCATGTATTGTATTCAATTTTTCCTCAGTGGCATCCGATCATTACTTTTACACCATTAATGTCAATACATGCGTATTGACGTCATTGTTTCCGTACAATGTAGTCGGACGGACGGAGTGACTAAATATTTTCAATGGTGACTAAGTACAATTACACGGCTACAGTTATCAAGTAACGCGAAATTATTAAATTATTTAGTTTGTTTTGTACAGCCGCCGTTTGATTTTACAAGGAGGTGCAAAGGTCTGTGTACTTGCGTACGTGCGTGCGTAATACCCGCGATACTACCGAACAGGTATTCTATGGCGATACTCTCCTACCTACCTAGTACCTACTGGCTCATCATACATATGTACTAGTGGTGTTTAAAGATGAACATAGAATAGTAACAGCCTTAGCGTTATTTTTTTCTGATGGATGAAAATGGTATGGTAATACCGCCTGCGGTGACGGGATACGCTGGCGGAGCACCAGTGAAGGGTGATAGATGAGAATGAAAACAGGCCAGTTAGCCCATCATGATGAGTCATCAGGAATTAACCATGATAGTTTCCAGGGGAACCGCGAGGAGGTCGACCTGGTTGGGTATATTGCTAGCAATGGGATTCTCAGTCTCCATTACTAATAATTTCTTTCCCCCCAGCCTTAGCGTTATTAGAAATCACTGATGGCATATCTATGAAGTATGATACATGAGAATGAAGTTACGGAACGTAAGGAATTCACCACGAGATAACCACAGTGGTTTCGAAGAGGATTGTATGGAGGTCTACCTGACAGAGTATATTGCTATCTATGGGCCTAGGACTTCTATTATGAATAATTTTCATCCATCTATTGGTATAAGTTTTTTATGGGACGAAAAAGAAATGGTAGCCTCGCCTGCGCTTTTAGTGTTTAGTGTACGGGTTCCATTGAGTGACGATAATAACTAGTCGGTTGATTACAATAATATTGTTTAATTCCGCTACCATTAGTATTCGTGCGACTGCCGACACTCGGAGATTGACTCCTATTATTATTACCAGAAGTTCTATAACCTATTAGCCATCAATCTCCGACCGTTCTTCATTCCCCGTGTTTCGCCTCTAAACGAGGCATCTTTATGCAAATTAATGGATCGCTGTTCGGATCTTCTGATGCCCAAACTGCAATCGCAGCTAATTAACTAACTAGTTAAATATATGGTCTTCAGCAAAATATCACCTAGTTCAGTAGAATATTAATGATAATAGCGTCATGTCAATATGTCAATTGGTCCAACGCGACGAAAGTACCAGGAATTAAGCAAGACCAAGAAGGGCCACGTGGATGTCGACCTGACGCAGTATATAGCTAGAAATGGATCGTCTAGACAACCATTATTAACAATCCTCTCCTCCTCTTCTGGTATAGGTAATCTAGCATGCGGCGAGCTCACAATCTACATAGTTAGCTCCTAAATCAGTAAGTGGTACTCGTAAGTGAAATTTGGAGGCTGCCAGCGTCTATTATTCGAACGCTATTATACGATAAAGATATTATTTTATGATGACACCTGTAGCGGACTATCGACAAGCGGGAAATGTGATAAATTGCTACGGACACGGATCCAACGGTACAGCCACAGACTATAATACAGCGAACTGCGGTAAGCCAGTCCAACGGCCGTCCCGACTGTGGTCGTGTCGCGCGCGCGTATCCAATAAACTCCAATCAAATGCCATATACAGCATCGGCGAACAATTGCAGTAATTGTAGACGTTATAGGTAGCTCCTCTCTCGTCTTAAATTCTTTTATAGCCTCATAAGATCGGCTATTGTTATTCCTATCGCAATAATAAGCTTCTCTTCATTTTTCCCCTGAATGTTTTATTTAATTAGCATTAGCTTCATTTAAGTTCATTTTATGGATAATTGGATCTTAAAAGTTAGTAACACTAATGAAGTCCCTATTGCCTATTCTTACGTCTTCATATTCTTAGTCACTCCACTTAATTACTAATATAAATTATGAGTCGTGGTGTATTCATCACTTCGTAATGGTATGAGGCTGCCGTATTGGTAGCCTCTCTAAATGAGCCTGTTTTATTAGCCAAAAGCTAACGGGAAAATAATACGTGTACAACATGATCACATCATCCTTGCACTATGAAGTTGAGGCAATTTTTAATCATATGAGCAATCACCGAATTACGGTATCGACCGTAGCTGTAATCAATACTATTTTTTTATGTAAATTAGTTGGGTTATTTACAGCAAGTGCCCTGTCCTATTTCGGTGGATTTTACAACTGTATTTTCAAGTCCCCAGAAAAGCCGATGCTCCCAAAATATAGAATAAATCTTTTACAAAACAAAGTTTCTGGAGACATCGACTATTTTGAACACTCGAAGCCAAAAAAGGTACATCGAAATTAGACAGAAATTTGACTCGCTAAAAATAAGTGTGTATGACCAAATGAAACGTGCGATCAACAGATCAACTGGATCTATTTGCATTCTCTCCTGAGAATGTAAATCGATCCAAATATGATATCACTATATCATTTTAATAGAAACTGAAACATTATACAAACTCAAAATGGATGGACATAGCAACCTAGAAGGGCATGGAAATATAATACTGTAGATCTTTGATCTTCGGTTGTCTTTGATTATTCCATACCGCCTGCTATCAGTAGTCGCTACTTATAAAACACCTCAATCAAAATTAATGTTTGTGGAAAAAATTCGAGAGCTTTTCCTACTCAATATGTAAATGATTACACAAATCGACCCAGAAAGCTCAGAGAAATCGGCACATACATATGTACATAAATGACTTTCCATGGGAAACCCATGATTATCACGTTAGATTGCGCTCAGTGGCATGCTTCAGGAGAGGCCTATATTCAGCTGTGGACTGCAGTAGGATGATTTGTGATGGCATACATAAAAGTATTATGTGCAGAAAATACAATCTCCTTGAAGTCGCTTGAATAGGACTTCGTGTAAATATACACAACAGACTAATAAGAAACGAATTAAACTTCTAATTAATTGACAGCAATGTAAAGCATTATACCTCGAGCTAGAAGTTTTTCGATATGACAATATGTCTTCAATAAGAAAGAGTTTCAGAGTACGTGGTCTATACAAAGCCGTCGGAAACAGCTAGTCTTATTGGATTAACAGTTAACAAAGATGGTAACCGTGCCTGTAGATTGAATAATTCCGAAATAAAAAAATAAACGAGTCGTGTTAATAACATTAGTTGAGGCCTATCGAACCATCCTAATTTTTTGTCTGTTTATTTCTCAGTTTGCGCGTGTACACGTCAAACAAGTCTTACATAACGGACTTGAGCGAGATTGTTATTGGTTACTGAGGTTGAGATATTGAATTATAATTACATGCAATTTTGTCATAGGTGTCTTGATATTACTGATTTTATTTTGTAATTCCATTATACTATAAGAACTTCTCCTCATAAGAGAATATTAGTACACCATTAGCAGTATCGCCATGTAAGCTTCGCACTAGTTTATTCTGCTTTGTGTCCTGGAGATGAAAAGGAAGAAATATAGTAGACAACTTTACCGTTTTGAAAAAGTGTAATATATGCTTGTGCTTTCTTTACAAAGGTTTCTATGATTCGATTCACAAATGACATTCTAATCACTGAGCGACGAGCACAAACCGAATCCATGGTCGTATTTAAATTTTATTCACGTGTCATGTTACCGCTACCTTTTGACCTACCTAATGTGAATGGGATTTCAAAGAAAGGCAAATAATAATTATGCACATATTGTACACGTTTACTTCAATGTTAGCTGCAACTAATGGGCAAAAGTGCATAACATAGATGCAGCCACACTATACAAGTTATGTAAAACAGTATCAAATTAGCATTCAAAAACCTCAATGTATAGTAAGGTAAGCCAGTATTTTTGAAGACTTACTTATTTGTAGTTAGCTGTACTGTATACAATATGAAGAATATATGTATATGTACTTAGATGAACTGTGTACAATAAACCGAGTCCTACTTTTCAAGGTAGGGTCTGTCCTCCACGACGACGCCGGCCGGAGGGTAGGGCCGGAGCACCCACGACTACATGTTAATATTGTCTGATCTTTTGACTCGTGTTATGTTTGTTGAGGTTTATTAACTAACTTAAATTCAGAAGCGGAATTACGTTTATATGTTTCAGAAAATAGTAATCTGCCTCTCCGTGTTTTATTCTACCTCGTTGTTTGCTAATTGACAATTGTTAGATGGGATATAATATTATGGGATACTAATTTAGGCTCAACATAAACTTCTCCCTTGGGAGGGATTGTTAATAATACGGATTACCAGTTCCATTGCTAGCAATGTACCTTGTTTGGTCGACGTGGTGCCCCCTAGAAATTATCGTGTCGAATTCCATTACTATTTTATTATCATCCACTCTGGGGGGTTGTGCTTTGTTGATGTTTTAAGAGGGACGCTGCTATGCATCTCTCGACCATAAGTTGTATTAGTCGTTTTTTACGACACCCACGAGATAGAAAGGGGTGGCCTATTTTATGCTGGGACCAGGCGGCCTTCTGACATTGTATATATTGAGTAAAATTATAGACGTCTGTTAGACATAAAAATATGGCTCGACGTACTTGGGAAGGAACGGGGGCCGTAAGAATAAGGACTCCTACAGATTATTAATTTTTACATTTGGGTTCATAGGAAATCGCAGTATGGTACGTATGTGCGACGGGACTGAGTAAAAAATACAAAGAAACAATTGTTTAACAGGCGTATTGTAATGACTTAAGTGAGTTAACATGCGCTGACGAGGTCTCGAACACCCAGTTCTAGTACTTAGATCATTGTTCTGTTGGGCAGCTTCAGTGTGCGTGGCCAAGATTGTTAGGTTTGTTCGCATTATCCTTGACCTTGGGATACATTATGTACACTACATTACGCAATAGACCTCAAAGTAGGCTAAGTTACAATTTGACAGATTCAGGTTAGATTCTTGTGAGCAAATCGACGGTTAACCAATAACTAGTAATATTTCCTAACTCATATATACAAAATTTTTTCCTACTTATCTCTTTTTTTTATATTACATGGATAAATATTTTTACAACTAAATAATTTGCTTTTTGATTTCATCGTATTTAAGATACTTTTAAAATTTGTATTTTGCTTCGACACCTGTCCATGTTAGGGTTATTAACTATTATGTGGTTATTTCACAAGGAATTTTTTTATCCTTGTGGTCTTGTACAGTGCGATATCCATTCAGTATACCTATTATGGTGAATTTAATTACCATAACATAACGAACACAAAATATAAATAAAATTGTATTTTATAACAAGCTTTCATTTTATACATTAAGCGATAAGTCCGCCTCGTGGCGACTTTCCAGCAAGCATCATACATTCGTGAGAGCTAATGAAACATCAGTTAGGAGTTGCACGCTCACGCCACCACGCGGACTACTCACGGGGTTTCGGAAACCTAATAATTTAATTTATCAAACTTAATAAATGACTAAGAAATTAATAAACAAGATACATTGTTAATCTCACTAGCTATTAGTCAATTGTGCAAAAAGTGAGCAATTTTTAACTATGAGTAAAGGCATGTCTCAGAGTACTACATGAGCCTTTTTAAGAGGTCACACTCCATCTCCCCCCCCCCCCCCCCAACCCAACGCCCCTCTCTGTGGTAAATGGAGGTGGACTCTCGACATACAGAAGAGCTTTTATATTATATGAGTAAAGTAATTGAACTGAGGATCCAGGCGAGCTGCAGGATAAGTAGGATGTGTGTGTGACATAATTGAAGATGAATGATCGAGGTTTGCGTTGCGTCATGCCCTTGAAGCTGTCACAAGGAGGCGGCTGGCTGGGGTTAACGGCCTCTCGAGACGAGCGCGGTGCAGCGGCCGCACCCAGCCTGCCAGATATGGTTTTTTATTTCTCCCCAAAATTTTACTGTTGTCTTAACTTTTACGTTTTAACAAGTAACAGTAGGAGCGAACAAAACTCGCTCCTTTCTCTACGCTGTTCTTTTAACGTTATTTTTAAGCTTTTAAAGGTATACTTATATAATTATATATAGTTTACAAATGCCAAAATTCTCAAATACCCAAGAATTCTCTCCAGGCGACTTAATTTTTGCCGAAAATATATTTCATTTCTTCAAGGGAACAATTTTTACCCAAAATTATGAGATAAATACCAAATCAGGCAACGCTGACCACACCGCACCCATCCGCTGATGTGCCAATGACACAATCTTTTGGGATTTTGCTTTATAAAAAGCAAACTTCGGTTGTGAAACAAAATTAGTATGAAAATAAGACGGGAGTAAACTCTATCCATTGTTAAAATAATCGTCAAAATCTGCTAAAAACTTTGATGTGTTAAACACAAAAAATATATTGAATATTCGTACTTTTTTGAGCCAAAAACATAAATGTTTCAGGTGGCATTGCCCGTCTAAATTAACATATTTGTATATCTGTGTAGGTATCCTCTCGAGTCGTCTGTTGAGTAACAAACTGTATTTTTGTTTAAATAATTTGCATTAAAATTAAATGTTTTAGTCATTTCCATTTTAGAATTTAGAATTCACACGACTTTAATACTAAACATCAATGTAAAAGGACGACGTAATATGTAGTAAAGGAAACCTACAGAACATCAGTTACAATGTACCTGTGTAGTATACATTGGTCAAACGCTGGTGTCCTACTACTCTACACTACCATAAGGCCTGGATTTTGAACTGGATGCTCCTGACGGCGCGCGGCGGGCCGGTTTCACCTCTATATTGATATTTCTTTTATTTTAAGAAACCGTCAATTTTCATTTGGTTATGACTAAGATTTGAGTCTTAAGTCCAGAATGGGTGTGGTTGGCGTTGCTTATCAAAGCACCCGGTGTTGGATGGGGACTTGTCAATTCGCTAGCTGGTATACAGGGTCATATCTACCAGTGTATCGCTGTCGCAACCACGTACCTATGTCGCGTTCTTTTCTAATTCGTTACAGAGCGCTCATTCATTGGTGGTCGTGTTTGAGTTTGACCTATTTCTTCTGGACAATAAATTGATATGATCGATATTCCAAGTAATGTTCGTCAATTGAATACAATTGTTAACTACCCACACAAGGGTAATGTTACTCGTTTTCTTGTAAGTCAATAAACTGGATAATATTAATTTATTGTAACTCCAATGAAAAATGTAAAAATGTTATCTTTCAATTTTCAGTTTGTCATAGCATATGGTGGACATACCATCGAATGTTTGGTGCTGGCTAGGCTCGTTCTTACAAGGACGAGATTACTTATGTCGTGAAATGGGTTGGAGAAGTAAGTTTTTTTTTAACGAGTGATAATAAAATGGTAACCCCGCCTGCGATAAAAGTATACATTGGCCGGGCTTCAGTGAGGTATGATAGGTGACAATGAAAACAGGTCAGTTAGCCCATCGCGACAAAATCCACTAGATTTAAATACAATGGTTTCCAGGGAGAACCACGTAGTCGACCTAATATGGTGTATTGCTAGCAATGGGATAGTTAGACCCCATTACAAACAATCCTTTTCCGCCGCAAACACTAAGTTACGAGGCTGCCTTTGTCGTACAATTTGCACAAGTAATGCGTTTATTAATATTGGTATGTTACTACTAGTATATTCTGCCATATTAGTTGAGTACTAAGTATTTATTATCTACGAGTATAATGCGGCGAGTGTGCTGCGCTTTGCTCCGATTGCCCCGTCGTTAGCATGCTGACCCCTGACCTAGGACATCGTGACCGTTGGTCCGAGTCAATATCTGCCTATTGATAAACAGTTTGAATCATCCTTTGATCTGGTGTTCCAGTTATTATACGGCTCTGACTGTGCGCCTGTGACACCGTTTGTACACAATTCACAATTTGTTCAGTACTCTTATCTCTGCCTTTGGAATGCTTTTGTGTGATCAAGGGTCTCTTCTTGGAAATATTTTTTATAGTCCGCGTGTAAGATTACATTCCCGCTTATCTAATTTATTAAGGTTATATCTCCAAATGACGTAGTGTGACGAACATTGAAGTCTTATGAACATGATACCTACCTCAATGGTATCGAACGTCTTCTTTCTTATTAGGTATATCTATACGTACCTAATAGGTATTATTATAATTTTAATAAGTTTTCGTTGTAAGATTCAGAGAAGTTATTTTTAATCAGCAAATATTTAAACGACTAATATAATTAATTAAATGTAGACGATAATTATCAATTCTTTATTTGCATACATTGTATATTCGTTTATAATAATTTAATTATAATTATGTATATACTGTCTTTCGGTTTGAAGGGTGGGATATGGCGTGAATTTACTGGGTACAGAGGAATAACACCTGAGTCCTCAGGAATGCCAACGCATGGAGGGTATCATGGGCGAAACAGTATACTCTGTTATGTCCATGGTACTGCTCATGTCTATAGGCGACCGTTATCACTTTCCATCAGGTGGGCCGTCAGCTTGTTTGCCATTCTAAGTTGTATAAAAAAAATATAATAACCATTTACTTGTAATCTCCTGTCACACACACAAAATTTTACAGAGAAAAACAAAGAAATCATAGTTTTCTCAACAATACGAGTATTATGGAAACAATTATACACGTGAGCCGCAGAAACACAACAAGGGAAATTTATTAAAAATTTAAAATAACGCTCAACACAAAAAAGGAAACAAAAAAGTAAAAACTTGGATTAGTAAGTCTAATATATGCATTAAACGACGTGTGGTCTTAGCTTGGAATGGGTCACGCCCATAGGTGTCGTAAGAGGCGACTAAGGAAATTTAATGATCGAGGGATAGGTAGCAGTGCACCCCCCTCCCCCCGGCATGTATGTTCAGCACAGGACAATAAACGGCTGATATGATGATATAAGTTCAAAATTATGTGCCTGTAACGATGATTTATCTATCTATCGAATACGGTACTCAGTGAGACAATTCCAATAAGTCGAAACACGCTATATGTGCTGTAAGTTACGGAGGAGTTGGCTATCTTGCAGATTATTTGAAGCTGCTTCATCAAGTAAAAGTTACCATGTCATTGAAATACCATTGAAGTAACGGAACACCCATTTTCAATTGAATCGGACATATGGAAGTTGGTGTCATCTCTGCATCAAGTAGAAAATGAGTTGATAGTCTTCAAACACCTGAACATATCTTCATAAATTATAGCTAAGAATTATCTTGAGCACATTAGCTTTCAAACCAAAACTGAAACAAAATCTATAATGCCATAGACAGATACATAGACACAAATAGACACGTTAAATTTATAACATCTCTTTTTGCGTCGCAGGCTAAAACAACTCAACTTTGCTCTGCAGGATAGAACAATGGTTTTCTACTATGGCCTGTAGTCAGTTGCGGCTGCATTTGTTCTAGCAATTCATTTACATGAACACTCAATGCAGTCCCCCGCTACACTTATTAACTGTACTTAGTAGCTAATTAAATCCACTTCTGTTAATAGTATAAAACAAACACTCTTCCTGGCATCTGTACTCTTATATCTTTTAAACTACGCAACGGATTTTGATGCGGTTATCATCAATAGATAGAGTGACATCTGAATCACTTCCTCTTGAGGTTAATACGTACAGTTTAACATTATCTTGTATTAAATTGTTGAACGATTGATGAACGATAATTGTTTAAGATATCGAAAGAAATCGAAAGCCAAGAGCTTTCATCGAATGGTCCTTCGGTGACAAAACGTAGGGAACAGAATGATTTGTACCTAACTAGTATATTGTATATAGGAGGTAACATACAATTAGTAGCTACAATTTTAAAATTGCGCAGTCAGCTTGACCGTGCGGTGGAAGTATGGCACGTACCAACCTAACAATGTAAATTAAGTCTCAACGAAAAGGCAGGCACATGAGTTCGCTCACGAAAACTCGTGTTAGTTGTACATTAGTTACTTCCATTACGTTGGAATGAAATTAATTCATAATTATTTAATAAAATTACTGCGGATTTTGGTAGGTAATGGTAGATACTTAATATAGAATTAAGCTAACGGTGCCAAAATTAAAAAAGGGATGTCTTGGGAATAGTTCGTTCCCTGTTTATTAAAGCCAATAGTAAATCCATGTTTAAAAAAATTCGGTAGAGTCATCTATGTAATCAGAAGATAAAAATAGAAGCGAGCCGTCCGAATTTGCCAGCCTTTTGTTACGTTAGCGGGCGTCGTGTTCGTGAAGTGAACAGGTGGACCGGCCTATGGATTACAAATATTGATTTTATTATATTATTTTTGTTAGTCGATAAAGGAAAGGGTGGAATTAAATGATTTTGAATTGCTCGCTGCAACAAGTACATTTTGCTCTGTACAAGAAGCAGCAAATTCACTAGTAATATAATTAACATGACACCAACACGAGAGTTCACCTTATCTATTGCAAATTAATCTTCAAAACAGGTTCAGAATCGTCAAGGTAATCACGTAACAGGACAAAATACTAATGTAGAACCGCCCTTCTTTTAGAAATTTGCGTTTATGAAGTACTTCGTCATTGTCTGTTTGTGTATTCACAGTTGAAGTTTTTTTGGGAGCATAATGTACTTGACACCTGTTGAAATAGCTATTTGCTTTTGTCCATTATTTGTGCACGGCCTGCCTGTTCCGATCAGTCGGCACAATGTGTTTTTCTTTTCCATTTCCACTGATTTCCTTTTAGTAGTCCCTTCCTATTTATGTTTATTTACCTACTTATTTAACATTGGGTTTTATTGCTTTACAATTCCCCTATTTTTACCCGACTATGTCAAAGCCTTAAGAAGTTGTTTTTAGCGGTCGACTCGTATCTATTTGTATTATAGCTGCCCTGCTTTGTGTTGACGTGCGTTACCGTTGCGTTGTAGATGTACAGCGGCGCGTTGCTGGCGACGGCGGCGCGGCTGGCCTGGGACCCCAGCACTTACACGTGGTTCCGGTTCCTGTGCGCGGCGCAGTACCGCGCCTCGGCCGCTTACGTGCTCGCCGCCGGGCTCTGGCTCGCCGCGCTCGTATACCTGGCCGCCGCCACCGCCGCCACCGCCGCGCACCGCTCGCGCCGCGTCGCCCCCGCGTTGCATCTCGTCAGTACCTGCATTCTATATCTCCGATAAAGAAAAATAACGTAATTATTGACGAATGTTACGATAGATACTATATCGGCCTCCGTGCCACAGGAAAAGGCACATTGCTTAATGGCACTAATAAACGGAAACAAACACTTCTAAATTAACTTTGGTTTGGATGTTAAATGTAAACTTAACTGTCTATCTCGACCCACTGAAACTGCGTAAAGATGATGCATCTCTGTGCATATTTCACCGAATTTATCATGGGGAGTGCTCTAAGAAATTGTTTGGATAGATACTTGCTGCTGATTTTCCCCTACCATAAACTAAAGTTTCATCCCAACCATCTGGACGAGTGGCCGTCTTCCAACGTGCGTTTTTCAAGGCATTTTCTTCCTCGCACAACCACTCTTTGGAATCAACTTCCAGCAGCAGTATTTCCGAACCGATACGACATCATAACCTTCAAGAAAAGAGCAATTTCGTTTTTAAAATGGCGGCAGTACAATTGCAATGCCGTTGGTGTCGTGAGTGATCATGGACGGCGGTAGTCACTTACGATCAGATGAGTCGCGTGCTCGTTTGCTCTCCTGTGTTGTAAAAAAAACTTGAAAATCAAGCAATTGATGTGATGATTTATGTCGATATTGCTGTAATTGGTCGGTGGCTTGCAGTACGCGTGCGGCGTGGTGTGCCTGGCGCTGAGCGAGGTGGGGTACGGCGCGTGGATGGCGGTGTCGCTGGCGGCGTGGTGGCGGACGGCGCCGCAGGCCGAGCTGGCCCGCCGCGGCATCGACCTGCTGCACGACATCAAGCCCGCGCTGCTCGCCGTCGAGCGGTACCGCGACGTCGCCAGGCCCGTCTACGATATGATAGAGGTGAGCTGCACTATTCCCTCACTACATACGAGTATGAATTAACACAGCCCACCTAGTGCCGCAAAACAATGTAGAAATATAAAACACGATAAATAAATGGGGATCGAATTTTTCCATGATCAATCCAAAACTTTCGATTGGGCCGACGCCATAACGTATTTCTTAAAAGATCGCGTTTTGAGAGTAAAAATATTTAAATCTTAGTAGTCACATGAATTTTCAAATTGAAGCTAAACGGATTTGTATTTAAGAGATTTTTAACAGAATGAGTGTACCTCAAGGATTTAGTTTATACTATCTGTATTCCGCGGTTTTGTTCCCGTAATCTTTATATAAATCTATGTTTTAAGTTAGAATATAATCTACCTGTATACCGAATTTCATCCAAATCCGTTTAATAATTTTTACGTGTAAGAGTAATGTAAAGTCATATCTATGTTAGTGCGTGCAGTGCAGAATGAAAATATTTTGTTTATTAAGAGGTTTAACAATTGCCAATTTAGCACTGCACGCACCGGGTTAATGTGCCGCCCCATCTTTTGTATCTTAATCGCCTTTGTTTGTATATAAATTAACATTTGTCTCGTATTAACTGTCAGTTGTCAGTTAATGAAATATACGATTAAACCAACCCAGTCGTATAAATCCATCCTGCAGCAGTGCAGCGGTGGCTCCGACGGCATGCGGGATGGATTGATACGATGAGATGGCTGGTGACATATATTTCAATTGACTTACAACTGATTGGCAATTGACTAAGTAACAAACATCCATATATCCTCCCAAACTTTCATATTTACAATGGCAGTAAGATTTGCATTTGTTAATATAATAGTTTGCCATAAACGAGTACCTTACATATTTATGACAAAAACCACTTTAGACCTTACTGTCTCTTACCTATTATTTATTACTTATAAAGATGATATATCCATCTGATGTGTTATTTTCAGGAGGTGGAGCGAGAGGCACCCAACAATGTGTTCGTAATCATTGTGTTCGGTGTTCTCGGCATGATACTTCAGGTGAGTTTCGTTCAGGTTTACGAGCGGTCTTCCTTCGTATGGTCGCAAATAATATGCACTGATAACTAAGTTAAAGGATGCCTTGAATAATCAAGTCGATGATAAACTGATAAATATTTATCTATTGAGGAGGCATCGTTTAACTAGGTTTAGAAATCAGTTCAGGGTACAGTAGGACTGATATATCTGAAGACGGTAAAAGCCCTTAAAATACTAAAAAAAAAAAACTATGTTTTTTTTTATATATAATTTAGAATGGCAAACAAGCTGACGGCCCACCTGATGGAAAGTGGTAACCGTCGCCTATAGACATGACATGCAAACAACTGCTTCACGGTAGAAACATGAATGGGTCGGAGGTGTCCAAGCAAGCGACTTTTGTACAAAGTTTCCCTCTGGTATGGTAATCCTCTCTCTGGTCTGTGCTTTACGAGTCCGCATTTGGAAAGATAACGTGTATTGTCATTGTTTTATCATAAATAAATGACGCGTAGTTACTTATTTAATAATTATATGGTGTGCGTGGACAGGTAGCGGCAGTGGTGATGGCATGTCGGCTGGCGCGGCGCGCGCAGCAGCCGGAGCGCAGCCCGCTGGCGGCCGAGGCCAAGCTCGGCGCGTCCGGCGCCGCCGCCGCCGCCGCCGCCGCCGCCGCCGACGACGACAGCGACAGCGCCGACTCGGCGCGCGACCCGCCGCCCGGCTGGCGCAAGAAGGCTAACCTGCGGATGTACACCATACTCGACAAGATTTTCTAGCAGGTGAGCTCGGCAACGGGAACGGCTTAGTTCACATCGTCGAAACACTCGCTTTGTGCCTTCGAAATAAAGATCGAAGTGAAGTGTCAGTGATCGATAACACATCGTGGTTGCTTTGGTTTTTTAATCGATGACAGTGGAATAGGAATTCCGCCTGCGCTGTCGGAATACGCTGGCGGGGCACCAGTGATGATAGGTGAGGATGAAAAGCCAGGTTAGCCCATTGTGATGAATATACCTAGAATTCAGCGCGATGGTTTCCAAGGGGGACCGTGGGTAGGTCGACCTGATAGGGTCTATTGCTAACAATGGGGTTGGTAGTGTTCATTATCAACATCTCCCCCGGTTGCTTCAGTTATGACCAGCTCCTAGGGTAGAGAGGCTCGTGTAGTTAAACCAGGCGCTGTGTGTCGACAGGACGAACGAGCCGTGGCGGAGCTCCAGTCGCCTCGGAGCCGCGCCGGCGGCGGGGCGCCGAGGACGCGGGCGGCGCGGCGCCGCGGGCGAGGCGCGCCGGCGCGGCGGCGGCCGTCGCGGCCCGCGTGCAGGGACGGCCGGGACGGCCGGGACGCGCGGGACGTGCACTGGGACGCGGTGCAGGCGCAGTTCCGCGCCACGCGCGGGCTGCGGCCGCCGCCGCCGACCGCGCCCGCCGCCGCGCTGCTCATCCTGCACACCGACCTCTAGCACCGGCGTCTATCCTCCGTGCGATTCCTATTTTATGACATAGATTTGAAAACTTGTCGATCGGGTCGCTTCGAAAGCGATGTGCCTGGACCCTGCCGAGAAATCATATCGCCGAGTGAAAACTGGGCGAGTTCGCACCATGCTCGACACGACCGAGACAAATATTTTTTCTGAGCGACGAGTGACCGATATTGGCCGGCGACGACGGACGTTTTGTTATTTAGATAACCATTTTCATTGTTGTGTCGTCGTCCGGGCTCCGCGTCCGACACACCGTTTGACACTGCCAATCGATCATAACTAATACAATTGACCTATATGTCTATATTTACTAGTTTTAAGTTAGAATATATATAAAACTATATCTATGAATTGTTAGGTGCGTAACGTAACGATAATTAAATATTGGGTTATGTTGGTGGAATGAGACGCCACACGCTAACCCAGGAGACTCTTCTCGATGTACCTCGGTAGGTGCATTTATATTATATATTTAGATATTATAATGTAACAGACTGCCATGTTGTTTATAGTTGACACGAATGACGTAGGCACTGCGTCGCCTGCTAGGCGCCCGTGTCGTCATATCACCAGTGTTACGGAGCTGTAATCGTTTGCGTAGTGTTCATAGACTACCTTACAGTATATAATATTTGTGATAGGGTATGTTTAACTATACGTGCGTCGCCGCCCGCCGCCGGCCGCCGGCCGCCGGCCGCACGAGCCGACGCCGGGCGGGGACCTAACGTTCCTAGAGCCTCGCCTTCTAGCGTAGTAAGTAAACTTTGTTGTGACTTCGTACCGAGAGACGTGTGGTGCTATCCGATGTTCCCTCGCTGCTCGTTCGTTGCCGTGACTAGTGAACGTTGCTCGCGTCGTACGTAGGTCATGGGTACATGCGATGCGACGCGATGCCATTCCATTTTGCTGTGATTTGTTTTTATGTCATTTTCAAATGTAACTCAAACGAACGAGAAGTCGTGAAGCGGGCTCGACTAGTAGCCACGCCGGCCACCAGCTCGAGCCGCGCCTTACGTTCGTCTGCCATATTTGTATGTAAGAATATCGTTGACTTCCAGCAATGGTTGTTTTGTACTTGGTGCCAAATAGTTAAGTTTGTTAAGGGTAGGGCTCACCTCGAATAATATTATTTGGTGGACATGTGGACCCACTAGACTAGAGATGTGAATTAAATTGAAAATTATATAATTTGTACAAAAATTTGATTATCATAAGTAGCTTTTACGTTGACCACAATAAACAGTTAACCTATTTTGTAATTGCGAATAAAAGTGTAATATTTTTTTTTTGTCGGTTTCCATCTCTAATAGTCGGTGCATAAACGCGTTAGAAACATTGACAATATACGTACGAAACGAATCAGAGGGGAGCTGCCTGTTCAGTCCGCCAGTAGACAATAAGTCCGCGGGGCGCTGCGCCCGCGCCGCCCGCATTCCATGTTATTATACCACTACGATACATTTTATTTGTAGCCAATAAGATTATTAAAGCAATAAAGTGATATTTTTGTATGAAACATATTTGTTTTATTGTTTTATTCACGGCAGGCAGTTAATTAGTAGGGACAAGTTTTCTTTCCTCTACAGAGATATTCGTTCTGTTCTTATTATTAGAACAGAATAGAATTTTATCGCTAACTGTGTACATACATATGGTAGTAAACATTGCTTTTGATTTGACACCAGTATCAACAGTTATACCCTGCCGGGCGTGCAACAATTTGAGAACAGGTAATTAGCTAGCAATGACATCGACGTCGAAACATTCAAATACTATTACCATTACTTGATTGCAAATAGATATGAAATATTATACAATACAACTAATAAAATAAAGAATAATCAAAACCAAATTAAAATAAATAGACATACTTTCGCTTACATATCAATAGAAATATAGATACTACTCATAGTGTCAGTAGATAAACGTTTCCAAACTACAACAAGAGAAGACTTAATCTGTACTAATATACAAAGCGGAAGAGTTCGTTTGTTTGAACGAACTAGTTTCTGTAATACCTATCGGATTTAAAAGAAATGCGTTTGATAGCATATTTCTCGAGGAAGGCTTAGCCTATAGGCTATTCAATATCTCGATACGATCACGGGAAAGCCTCGGGACCGACATATAACCTGTCAAAATTTATTGTTATCGATTAATCCACTTTTGGAATTTTTTTTTTACAACACAGGGGGCAAACGAGCATTCGGCTCACCTGATGGTAAGTGACTACCGCCGCCCATGATCACCCACAACACCAGCGGCATTGCAGGTGTGCTGCCGGCCTTTTAAAAAGGAATATACTCTTTTCTTGAAGGTTATGTTATCGTATCGGTTCGGAAATACTGCTGCTGGAAGTTGATTCCAAAGAATGGTTGTGCGTGGAAGAAAGTGCCTTAAAAAACGCACGGTGGAAGACCGGCACTCGTCCAGATGATTGGGATGAAACTTTAGTTTGTGGCGGGTTGTACGGTGGTGAAAATCAGCAGCAGGTATCAGTCCGAACAATTCCTCAGAACACTCCCCATGATAAATTCGGTAGAAGATGCACAGAGATGCAACATCTCTGCGCAGTTTCAGTGGGTCAAGTATATTTTCCTGTTCCCGGTTTATTTCTAATTAAATAACTCTTTAAAATTTTGGCGAATTAGTATCATGAACCATTTGTAATCGTAGTTTGATTGGCTCGTATCTCTGATAGAGTTATCTAATCTTAACATTTTGGTCGCAGCAGGTGCCCGGGGTACATTGCAAGTGCGCGTGCGCATATCAGCACACTAAACGTTTACAATGTTTTATTTATTTTCTTTATATATTTTATTTTTGAGGAAAACAACAATATCATTATTAACTTCGTTTTGTAATTAAAGTTCGCTAATATAAAACATATGTACTTAAATAGTTTATGATTGGAGAGTGGAGTGTATACAGTGTGCTTTAAAATAGATGTGTCGTGGCGGGTGCATGTGTCTTGTTGAACTACACACGGAGTGCTGTATAGCTGAGTGGTAGTGCGTGTAATACCAGCTGTCTTAGTGGTAGCAGTAGGTGGTACCGCAACCAGCAGTCAGCAGTTGCAGTGGTGCGGCGTCATGTCTCGCGGCACGATGAGGACGAGCGCGCGGGTATCCAGCCACCTCTTGATCCATGTCAATCTTTTGCTTACGGTATGCTTATTCGCCTTTCCCTCCTTACTGATATCGCAAATGCGAAATTACGTTTGTTTGTTTGTTATCACCTCTATCTTTGTATATCTCTTCGCGCCTTAAAGGCTCGACCGATCGGTATATACATATAAATAATATTAAGGATGGAAGGAGGACAAAACAATGATACTTAATGTCATTTGAGTTCTACAAAGTTTGGGAAGATAGTGTTAAAAGTCGCTTACATGTTGAACCATTGTAACTACGTTACATAATACAAAGCTATTGAGTAAAATAGTATAAAAATATGCATAAACTTAATGGAGTGATAAAGGCATTTTTTGTGGTTAAAAACGTAATCGTAATCCTGCTTGTGCCGACGGTATCGCTGGCGGGGCGCCAGTGAAGAATAATAGGTGAGGATGAAAAGGCAGGCTAGTTAGCCCATTGTGATGAATTCACTTGGAATTAAACACCACTGTTTCCAGAAGAAACCGCGCGGAGGGTGAATTGATAGAGTATGTTGTTAGTTATGGGGCTATTCATCCCCGTCCTTCCCCCGGGTGAGTGATAAAGGTATTTGTCACCTGCTGTTGTTATGGTAGAAAAATGTAACACTACATAATAAAGGAATATTAGGAATATTACGAAAAAGCTGCTACTGTACTACTTGATGATATAATTCATGAGACAGCTCAGCACAGAGCAGCAACAGCAGGTGAGCTACGTGTGAACGATATCCATCTATGCCGGACCAGCCATATCACATTATCACTTCACGGTTATGATTATGACTAATATAGAATTGTGAGTCATAAAAACACACATATAATACACTACAGGCGGGGGGAAAAGGGATTGTTAGTAATGGAACTAAGAATCCCATTGCTAGCAATATATCCAACCAGGTCGACCTCCTCGCGGTTCCCTCTGGAAACTATCTTGATTAATTCCTGATGAATTTATCATGATGGGCTAACTGGCATGTTTTCGTCCTCCTCAATCTCCCTTCACTGGTGCTCCGTCAGCGTATCCCGTTAGCGCAGGCGGGGTTACCACTCCATTTTCATCCAATAAAAAAAAATACACTACAGGCTCGCCGACTTCTAGAAAATATCGTGAGTGCTCGTGCTCCTTTGATAACTAGGTACATATGGTAGATCTTTACTTCAGCTGAAAGACGTACACTGCTAGCTGGACAAGCAAGCTAGACTTAAACAGCTGATCATGAGGATGAGAAAGAATAAGATGTGGGTTATTTTAGTTTTATGACGTCTAGTGTCTGTCTGTTTACTGTATAGATAATCTATATATAGGATAATTTTATTGTTACCCTATTCCCTTTGGCCGCAACAGAATATCAGTGTTTGCTCTTTTGAGGGCGAAGCAATAAACTGAGTTATCACTATTTTGTATTGTTATGGCACACGCACAAAAGGTAAAAATTTACTTGACTTTATGTATTTATTTTAATTATTCTCTTACCTCGCTTTTTATGTATATCTGTATCTGTTATAATTAGTGTGCTGTAAGTAATGCAAATATCTATCTACCTAGTGTCGTAGGTGCTCCGCATCCATCCGCAACCTCTCGTGGTTGCCTGAGTTGCCTAGCCCCACGGAGCAGGCGCCTTTAATACACTACCTGTTTCCCACGGCTATCATCATCATCATTTCAGCCGTTAACTGTCCACTGTTGAACATATGCCTTCCTCAAAAGGGGAGCTTTGCCAGTAGTTGTCACGCTTGGCAGGCGTATTGGCAACCGCAGTTAGGCTTTTAGAGATGTTTTAAGAGGGACGCTGCTGCCCATCCCTATACCATTAAGTTCTTTTAGTCGCCTTCTATGACATCCACAGGAAAGGAAGGGGTGGCCTATTCTACGCCGGGACCACACGGCCTCGCTTCATGGCAATGCTCGTGTGAACTAAAATGAAAAGTATCCTATGTGTTGAGTTGGGATATAACCTAGTCGTGTACCAAATATCATTCAAATACTTTCAGTCTTTTGGACGTGGTAGCTGTTAGTTAATCTTTATAAACGTTTACATTTACAATATCTTTAGGATTTAATATATGATGAAACAGATTCAATTAGCATTTAAGAGTATTTTACAAGTGGAACTGTAGCAACTATTTTATTTTAAAATGACAAAAAAATCCAGGCGCATCCAGTTTTCTATTTAGCGTGTTCTATTTATTTCTATAATTTTCAGTTTCGCTTACATGTATAGATACATATATGTGTCTAACGTGAAAATTATTTATGAAACTGAAAGATTTTCTTTAAGGATCTCAAGAAATATTTTGACTCTCGTACATACTACGTAGCCACTTGTTCGATAGTACATAATCATTATCTCAGCCATTATCTGTCTACTGCTGGACATAATTAATAACAATTGCACCATCGGGCGCAAACCTACAGTGAAAATAAAGAAAAAATTAATTTATTAAAATCAGTCAATATCATAATCATATATAACATGATATGCCTTATGAAGGTATCTTCTAGAGTGTTGAGAATATTCTCTGGAGCACTTTCAAATCGGCATAGACGCAAAGTTTTTTTTAATGGATGATAATGGAATGGTTACCCCGCCTGCGCTATCGGTACACGCTGGTGGGACATCAATGAGGGATGGTTGGTGAGAATGGAAAGGCAGATCAGTTAGCCCATCGTGATGAATACACCTGGAATTCAGCACAATGGTATCTAAGGGGAACCACGTGGAGGTCGACCTGACAAAGTATATTGCTAGAAATAGGAATGGTAATCTGCATTACCATTCCCATTACTAGCATCTCTTTCCTTCACAAGACGCAAAGTTTTAATACATAGTTGCATGACTTATCATAAAGCGCAGTGTTTATGCAAGCACGCGCTTTAGGAGAAGTTTAGTACTCGTATAAAGGTAGGAACACGAGGGAGAGAAAGATCCGAGCAGACGACTGTTGCACAGCTTCTCTCTGTGGTAAAGTAATAAAAAGGAAAATCAGGAAGGTCATAGAGAGCGGGCGCGCGTGCGGTTACAGTTGTCGAGCGGCGCGGGGCTGGCGACGGCGGCGCGCCTCAAGTGGGACCCCAGCACGTACGTGGTGGTGCGCGAGCTGGTGCCCACCGAGTACCGGGTGTTCGCGGCGGTGCTGTGCGCCGCCTCCTTCGCGCTGATGCTGCTGGCGCATCTCGGCGGCGCCGCGCTACTCACGCGCCCTTCGCCCGCCCGCCGGACCATGCTCTACACGGTGAGCCCTTTATAAACATGAATAACACCACGGACGTCATGGTGTGACACTGTGATACCCACGGTAGCCCTCATGCGTTGCTATTACTACATTACTTACACTATGGTAGTATAATCCGTATTGAAAAAAAAAAATGTCATGCGGTACTGTTCTAGGGTGTATTTATGTATTTAAATCTAAATTATAACGTACCTATACGTACGTGGATGTGAATAAGGGCCTGTTTAGTGGTGTTATGCCTCCATATTTTGTAATTTCACTGCACGTATTCGATTCTACAAACATAAACACAGTCGGCTAAGCGTAGCTGCTGTACGGCGGAAACTCGATTAGAACAGAGACATGTGTAATGATACGCGCTCATAGCGATGTAATATCGCTAGGCGTGCAGATCATTCATTGATCGTACATGATTAAACTGCCTGCGTAGTTTGGCCACGCTGTATTTAGAACGATAAATCATACAGTTTATTACGTATATTGTAGTGAAACCGTATCTAAAGAAATAAGGTGTCGCGAAAATTTGAGATTCTGTAAATAAATGACGCCTTTTCAATTCGTAGGCGGTATTGAGCCCTTAGTTCTAACGCGAGACATTGCCTCCCTTTGCGTGTTTTAGCGTTGTATAACAGTTTGTGTTCTGAGGAAATATTTGAAATGATGCCCACGGCCATTTTAAATCATCGCTCGCTATCGCTATTCATCCTCACACGCTTGAACCTAAATGGTATAATAATATTGTAGAATGCAATAAATAAATTGAATTGAATTGGTCACGTACAGTGCGGATTTAAAGGAATTTTCTGCTGCGAACGTTTAGGCTGTAGAATGAGTTTCTTGCCTTAGTTTTTTATAGAAATCACAGTATGAGGTTTTTTAAAAAAGCCCACGTCACACCTAGTGTTGCACGCGTCCGACCATTTACTATCAGATGGGCTGTATGCTTGTTTGCCGCCTTTGTATAATGAGAAAAGCTGTAAACAAATGTTGGTAGCATATATTTGGCCGCAGTTCGCGGCGCTCATGTCGGTGCTGGTGATGTGCGAGCTGGTGTTCATGAGCTGGGCGCTGGGCCGGCTGCTCGCCTGGCTGCACTCGCCGGATGCCGCCGTTGTCTACGAGGCGCTCGACCTCCGCGACGAGATCCGCACCATTATGAGGTTCATCAACCGCCTGTATCCGCTCCCCGCCGAGATTAATGAACTCTTAGAGGTTAGTTTCACTACGCATTTCCCTCCAGCTAACAATGGAAACACCTTCCATGCTCCTGATGAGGGTTATTAAGGCAATGTCCACTTCATTCATAGTATGTATATAACTTAATTACATGCATTTGATTTAACAATAGTCTCCGATACTGTCAACGATGTAGCAGCAGAGTCTACTCCGCTCTCCTCTTCTGGCGCATATTCCGATGGTATAGTAAGTACTGCATCAGCGGAATATGTGTCGGAAGTTCAATTCTTAAGGACGGAGATTCTTCGTTCTGGATTCCAACAAATAACTTGCGGACAGGCAACGGATAGGCTGGCTTTGGCTTATTTGGGTAGACAGTGAAATTACTGGATATACATTATTCTGTACAAGTATGCAGGCGATGATGGCTTAGTATCAGGTGGGTCATTGGCTCATTTGCTAATTCAACAATTCAAGTTGCATGAGAATGGAATAACGATTTTAAAAAAGAAAAGAGAAAATTAATTTATTTAGTGACATTCATAGAAATTATAGCAACTGATAGTAAAAACAAATTCTAATCGTTAAAAAGGCTCTTACCATGTGACAGTCTTTACGGCTTTCCAACGTTGAACTTCTGTAGGAGATTATGCGGAGAGTGCTGTGCACAACAATGACATTTAATAACTTTTTATGATGAATTAGGAGGTGGAGCAGGACCTGCCACGCAACCTGTACGTGGCGGGGGCCGGAGTGGTGCTGGTGGCCCTCTCGCAGCCGCTGTCCATCGCGCTGGCGTGCGTGGCGGCGCGCGGCGCCACGGACGGTGCGCACGGCGACGCTGCCGGTGACCGGGGACTCAGTCGCTCGACCACCGACGACGGAGACATCTTCCATTCGTGAGTAGTTCTTTGCTCTTAGTACTTTAAACTGACTGTTCTTTCGTCCCTGGGTTACCGGGTAATTATTTTTTAACGAGTAGGTAACATTAAATTGTTTCAAAATTTAGAAATTGCAAATAGCCGCACCGTTATCACCACAGATTCACAAAAATAACTTAATAATCCTTTAAACATACAAATGTGCCATTATTTTAATTTCACAGAGACTCGAAGAAGCCGTTGATCAAATACCAGAATGGACGACTCGTGGCGCTGTGAACGCCTCCCACCATGGACTCTCCCAACGCACCCATTTTATTCAATCTGTGGAATTTGTAAACCAGGGAAAGAAAAGAGAAAAAATAATGTAAATATTTTTTTTCTGGAAAATCGGCAAAATATTAAAGCGTGTGAAATACATACACATCGCACAGAAATTAAACAACGCTTGGAAAATTTATATTAATATAATATATTTAGTATTGTATAAATTAATGATTTACAGAATGTAGTTAGCATACTCGTATTTCGCCGAAACGAAGTTGTGATTTGAGTCTCGGTTAGACCAATTTAGAATATAAACTTTCGATGGTGACGCATCTTGTTGCTCGGTTTGTCCCGACCTTTCTTATTCTCACAATGCTGGGTCAGCAATCATGCATGATCTATAAAAAAAAATCTAAGTCATAACAATTATATACGAAATAAATGGCAAATTGTCTTAATTTCATGACTAAATTAAAGTGTTGATATACCTCCCCATTACATTATATTTATTTATATTTTATAATAATTTGAATACAATTTCCATTATTTATATTATATTATTATTCATATTGTTAATATCTTTACTCATTTAATAATTTAATTATATTTTAATGTTTGTCAAACACAAGGCACGCTGTGGTTGCCTATAAATGTAAGAACGGTGAGATCTGAGCTGCCAGTGTATTGTATTAAAACTTAGCTTTATTGTAGCTGTATCTTATGTTGGTAATCCTGTAAATAAATAAATAAATTAATAAATTTATAATTTCTATTATTGGTTATTGTTACTAAGAGTATAGGCGTGTATAGCAACAGATGGATTACTGTTAATATAATGTTAATGAGAGAAAATAATGAACTTGAAACGTGTTAGTAGTTAAAACACTGTATATTATGTAGCTATCTACTACGGCAATAACCTCTGTTCAAATGTATATTTTTAATGTAGTCTAGTGTGTTGTGAATGTAGTGTACGAAATATTTTAAATTGCAATATGAATTGGCAATAAAAGATGAAGGGAAATAAGGAACATAGTGTTGCAGGCGTCCGTAGCCTACAGTGACCGTTTACCATCAGATCGGCTGTATGCTCGTTTGCCACCTCCGTGGTATTATAGAAAAAAACATGGAGGGAGTGAAACAGTTGTATTTTTCTTGCAGGCTTTGGGTGGTGGTATTATGGTTCTATCACGTGACGCCACTTGCAGTGGATACTGTAGTACACTGCGCGTATTACTGTAGGAATCTAAAATATGTAAACTAAATTGCATAAATATTATTTACAATTAAATGTGTATTTTTTATGTAATTTATTTATTTATTTGTAAAAGGAAAACCAAAACTTATTAACATAAAAAATAACTACACGATAACAACAATTATAAATATTAATTAATGATATTATTGATTTTTTTGTAATATTTTAATATAAATTTTCTTTTAACATCTTGTACGTGTTTTTTTTTTGTGTATGATAATGGTAGAATAGCTCCGCCTGCGCTGTCAGTATACGCTGGTGGGGTTCCAGTCAAGGGTGATAAGGTTAGCATATCATGATCAATTTTACAAGAATTTACCATGATAGTTTTCAGGGAGAACCGCATGAAGATCTACCTATTAAGATTTTTTTGCTACTTAGAATGGCAAACAAGCTGATGGTCCACTTGATGGAAAGTTGTAACCGTCTATAGACATGAGCAGTGCCATAGGCATAACAGAGTATACTGTTTCGTCCATGATATCCCCCATGCGTTGCCTTTCCTGAGGACTCAGGTGTTATTCCTCTGTACCCTGTAAATTCATTACCATATACCATTCTTTAAACCGAAACACAGTCATGCAAACACAATAGCTTCACGGTAGAAACATGAATAGGACAGAGGTGCCTAAGCAAACGACATATTGCAAGCAACGGCCCCATTACTAACAATCCCTTTCCCTCTGTAATACATGTAGTATTTACTTTACAAGTTTCCAAATAATCTATTTATAATGATATTTATTAATATATATATATATATATATATATATATATATATATATGATGCTAATATCAGCTATATTCATCATCATCACATCAGCTTTTAACTGTTCACTGCTGAGCATGAGCCTCCAACATAAGGGAGGGTTTGCCAGTAGTTGCTACACTTGGCAGGTGGATTGGCAACCGCAGTTAGACTTCGGATGTTTTAAGAGAGATGCTGTTGTCCGTCCCTGGACTATAAGTTCCCTAGTCGCCCCTTATGATACTCACGGGTAAGAAAGGGATGGCCTATCCTATGTATCGAATATGTATATTCGTCTGCTAGTGTATATACCGTTAGTACAGGCGGGTGCAGCATTTCATCTTACATTATAGCCGCCTCCTATGAAGGCGGATAGGGATCGTCGGCAATATACCCTATCAGGTCGACTTGGTTCCCCTGGAAGTCATCGTGGTAAATTCTTATTAAATTTGTCACGGTAGGCAGACTGATCTTCTTTCATGTTCACCTATCACCTCTCACTAGTCCCCCGCCGGCGTACAGCGGCAGCATAAGTGAGTTGTCATTCCCTCTTCACTCATTAAAAACCCCTGTGTAAGTGAACAACATAGCTTCCCGTTTCGTAGGAGCACTACACAATAGAGTGCAGCTATATGAGGTATGTATTATAGATAGCGAGACGACAGTAACGTTAGTATAAAAATGAAACAAAAAGTATATCGTTCAACATTGATTTATTTATACATCTTGAAATTGAAAGTGTACAATGCTCGACCCCATCGTACGCATACAGTTCGTACTGATACAGACTGTGCAAAAATATATAACCGGTGCCGGGGCACGAGCGCCCGAGCCTCGGACGCCGGGCTCCGGAGTCCGGAGCGTGGGGCTCGCTGACCCCGTTTATATCATTACCTATACAACAAGAGTACATATGTATATTACATCTATCGTATTAGAATATCTCATACATTAACAACAAAATATTGTATTATCTAGAATATTCTGGGGGTTGGAGCGGGACCTGAACTGATGAACGGCGCAAGGCTTCTCCAGACACGGGTGCCTCCCTTTTATATATGTGAATAAACATACACGACAAGGCCAGCCCGTGGAATACGTATAAAGTATTTGAGTATCTTTCTGGTGATGATCGTGAAATATGCCCCTGTCTCGGCGGTGGCGGCGGCGGCGGCACCGGCGCGCCGAGCTCTCTACGCCCAAATTTAAATTGCTTACAAATAGTGAACTGTGATCTACAGAGCAACCCTTGTGGGTTGTAGCGTAAGAGATAAAATTACGGTTTGAACCTCAGCGATGGGACTTCAACGTCATGCATCATGAGTTTAACAGGTTCCCTAGCATACGAGACCGACAGAAACGATGCGGCTCTCGCCGCGTACAATAAATGCCTACATTTTATAATATTATAATGTATATAAATATAGTTTCTACATCACACCATGATATGACATCGCGTTTCCGTAAATTGGACACAGACATCCGTAACACCCTCACGTGTACATATAAATTAGTAGCATAACACAGACGCAGCAACAGTGAACACCGCCAATAAAGAATTTGTAGTTTAACAACCAGTGAAGTGCGCGTGATGTGTGTGTACTGTACGTTTCCGGCACGGCGGCCGGCGGTGCGCAGGCGCAGGCGCAGGCGTCGAGCGCCTCGTACGCCGGCCGCCGGCCGCCACATGCGTATACACACACCCTCACCCACCCTCCGCACATAAATCCTATCACACAATCACACGCCCACAGCTGGGTAGCGCTAGCGATATATCAGATAAATATTATATACATGTATTATCTCGTCTGCGACACCCTATCTTAAATTACATAGATGCACACTTGATATCAATTGATTGACATAACACTAGTTGCGGAGGTCGTCTCTATAGTATAATAACCGCCCTGAAGATATAATATTAAGTACAAGCAAAAATATTTGGATTAAAGATTTCACAATATTGATATTTCAAATGTAAAAGCGACTAATACACGACACACGTAGAATTGGGTGACGTTTTATCAACTCTCGACCGCTTCGTCGCGGCGCGCTGCGTCACTGCACTATGTGTGCCGATCACATTACACTGGATTACATTACAAATAAAAATGGGCATCTCCTACTGTTTCAGTATCTACGTAAATCCATTATGTTCATGCCCTAGAGTAGATGTGTGCTCGTCTAAAATTCGCTAAATGTCCGGAGCCGGAACATAATAGGTTTATGATATTATAAAAAGAATCAACCTATGTATCATAGGAATATCTACCAGGCTCGATTACAATATTATAATTAACTATTAACTATGTAACAAATCACAATAAATTTTTTAAGTACTTCAACAAATCATAACCCTTAAATCGTTGAATTTTAAAAATTAAGTGCTACGTACATTATAACATTTTGTTACATTGAATTTTTAGAAGAAAACTTTCAACTTTCACTCTTTACTGGAACTACCACTATAGAGTGAAGTTCTGGCGGGCTGGGCCGTCCGGCTCGGCCGCTAAACGATTTCTACATTGTGCTTGGTGTGTGCAGACCGCGGAGGGACTGCGGCGCAGTCGGCCGCAAAAGGAAACGAACTCGTCTTCGAACCCTCTACTCGGAACTAAGCTTAAAGAGTCGAAAGTATTGGACTGCAATACATCTCTGAACCACTACCACCATTTAACTATAGTAAGACAAAATAATGCTACTTGAGAGAGCTGTATAGACAGTTTATCTATAGGCGGGTACAGAGTGCTGGTCCGCTAGGAAGGGATTGGCAGGGCGCGCTGGCGACGGCTGCGGCGGCGCCTGCCCCGGCACGCCCAGGCTGTCCGCGCCGCTGTAGCTCTGCAACGTACACCACACACAGTCACGCACATGTCGAATACAAAAGAGAACCAGCTGACGTCATAGAAAGTGATGACGGTCGCTTATAAATATGAACAATATGATGGATATCGTAAAATGCACTACTATACCCGTGGTGACCTCACAGATAGCTATTTCATAGTCATATCATTATCTTATCAGCTTTTAACTCTCCACTGTTGAAAATAAGCTTCCTCCTAGGGGGGTTTCCGGAAGTTGCCAATTCTTGATACATACCTCATGAAGGGCAAAGTGACCTGTATTCATGTTCACCTATCATATCTCACTAGTGCCCCGCTAGTGATCATCAGTAGATGCGTGGTTGCTACTCTATTATCATCTATTAAAAACATATTTAAAATAATCAGTCAATCACAGCCAGGACCGGATTAACCATATTCTTATTTAATACACGTTTGGTTTACAAAATAAAAAAACTAATGTAACACAAATTTTTGTCGTGACGCGGGACCCCTATATGTCGAGGAGCCCTAGGCTGTTGCCTACACTGCCTAATGGATAATCTTGCCCTGACCGCAGCTGCTTGGCGTGATGAATAGCCTGATACAATCTGTCGTTGGCAAAGGAAAAAAGGGAGAGTCTATTTACAAGCGGAGTTCACTATGCATAAAGATTGCATAATCTGTGACTGCGGTATGAAGAAGATCCTGAAATCGATTTCCACAAATTTTGCAATTTTTATATTCAAATTTGAATCATTAGAAAAGTTGTAGTTATGTAAATAAGTGCCATGACTTTACCTGCGTGGCTCCGTAGGAGTCGTGGTGGGCAAGATCGGCCAGGCGAGTAGAGGAGAGCGCGCGCGGCAGCGGGTTGGAGGGCACGCCGTGCGGCGCCAGCACGCCCGCCTCGGCCACGGCGCGCGCCTCCTCGTCCACGCCCACGCCGTCCGCTTCCGGCTCGCCGCGGAAGTTCACGAACGCGAACGCGGCCAGCGCCACCGCGCACAGCAGCCCGTATCCCGCGAACGTGCGCGTTGTGCCCCACTTGGCGACCGCTATGCCGCCGATCACGGCGCCGCAGCCTCGCCCCAGTCCGTGATGGAGACCTTCAAGCGATTCGAACGTTATAAAATTACGCTGTAGAGCTGTAGTATAGTGTAGCGCAGCGAGGGTTGAAGCGATGCGCGAGTACCTTGCAGGACGCCCTGAGCGGAGGAGCGCAGGCGCGGCGGCGCGCCGTGCGCGATGTAGGAGCAGCAGGCGGCCCACACGGCCGCGTGTGTCACGCCCTGCACGAACTCGAACGGAAGCACCCACCAGGGGTCCTCCAGCCACGAGATGTACAGGAAACGCAGCACGTTTCCCGCCAGCCCGAGGCATAGCACCTGTATTTACAACGTTACCCAAATAAGTTTTGGACTATTTACAATACATTTAAGGTTAGTAATATGAAATATTTTTCAAAAATAAATAAAGCAGGAATGGGTTGTTCCTACTATGATACAACAAAATAGTTTAATGATTATTTAATACAAGCCTACCTTAACGTGACCCATTTGAGTAATGAGCTTAAAGCTGAAGAAGTATGCGAAGATCTCCGAGATGTGGTTTATCACGGAAGCAACGCCGAACAGAGTGGGGGAGCCGCCGATATCCTGTCGTTTAAAAACATTTTATGATGAACTTTATACAAATAAGTACGTACAGCATACATGTCACTGTAACGTACAAGTAACGATTTCATACCTGAAGATGCCAGAAGAGGAACGTGAAGATCAGGCCGATGCCGAAGCCCATGAACCAGGCCACCAGTAGGAACGACGCCGCCTTGACGTTTTGGAACTGGCGCAGCACAGTCACCCACTCGGGCATCTCGCGCGTTGTTTGGGCGAAAACCTGAAATATCAACAGATAATTTTGGAATTATGATAATTGTGTGTATAAATTCAACTAACTTGTCAATAATACAATTAACTTGTCACATTCTTAACTAAGTTACTACTAGGTCAAACGAGGATGGCAGTGTCTCGGTCACCTTTGTTTTACACAAAACATCATTGAGTAGCGCGAAGACACTGCTTTTATTACTACCATCTAGCATTGACGAGAAGTTATTAATAAATGTATTTACTATGATTTATTATTCATTCATAATCCCCAAGTCCGTCTGATCGTAAAACGAGTAGCTAAACCTTGGGTAATATTGATAAAAACATATTACGCCGACTTCAAGTGATTGGGATAATTACAGAATACTCGTACATACCTATTCAGACATTGTGAAAATAAGTATATACCTAACGTAGTTTCATCCGTGTCAATATATTGTAATATGGACCTTGGCATGTTGCAGCGGCGGCTGGCGGGGCTGC
This sequence comes from Galleria mellonella, assembly GCF_026898425.1. Classification (NCBI taxonomy): domain Eukaryota; kingdom Metazoa; phylum Arthropoda; class Insecta; order Lepidoptera; family Pyralidae; genus Galleria; species Galleria mellonella. Next base: position 4,359,424 of record NW_026442114.1, read on the forward strand.
GGCGCGCTGGTGTCGAGCCCCGGCAGCTGGAGCTGCTCAGCCAGCTGCTGCTGCATCTTCTCTTCGTGCGTCGGCTCCGATGGTGCCGGTGGCGCTTCTGTCGTGTTTATTTCTGGGCTGGCAAACTCGTATTTGAATTTAATCTACAACAAACAAATACTGGGTATAGATGCAGCATAAACACAATGTGCCACCATACCTTTTTATCCTATAGAATTTATAAAAGGCGACAATGGGAGAGTACAATATGTCAATACAAGAAAAGGAATTTAAAAATAAAAACCTAGCAAACCTAAAAAACAGCGTGCTGATAGTAAGCTCTCTTTTATAAAGAGAAGTTCGGCAATTGGACGTTAATAACTTATACACCTCATTGTTTGCAATATATATATATATATATATATATATATATATATATATATATATATATATATATATATATATATATATATATATATATATATATATATATATATATATATATTGCAGGGCATATATTACACATATTATATGCCCTGCTAGAGTTTACCGATAGCACGGTTGAGGTAACCTTTCTATTATCTCATAAAATGATTTTTACAAATATTGATGCAGACGTTTTTTTTTGAATTATGACAGAAAATGCAACAGTTGGACATCCGGCTTCATGAAACTTACCAACGTTATAACGTTCAAAAGAGAGTACAAGAGTTCAAAACTGAAACATACCTGTGAGGCTGTCATCAGTGCCGCTCCCATGAGCACCGAGAATGTGGCGAAGCAGATAGTATAATTCTTTTCGTATCGCTGCGGCCCGCCGCATGGGTGCGAGCTGAACGCGGTGCTGTGATCCAATGCGATACCCACGAAGAACATAGCCAGCCCCCAGCCCAGCGAGCCGAACATTCGTTGATGGCCGTACCTGCGGCGATGCGTTTCAAGTATATTACATGTACACTGTACATGTAATATATCAATCGTTTTGTTCTTAGTAATCGTCTCTGTAACTTCAACCGCGTGGTCTTATTGTTACAGTCGCAGATACTAACCCTAATCTATATTTACTGTTAACAGAGGATGATAATATTTGACATAAATCTACAACATAAAAAAGACCTATATTTTTTTTTTTAAATGATTAAAAAAAAAAAACGAAGACTCGTATTGAAACAGTAAGTATCGAAAGATTCGCTTGGACCGGTTTTGTTAGACGTGCACTAGCTTTTATGTTGAGCTTACCTATGTAACAAGACGACGTCTGTGCATATATACATACATACATACAAGCCAAAATAATTATAGAGATTTTGTTTGTCTATATCTGCTGAAGTGCTTTCGACTGTTACGATTTTATTATACCCGTATTAACGTCATAGGATATAATGTTTGCAGTACCTGTCAGCATCTTCCCCCAGGAGCGTTATCACTGCCGAGTCGGCGAGGGTTATAGCAGGGGCGCTGAAGAATTCGCCAATAACGACCAGCAGCAGAAGAAGGAAGAATGTCTTCTGTATATCGGGAGTCCGGTATACGATGTACGAGTGTAGTGGCGTGACCCAATCACTTTGTTTTTCGGGATCATAATTTTTTGCATCGCTGACGGGAAGTGGAGACCCCTCACGGCCAGCTCCCGTAGGACCCTTAAATTTACGTGTCGTGGCTGGCCATTCTTCGTCGTATTTAGGAGCGACCAATTCGTAGGAAGAACTGTTTGCCATCGGTTGCACACACGCCACCGCCGCCGGCTGGACCCAGCTCAGCGGCAATGTGAATACCACCCAAGCTCCGAGCGAGGCTAACAGTAACATGCGTCCTTTCTGCCATCTGTCGGCTAAGCTGCCCCAGAATGGTGCTGACAGAAACTCGACAAAGGGCCGCGTGCCGATTAGTAGCCCGCATTGGCCCGCGTTCATGCCCATTTGCTTAAAGTAGACGCCCATCAGCGGGAACAGCGAGCCGAATGCGGAGTAAAAGAAGAAGTAGAAGGTCTTGACTGTAAGTAATTCGGGGTCGACGGCGTCCGCGCCGCACATCAGCTCGAGCAGGTCGCTGCGGCCGCGCACTTTGTGCGTCGCCTCCTTCGGCGCCGGGTACCTACGCAGCCAGAGGTTCTGATTACGTTAAGCTCCACTTACATACAAAGTATATATTATATATAACCTGCTCATAACTTAGGTACATGAAAAAAAACATAATTATATAAGAATAAATTAATACGAAATCTACTATTTCTATTTCTAAGTAAATGTAATCAGCGCACTCCAGAATAAAGTATAAATAGTATGTTGGTGTGCGATTATTAAGTCATTATAATTATATATAGGAACAAAGATGTCAAATATTGATACGGTCACTATGTCGATAGGTTATTGATTATATAAATAATAATTTATAACAAAGTTGTTGTGTAAGTGCTTCCATAGACGCTAATTATTGTAAAATACATCTACAATAAAGAAGCAGGTAGCTAGGTACTATTTATCTGCAAAGTATTTTCATCTATATTTACCGCAAATATACAAGAACATTTATTATTGCTTATATAATTAAAATTTATAATCATTTATCAAATAACCTAAAAGTACCTAATTTTAAATTCAAATTCAAACCAGAGGGAGACTTTGTACAAAAGTCGTTTGCTTAAGCACCTCTGTCCCTGTCATGGCTGTAGGGTGAGATCTGGCAGTGAATTTACAGGGTACAGAGGAATAACACTTAAAGTCCTCAGAAGTGGCAACGCATAGGAGGTATCAATGGCGAAACAGTATACTCTGGTATGTCCATGGTACTGCTTATGTCTATAGGCGACGGTTACCAGTTTCCATCAGGTGAGCCGTCAGCTTGTTTGCCATTTTAAGTTGCATAAAAAAATTGAAATATTATTAAAAAAATGGTTACTTGAAAATGCTTTTTGCAATTTGAATGAATTCTTTGCTTCTCTGATTTTTTTTTTTACATTGACATTATAAATAATTTAATTATTATATAAAATGATCATTAATATATTGTAATTGTGACGTTGTGTAAATTTGTTACTGTTGATTGATGTGTTTTATTTACTTTTCAACTTTAATCACGACTTTATTGTATGACTGTAAAATAATTAATGTTATGTAGCTGATTGTATTGTATGCCTGATGTATGGGCAGGCTGTGTAAATTTTTTGTAAGACGTTAGTAACATTTTACGAATAATCATAATGTACAGCTCACAATAAATATTTTTTCTATTCTATTCTATTCTATTCTATTCTATTCATAGCGTTAAGTCCCGATTGTTATTAAAAATATTGTAAAATAATTGACTTGGCTTTATATGAGATCTGACAACTTTTTATACTAAAGAAAAAACTACGTTGCAAGATTAAGCATCTTTTTACATTTTGTGTTTATCCCGTCAAGGATATAAAAATATCAATGTTCCGTTACAGTACACCCTCTACGTATATATATTACCTTCGAACATTTTAGTGGCAAGATAAGTCGCGTTACGAGTACAAGGCCGTTGGAGATAAAAATCTATACAACTATAAAACTTTAGCACGGGCTGGGTGCCTCCACCGCTGCAATGAGTCTATGGTTATTATTTTTAGCTAGTTTTGGTTTATTTGTATAGGTAGTAATTCATCTAGGCTGCCATTTTGTGTTATGTCAATCTAACTGTTATTGGTTTGAGGTAAAGGAACTATTAAATATGGTTTGAATGTGCTTCTTGCTTATTTCTTTATCATTTCATTTATATTTACTTGCGTCTCGCGTGAGATCTGATTGCAATTTTATGTTTTATAGGTGTGTCACATTTATTCGTATAGCGATGTCGTAACGTTCCATTATCGACATGAATGCCTTTCATCTTCGAGACGTTTACTCGATTTTGTGAATTCAGGCCGAACACTCAAATCATCGACTGAGCGGGGATCAGACAGGGTCGATTCGATAGCTGTGACGTTATCTAGGACCGACGATATCACAATCCTCTGACCTCACTGGCCCATTGAGAGGTAAATACATTGTGTACTATGTAATGTGTCGTACAGGGGCGCTGGATGCGAGGCGTGAGGCGTGAGGCGCGAGGCGCGTGCGGGCCGCGAGGGCCCGTGCACGGAGGCCTACCTGGAGGTGTCCACTTCGCCGTACTCGTCGGGGTGGACGAGCGGGCGCGCGGGCTGCGACGCGGGCGGCGCTGCCTGCGGCTCCATGCTGGTGGCGCGGACTGCGGCGGCTGGCGCTCCGCGGACTCGACTGGCGGCTGTGGCCGAGGGCGGCCGCCCCACGGCTCGATACCGCCGCGCCTGCGCGCCGCGCCGCCGCCGTGCAGCTTGTTTGGTAATTAAGAAATCAAACTCGCTTATGTATACATACTCGTAGCAATCCTGTGACCACAGACGTTCTATTTTTATCCCAACTCTCGCAGCAGGAACGGTTCCATTGTTGACTTTAACAACTACATTTTCAAATATAACTAGGTTACTAGGGATTACTAAAAATAAATTAATTATTAATTTTCATAGAAATGTCATTATTAGTATCACATATACTATCCCTATACGAGTAGTAGACTGCGCTTTAACGCTCGCCTTGTTTAGACTTTGTGTAAAATATGTTTTAATTTCTGAGAATAAAAGTGGAAGTCTAATATCTATATCTTACTAGGTATATTAATTAAGAGAAAAATCCCGATCGACTGACATTATCAATGAGGAAGTATTTTTTTTCGATTTATTTGGATTTATATGATTACATATACATTTTTTATATGAAAATAATAAAACTTAATTTCGCTATTTCTCAAAATTGCAAATGCTTGCAAAATTAAAAATTTCATTGGGAAAATGCTCCTTTCATAGGATGGGAAAGGGAATGTTAATGATGGAGGTTTAATAGTCCTATTGCTAGTAATATAACTTATTAGGTCGACCTCTACGTGGCTCCCCATGGAAACTACCGTCTTTAATTCTTGAATTCATCATAATGGGCTAGCTGTGGCCTGCTTTCATCTTCATCTATTGTCATACCATTATCATCAATTAAAAAAAAAAAACTCTTTTTATAGGATGCTGTTAGCATCATTTCTATTTCAGCCCGCAGGTAGGTAGGTAGGTATATAATAAATGAAAAGACGATACTGCAATAGCTGTAACAGGTTTATTAGATGTTTACGGCTTTACAGACGAGGGGAATCAATGGTATTCTACTTCCTACTTCGTCTTACCAGCTCTACTACTTTTATAAATACAATACCGGCCACCTGTCTGACGTTAACCCTCTTTGGGAATGCATTTGTTGGTGGTTTCCGCCATCTACGGTATGGAGTAAAGGATTGAGGAAAAAAGGAAGGGTCGTTGGAAATTCGTAAAGGAAATGGGTGAATGAGAGAAATAAGGGACTTATGTGGGAAAGGAAAGGGGGGGACACTGCAGTTGCGGAAAGGACTGGGACACAGCACGCAGCGGCTCGGGAGGCCGGGCTCGCATACCCGTATGCCCTTATTTTAGAATTGGACAGATTTCTAGAGAAGAACACCCCTGACGCTATATATCATACGATAATTTTATATATCATAGGATAATTTTTACATTGATGTATGCGGGCGAAGCCACGGAGAACAGCTAGTGTAGGTATATATAAAATCGTTAATCTTGACTGATTTAGCATTGCACAGCTTAAACCACAGTGGTTAGAAACTTAAAATTTTGCCAGTTGATGCATTTTATGATGTGATGTAAATATCTACTAAGGAAAGATTTTTGGAAATTCTACCCCCAAATGTGGGTAAAAGAAGGGATGAGCGGTTGCATGGAAATCTGTAATTTTAAAAGTTAGAAGCATGAAATTTCATATTCTGAAATAAATGAATACAAATTTTAGCGTTTTAGGCCAATTGTCCCCTAAGGAGAAATAAATTTAATATTAAAAAAAAACTTCATATATTTATATACTTCCAGACGCAAATAATGAATTGCAAAATATAAATTATCTCAGTATCATTCCTTAGGGAAGTGCAGCAAATACGTTCTCTTTATATATCGTTTTATGAAGGAAGTTAAAAACTTAGGCGAACAGTAGAGTTTCGAAAACCATGTTTCGAATTTGGTTCAGAATTGTATCTATCGCCTAAAATTTTATAATAAATTCGTCATTTGCTATCTGTTCAAGTTCGCATCACTTTATGTCATTCCTCAGTCTTATCTAGATTCAATTATGATGACCTAGTGTATGACCATTGTCTACTTCCTAAAACGCAGCGTCTCATACAAACAATTCAAAACGTCTTTCTCCTCGTAGCCATATTTCACCCTACTTGAATATAGCGTCTATGCTAAATATGGAATCCTGACGATAATTACATTAACTACTTCGTTGTTTGGTTGTTTGGCGTTTTACATAGTTTCTAAATCGCAATATGGTTCGTTATGCTCAAAGTGAGCTCTGCTAGTAAAATAGTTTTATTTGATCTGAGTATTTAAAAGTAAAAAAAAAAATACATTTGCTCATTTACAGCATTAATTATATCCAAATTCATCAAATATCCAACGGCGTGGAAGGATGACCGCGGCTTCGAGCTTTAGCATCGTAGATCGAAAGAATAATCATCAATCTAAAATAATAAAATGTCGTAATATAGGTGTCCTTTTTTCTGTCCAGATTATTTTGAAAGTTACAGACGTCCAACCATTGGTACAACCATTTATCCTGGAGGAGGGGGGGGGGGAGGAATTGTTAGTAATGTGGATTACCGAATAACCGGGTGCGGAAGTTCCATTGCTAGCAATATACCTTGTCAGGTCAACCTCCACGTGGTCCCCCTGGAAACTATAGACCTGAATTTCAGGTGCACTTATAACGATGGGCTAACTGACTTGCCTTTTCATTCTCACCTATCAACACTCACTAGTGCCCCGTCAGTGTATACTGTTAGCGCAGGCGCAGTTACGATTTCATTATCATTCTTTACTACCTTACACGCGAGCGAAGCCGCGAGCAATACAAAATCCAACATAGATAAATCTCAGTTGTGGGCAAGAGCTATTGAGTACTAGCTCCTTCTGATTTGGTTCGGAGGCGTGCTATGGGATATGGCGTACCATAGTACAAGTATATGGCTTACCTGTAAGTGACTCCGCCGCTCATGAACACTCGCAATACCAGAAGCAGGGGGAAGGGATTGTTAGTAATGGGGAGGTTAGTCCCCATTGCTATCAATATACCTTATCAAGTCGACCTCTACGCAGTACCGCCTGGAAACTATCGGGACTAATTTATCGTTGAATTCGTCACAATGAGCTAACTGACTTGCCTTTTTATCATCACCTATTAGCTGTCACTGGTAGCCTGCCAGTGTATATTGACACCGCCTACGCTATCAGTATACATTGGCAGGGTACCATGCCATTTTCACCCATAAAACACCAGAAGCATATGCTTTTTTTCTTTAAGATTACAATATTTTATCGGTTCGAAAATACTGTTGCTGGAAGTTGATTCTAAAGTGTGGTTGTGCGTGGAAGAAAGTGCTTTGAAAAACGTACGGTGGAGGTTGGGATGGAACTTTAGTTACCATTTACCATCAGACGGGCCGTGTGCTTGTTTGCCACTATAGTAGTATAAAAAAAACCTTAATTATAGCATACCTAATTGCCATGGTTGCTAGATTCGAATTTGGATTTTTACCCGAACGTCAAATATTGTTTCTCCAAATCAATATGATTTTCAAGATTTTCACCCAGTCTTAAAGTGTATCGTTGTTCATTACGTTTTCACTACGTGTTACCATGTTCCATAGAGTGGAACACGAAAAAAAGTCCCATCCTTCTGTTTCTACTTTTAGCACACCTATTTTCTTCTTCTTTTATCCCAGTATCTGTTTTGTTCATTCATATTTCACTGTATTCATATACAGTTTCTAAGTACTAAAACTATTAAAAAAAACCCAAATTCCTCCACACTCATTTTACGTTTTTTCCGAGAATTTCATTCCCCAAAATGTCGCGAAAATAAAACTTTTACTCAAAATTGCGAAAAAAAAATACCCAATGTGTCAACGCTACTAATTACAGTCTCTTAGTAGTAGAGGGGTAATCTACATCCTCTTACGGGAACGCAGGTGCGGGTCTCGAATAACTACTCTTTACCCGGGCGCCAACTGTGCAGGCTACCGCATGCGCGTCACTGAATTTAGGCCCGGTGGCTCAAGTCGGTACTCTTGTAAATAGTACCGGCTAGGGGAAATGATTGTGAGAAATAATAAAATAACTACGTCATGAGACGTGCGGGGCCGGGGGAGATCTCGCGGCAGAGCGCGCGTTACGTCCAGGGGACGCGCATTGAGGGGGCCAGGTCCCTTAAGTGGGGATGGTAGTCGTTTACCACTCGGTAAACATAGCGCGACCCAACCGGCGAACAAATTCCTTTACGGCAGGGACCTTGAGATCTTAGGCAATTACGTCATTTCTGCCGTAACGACCCGCATCTGCGCACAGTCGCAGAGCAAGGTTTTGTAGAGCTTGCAATCGCCGCAGCTGTGATTCCGCATTGACCGGTTAATCTCTACCCTGAGGTAACGCACTTAGCATCCCCAATTAACGGGAGAACTACGGAGCTGGAGAGGCGATAAGAAAACTCTCTGGCGGCGAGTAAGTAGCGCGACCGTTTTTCCCACGTTAACGGCGGTGCGCCACCTATCAAGCCACTCAGGTGGTCCAACAGCCGCTGTATCTTACGTGCAGCGGCATCGACCCGACTTGACGTGAAATATGCACTGTCGTCGGCAAAAAAAGTGACAACGTCGCGCTCTCCCTCAAGGAGATCGTCACTTAAGATGGAGATATCGTCCTTGTACAGTCTCTTAAAAACTATAAATGAAGTGGTGTATGATGAGCTCATGATATTCTATATGCGAATCTTTAGCTAAATTCACATTAGGCACATGCTGCCTTCAGCGTGACATGAACCTGTATGAGCGGGCGTCGATGTAACGTTTTATTGTACCAGCCGAGTATTGTGATACGACCTCCAGACGGTTAACCCTTCTTTGCATAATGGTGGAAATTTCCATCATAACATTGAATGCCCAAAAATTATATAAAAGAACAAGTTCATTTTAGTTGATCGTGTCTGGATACCTTTTAATGTCCATTGCAGAAAAAAAAACATAGCTGTCAAATGTATTTTTTAACCATTTTTCCTTTAATTTTGAACATGAGTTATATCACCTTGATTTATTTCACCAATAAAGAAAATTCATGCAAAGAAGGGTTAATAGTCGACAAACAGTCATGGTATGAGCGTTCATTATATTCGTTTCATATTACCTATATTGATTGTATAATATTAGATTTACTATTATTTTATACCACCTTTTGCCTGCAAGTTTACACGCGTGCATTGTGTAAGTAGGACAAGCCAATGAAATAGAAGTCTTCTGGTATCTTATCAAGACATCACATACACGACATTTTAAATTGCACATCGAGGAACGCAGCTGTGGAAATGGCGCTCAATTTGGTGCAGTAGTTTTTGCGTGATGCTGGAACAAACCTACAGACAGACAGACAAAAATTCAAAAAATATTATTTTAGCTTCTATTGTTCCTAGGGATATATACAATATGAGGGATATTGCTTTGAATATCTCTTAAGTACAGATCATCGTGTTTATAATTACTCTTCTCCATTCAAAGGTTGTTTGGAAGAGATCGCTTTTAGCGATAAGATCGCCCATTGTTTTCTTGTAATTGTTTGTATTTATAATAAGTTTACTATTGTAATCTTTTAGAGGAAACAATAAAGAGTATCTTTCTATCTATGGTCTAGTTACAACTTTATTATTGGCGGGGTATTGTATATGTACGTATTGATTTTATCATTAGTGTAGGTATGGCGGAAGTATACACCCAATGAGACGGACAACGAACAGCTAGAATGTTCATATTTTATTATTATTTAGCATACAAATAACTTATTAGCTTATTATATCTAAAATACATAATAATATAATGCATAACCAACAAGTTTGTACAATCTGTTTAAGTACGCGTGCATAGTTCAAATAATTACAATAATTCCGCTAATTTAACAATAGGTATAACATTATAAACTAATTAAATTGGTTCGAGGGATGCCTTCTCCTGCACTATCGTCAAAACGAAACTATCATTATATTTTCAAGCAAATCTGCTGGCACTGTAGAGCTAGTAGTCAACCACTTGTCTGTTTGGTTGCACAAGCAGCTACAGGTATTTAAGTCTTATTGCTTTTTCATTTGTTGCTTAATTTTTCATTAAAAATCATTTTTTAAACTTTAAATGTTTTAATTGAACGGAATTAGGACCCAGAGTCGAAATATAGAAATAGACTAATTGCGAAGTAAGTGAACTAATCTTACGATTTCTCAAAATCTGGCGATATCGACAGACTTGCTAATTATTACTGGTGTACGTATCACTTTTTGATCTGCAAATTTGGATAAGCGATTCTTCCGTGAATATTTATATCCTAGACATCCACCGACCATTACATCTACTCTCCACTCGCACCGTCTAACCGGTTATCGGTAATGCTATAGGCACAAAAATGCTAGATTGTTAGTAGCTGTAATTCTAATTTAAACTAGACTTGTCATCGGTTCTAAAACTGTGTGCGTCAGTTCCCGCTGGCCGCCTCTCACTGCCGCTCCCGCTCCCGGTGCGCGGGCGCGGGCGCGGGCGCGGGCGCGGGCGTGGCCGAGTTCCTGGCGGCGTGGCGCGCCAGCCGCATGCTCGCCGTGTGCATCGACGAGCGGCGCCGCGCGCGCGGCCCGCCGCTCATCACCGGCGCGCCGCCGCCGCCGCCGCCCGCAGCCGCGCTCTCCGCCGACTGGAGCGACGCCAGGCGCTCCAGGCGCTGCCGCTCCTCCTCCGGACTCAACTCCTCGCTCTCCTGCGTCACGGACTCGGAGCGCGGCGACGACTCACTCGACGACGTGCACAGCGTACCCTGGAAACGGCCGATGTCTCAGTACGGTCTCGCTCGGATTACGCAGTTGACACATTGCGAAGTGATAGTCTTAGAGGGGCTACTATGAACGGTAATTACAAAGTTTCGGATTCAAATTTTAAGCATTACTGTACCATGAAACTCGTTCCGAAGTCAAGCTCGAGGTCGAGCACGGGGAGGTACATAAAACATTTGACAGAACTTTTTTCACGCTATTAACATTTATTTAAATAAAAAACATGTAATTTCTTACATCACACAAAAGCTTAAGAGGTAACTTTTTACTTTCTAATTTATGAATTTTGTGGTGAAAAGATAAAAATATCACTGTTAATGTAACTAATTGGTTTTTAAAAATATTTCTTATTTTGAGACAACACGTTCTAGTCTAATTACTTCTGTACTTAATTTACTTTTTCTGTCATATAAATTGTAAAGTGCGATAGTAAAATATTTATATTATATAAATATATAAAAGACCTCTCATCTTTTGTTTGTTTCCTGAAGCATACTCTGCGGTCCCCGTCCGAAAGCAATACGAGTACATCCGAAGAAATATAATGGTTGCTTTATATTTCGTTTTGTTTACAGTGATTCGTTTCGGGTATGAAGTTCGAGCTGACTTTATAGTAGCTTCTCAGAGCTGGAGTGTTGGTAGTCACTGATATCAAAATGATTTCTGACAACTACGATGACGACGTACGTCACGCAGTGCTTGAGTAAACAGCCAATTTAGAACGCCCTACGGTTGCCGCGGGTTTCGTGATACATTTTATAAAATAAAACCTAAACTAAAATAAAACCTAACCTAATAAAATTACAAATTATGTATGTAAGTATTAGAAGGAAATGAGGTGCATGTTTAGGCAATTACTTTCAAGGGTTTTTCCGATTGCTCAAATCGAAATACGAAGCGAATCTCCGCCCAGAAGCGCCGGCTGAAAGGCTCGTTAGGATCCCTGGGGTGGCGCCAGGCGGCCCATATGAGGTCGCAGCACGACACGATTATCCCGAGCGCAGATCCTACCACCAGTATCACGAACAAGCCCAGGAAGTTGGTCATCTTCAACTCTTCGCTCGAAGGGTCATCCCCGACCTGGAGATGCGATCAATTTTAGTACCATGGTAAATAAAGTAACATTAGTGCTTCCGTTTCTGAATTCTTCTTGTCTTATAACTAATAATTTTTTCAAGGTATAAAAATAGAGACGTCTCTGTAAGTGGACCGTGAACACTAGGTACTCACGTTGCAAGCGCCGCCTCCGTGCTTCTCGTTCCACCACTTGTGCTTCATTTCGCGCAGCACGCCCGCCTCCTGCAGGTTCAGCAGCGCCAAGTTCAGCTGGTGTCGGTACGGCGAGTCTGGACATATTTATAGTCTACTATAGACACGTATCTCTAGATAAATAAATGGCATGTACAAGATCATCAACAACACATACATATGCCACTCCTGGGGACTACATCAATTTGTCCTTATTCGTCCACTTGTGACTGAATTATCTTACGTTACGGTATAATATGAAATAATCACGTTGGGTATTAAATTTGTAATCACATGGGTGTCCTTACGTCAATAAGCGAGAGGGAGATATTGTACAAAAGTCGTTTGCTTGTGCACCTCTGTCCTATCCGTGTTTCTACCGTGAAGAAGTTGCGTTTGCATGGCTATGTTTCGGTTTGAAGGGTGGGATCTGGCAGTGAATTTACAGGGTACAGAGGAATAACACCTGAGATCACGGGAATGGCAATGCATGGAGATATAATGGGCGAAACAGTATATTCTGTTATGTCCATAGTACTGCTAATGTCTATAGGCGACGGTTACCACTTTCCATCAGGTTGTCTGTCAGCTTGTTTGCCATTCTAAGTTACATAAAAAATAAATAAAATAAAAAAAAGTTTTTGGCAGCTGCAAGAGTCAGTCTTGAATACAGATTCATTTCTTTATACTGATGGTATAATTAACGTTGCTTAAAAACAGAGAAATAACATATTGTTATGAAAAATATAGGTATTTAACAAATATATATTATTGAATACTATATATGATACATGTAGAGGGATTTAGTCTAAATGTATTTTGTATTTTTTTTTTCTATCTTCCTTTTTTCAGATGTTTTAATTTTTTTTTATTTTTTGTATTTCAGTTTCAGGTTTGGTCGTAACTACAAAGCTGGTAGTATACGTGCCAACTACACGGGAATAGAGGTCGATCGCGGAGCACGCAATCTTTACACTAACCAGTTCCGCATTGTACTGTACGAGTACTGTACGAAGCACGAAGGAACTGGCGTAAGACTAACTATAACAAAAACACAGTTACTGTAGACAAGAAACAAGACTCATAAAAGTATATACGTACACGGGGGTGCCAGAATGATCTAGTGTCCACTCCAGAAGCAGAGTGAAGCTTTACAAACACATCTCTGAGAGTACATATACGCTTTTTTAAGAGGGCAGGCCCACGCTGAGGAATAACCTTAAATACGCCAACCAAATATTCCACCAGCGTTAAGGAGATATTACGAAAAAAAAAAGTTAAATGAAATAATATGGAAATATGATAACAGAGAAGTGTCTTACTTTTCTTCATAGCAATGCCATATCCTTTGCTATCGAGGAGCGAGCCCACCTGAAACCAAAATGACAGTTCACGCTTACCATCCTCTAAGGACTATTAATAATGGGGATGTACTCATTACTAGTAATATAACCTATCAGGTCGACTTCCACGCGGTTCCCCCTGGAAACTATCGTGATTAATTACTGTTAAATTTGTCGCGATGGGCCACTGACCTGACTTGATCCTCACCTATTACCCCTCCCTGGTGTCCCGCCAGTGTACCATATACGATTTCATTTCATTCATGGTTACCATTTCATTGTCGTCCATTAAAAAAAATATTACTTAGGTACGTTCATAACGGAGGGTCAGTTAGTAATGAGCTTACTAGACTATCAGGACGACTTCTGTGTGTCCCCCCCCCCCCCCGGCCCCTAAAACTATCTAATGGTTAATTAATTAATACGAACCAGCTGAACTGACTTCATTCTCATCTATCATTCCTCATTGGTACACCGCTAGCTGATACTAGTAACGTCAGCACGGGGCTGCTATTGCATTTCATGTAATAAACATGTACATATACACGTATATATGTCGATTACATATCACTATACAATTTTATCTTTTGTTTTCAGTTATTCAAATATGACAAACTGCAGGCCACAAATATTGTATCTTACTAGCAGTTGCTTGCGACATACGCCTGTACAAATATTTTTATTAGCTCACGAGAACAATATCGTTATGTTAAGTAGAGTAAGTAACAGGAGTCGGTGTAATGACATCTTGCATTTATAATCGAGGTTGAGATTTACCATTGTGACGTCGCAGTTGCGCTGGATCGTATACTCGATGGACGTAGACTCCATCAGGAACGCAAAATCTTCATTCATCACCCTGTCCAGAAGAAAAATATTGGTTTGTTGTCATTTCAAAACAGCAGCTACTCGGCCACTACTGGCCACCGATCTCTCTCTACGTCTCTACGATTGTAGGATGCTACACTAACATTTAGTTTATTATCTAAAGGGTTTTCAACCAATTTCAAAAAGTTTTTTTTTAATTATTATTACGAGTGCCTTATAACTCTGCCAGTTGTAAATCAATTTGGAAAATTCTTTTCTTAACTGAAAGGATATACTTGCAATTGGTTCTATAGAAATTTTATCAAAATCGGTCCAGTAGTTTAGTTTTTAAATCAAAATAATTGGTTTTGCTTCAATTGAAATCCGTTTAATTTTTGTAGAACAAAATGAAATTATATTTCATATGCGGTATTGTTGTATTTTGCACTGTCCCTTACCACGCAATTCATCTTATTACTTTTTTTATCTTTGCGGGCTCCTAACGATATCCTGGGGGTGAAATGGGGCGGTAATACACGTGACAATAATTTAAATTCCATTAAAATAATTTCTTACTTCTGTATGCCAGCACCATTGTCGCCGGGCATGTCGTGTTCGCTCATGTGTTGAAACATTCTTTGATAAAGCTCGTTTTGAGAATGCTGCAACAGAAAATAATTCATTATTAATAATTTCGTAAGTATATTCGCATCACAGCCGGTCACGATTAAGGCTGCAAATGGTTCCGAAACTAATCAAACTATCTCGAGCTAATTACATGTAACTTAGACCGGTAGTTAAAACATTAAATAAAATTGTCAATTTAAAAAACCGCTTTACAAAAGTAGTACTTTCTTTTATAAACTTCATCATTGTCATCTTCAACATTCTTCATCATCAAGTTTTATGAATTTTAGCGTCATGATTATAAAAAGATCAAGAGAATAAAAAAAGGCACATCAAGTTGTTTGCCATCTCAGTGGTGTAGAAAAAATCACGTATATTATTATGTACAGTGTGAGTAGCATTCAGTGGCGAAACATACAAACAGATACTTTCCTGGAAGAACATGTAAGTGGATCCATTGATTTTGGCTCCATAGGTGATGCCCAGGTCGTTGTCGGCGAGGTCCTGCACGTTGTGTATGAGCTCGTTGTTACTCTTGTGCGCCAGCAACGTGGCCAGGTTCGCCGTGTACGAGCTGGTGATGACCAGCGCGAACAGCCACCACGCGCTCGCTACCGCCCGCGTGCCGTAAGCGCTATGTACCACATGTACATTTATTATATTAATACTTTTATTATTTTTTATGATTGAAAGCATGTCTATGCATTGAGATGTTAATTTGGTTTCTTAAACAGGTTTAAAACAGATTAGCTTATGGACCAGCAGACTTGTGGCTTAACTTCTTAAGTCTACAGGAATGTTTATTTTATTGCATGTACAAGCATGTTATCTTTCATATGTTATATTCAAAAAAATATTTCGAATATTGATAATTTTACATTTACGAGTATATGTGTACAGAGCATATACTCCTGCAATAATAATAGAACCCTTATCAAAATGTTGAGAAGAAATTATTTTATATCTAATAAAGTAACTGTCGTTCTTACACGGGAGCGATTTCTGAGCCCTGCAGCAGTACAGCTCCCAGGTTGAACCAGAGTGCGTTCTCCAGTGTGAACTGGTTCTCGAGAGCGAGCGGCTCCTCCAGGCACGGATACGGATTTTGCCATTCTTCAGGACACAGGCGGCCGACCACGTACAGCAGAAGAGATGTACCTAAATATGCAAAGCCGAGGCAAATCCAAACCTGCAACCACAGTACGATCCGTTATATTTCGTATGTAATCGTGTCGTAACTGACGTGACTGCATATTATGAATTGTAAATCAATTATTGGTAGTCGTATTGACAAAAGACCTCAAATTATAATTTGCATGCTTAATTTTTTTTTTCTAATGGGTAATAGAATGATAATGGAATGGTAACTCCACCCGCGCTATCGGTATACATCGGCGGGGCACCAGTGAAGGATGATAGGTAAGGATGAAGTAGGTCAGTTAGCCCATCGTGACGTATTCAATAAGAATTGTTCACGATGGTTTCCAGGGGGAACCACGTCGAACTAATGAGGCATATTGCTAGCCTCCCCCCGCCCCCGGTGGCATGCTGAATATGGAACTGTTTATGTATTGTATAAGAACTTTGTCATTATTATTCTTATTCGTAAGGCGTATTGAAAGTATATTTCTCAAATAAATGCTCACCTCCCTGGAGAACGGTAAAAGGAATGCGAATAATTCCGGTTCTGGAGTCTTCGGTTTACGGAATAAAATGCTGATACCGAGGTTCATGAATGGCGTCGAAAAGTCAACTGCCTTCTCGCGTTCCGCCGTGATCGTCAAGTCGGTGATTGCGAAGTCTATTTTCTGTGGACATCACAAGCGATGATAATAGTTAAACGCGTCATACTAATATGCATATTATATAGGTATGTTGTAATTTGGGCTGGGCAAACCACTTACCGGATCGCGCATAAGCTGACCCAGCATACCGTCCCATTCCCCGGAGACATTGGTCGGGGAGCCGTACTTTCCATCCGGCTGCTCCACTAGAGTATACGTGAAGTTCAACAGCTCAGCTAGTTTACTGATCAGTTCGACGCAGAAACCTGAGCACGAGTGGTCAAATATGCATGTTATTAATTGTGAAGCAATATTGTTACAAAATATCATAGCTTGGAAGAAATAAAGATCATACTTTTTTTTAAGACTTTCTGATATGTGAGAAGCGTTGGTATGAATTATTAATTCTGAGTCAATATTAACATATAGTGAATACTGATTGATTTTACCTTCATAACGATCGTTCCCTGACAATCTTTGGGGCGATTCTTGTCTCATTACATAAGGTTGGTTCTGTAAATGAAAGTTTTCCATTAGTGGTTTTAATACAATGAAACGTATAGGCGCGTGCCACGCAACGAACCAAACAGAATACTCTCTGGTCTGACTCGCGTGGCACTTCTCGTGCAACGCTGTTCTCAAGGATTAGTGCCGTGTTACGTCTACGTAGGTAGGTACTCGGTAAGTTTACTGCCACGTCACACTCATCCTTGTCTACAAAAGTTAGTGGCTGCTCAGGGGCAGAAACTGGAGCGAGCCGGTACGTAGCTACATAGGGAGCGCGAGGCCGGTACCGGAGCAGCCAGCACCGTGGATGTCGGTCAGCGGCCGCAGGCCCGTACCGGCGCGATGAGGATGGTGAAGGAGCGGTTGGCGACGGAGAGCTCCGCGGGCGGCGGGTCGCGCGGGCCGCTGGGCCGCTGCCAGGCCAGGCGCGTGGCGGGCGCCCAGCGGCCCGCGCGCGCCAGCCGCCCGCCGCGCTGCAGCTCCGCCACGCGCAGCGTCACCTCGCGCCGCCCGCCGTCGCGCTCCCACGCCGCGCCGCCGCCGCACACGCTCACCGACGCGTTCCACTCCTCCTGCACACCGCCATCACATCGTCATTGTTGACCGCGCACCGCACCCCTCCGAACTACGACTCGACGCTCGACATTTCATATTTACGAGATGAGATCTAGGATCCTCTACCCCCAGCGTGCGATTAGTTTCACGTAATAAGCAGTTTTTATATTCTAGAAAAAAAAAAACGTAGCAATTTAATTCTGAAGAAAATTAATATAATCGAAGTAATCTCTACTTATTATTATCTTTTAAACTTAATTACAAACCGAACGAATATAATTGAGGAGTGTGTCGGCGTGAAACGCGCCGAGTCCGTGCTCGCAGCCGCCTCCCCCTATAGAGTGCAGCTGTAGACGCTCGAGCGCGCTAGCGACGAGGCGGGCGCCGTCGTACGCGAGCAGCAGCGCCGTCGGCGGCGCGGACATCACCTCCTCCAGCTCATCTTGTGGGACCTCGCCGCCCAGCCGACTGACGTACGCGTCGCGCCACGCCTCCATAATTCTCACCACTTCCGGCGACTCGGGGTCGAACAACTGTAGAGCTGGGAGGATGGAGGAGAGATTCGTAATAATGTGGTTTATCAGTCCCAATACTAGTAATATATCTTATCAGATCGACCTCCACGTGGTCCCCTTGAAAACCATGGTGCTGAATTAATCACGATTGGCTAACTGACCTGCCTTTTCATTCTCACCTATCATCAATCGTCATCATTATATTTGAGAAATGCCTTTGATTTATTTAAAACCATTACAATCAGTCGATTTTGCTCCGGAACTTTTCTTTTTTACTCACAATTTCTTTCATCCATACTGATATGATGAAAATAATTGTCTTTTTACTTGATTTTCATGACTAAACGAGTGATTCGATTTTGATTAAATTTGGTATGAGGATATCTGAGGCAGAGTACAGACTCAGGTGGTTAAGACAAATAATAGTAATGTGAACTGACTGGTGATGTTGGCGCCGCCGTGGCTGTAGTTGGCGAGCGGCTGCGTGTGCAAGTCGAGCGTGAGCACGATGTACGAGTGGCGCTCCGACAGCAGCCCCACGCGCTGTGCCGCATCCAGCACCAGCAGCGCGCGCTCCGCCGTCTCGCACCACACTATGAAGTTCGTACTGCCCGACTTTTTGAGCAGCAGCAGTAGGTTCCTGCCCGCAATCGTATTGATGACTAACCATAAGAAGGGAATACTAGAACGCTGGACAGGCGGCAGGGTTTAGGGTTTTACTTGGAGTTTTCCTAGTAGTATAAGTACAAGTGGCATCAGCACGGACCTGAGCAGCGCGTCATCGCCGGGCGGCGGCAGCTGGCGCGGCACGAGCGTAAGCTGATCTGCGTCGGGAGCGAGCTGCGCCGCGTAGTGTGCGCTGCCCTCGTACAGTAGCACCGCCCTCTCCCACGACTTCTCCACGCACAGGTCCCGGCAAACCTGTCTAGCGACCATACATACCGCTATATAGTTTATTGTTTTTAGAAACACATTACGAATGCAGGTTAAATAAAATGTTACTGTTTAAGTACATTAATTACTATTTTTAATTACCACAAATTTACTATAATCACACCACATCCCTTACAGATTAGGTAGAGAGAACCGAGTGCTGAATTTTTTTTTTGCCAATGTAGTAAAGCGAATAAAAGTAATATATATCCATATGTATTTGGAGAATGCTCTAAGAAATTGAATATAAACTGGGTATTTACCTTAGTTCTGATGCCTATTATTAAATCAGCGAGTACCTAATGAGTACCTAATTTAATCGAATACTCTATTTAATGAGTACTTGATTAAATCGACTAAATGCTTCTAGAAAATTGGTATCGTGGTATTGCATCTATTCATGATTGACATACACCATCTACGTTTGAGGTTTTTTTTTTTTATAATAAAATTGAACTGCGCTTGTGCTATTGGTGTCCGTTGGCGGGATAACGGTAAATGATGAATGTAGGTCAGTTAGTTCATTCAGAATATTTATATGTCAACCGAGCACTTAAAAAATCACCATGGCTAAATCGCATTTCTGAATTACTCGATACAGGCTTGCGTGCCTAGTGTGTGATTCGTAGCGTTAATCATCGATTTAAAGTGTTTTGGCAAATAAATATTCATTTAATTCAGAAGAATTCATCAGGAAATAAGTATTGGAGTCGAACAGTCGCATTACTAGCAATATACCCTGTAAGGTTGACCGACACATGATCCCGTGGAATCCATCGTAGTTTCACATGAATTCGCACGACCGGTCAACAGTCTCGACTCCACCCTTTCA
Organism: Galleria mellonella; assembly: GCF_026898425.1. Taxonomy (NCBI): domain Eukaryota; kingdom Metazoa; phylum Arthropoda; class Insecta; order Lepidoptera; family Pyralidae; genus Galleria; species Galleria mellonella. The sequence goes on from NW_026442114.1 coordinate 4,379,542, forward strand.
GTGGTCCCTCTAATATTGTCAACTAGTGAAGACTACTACTACTACTAGCCGAGAGCGAGAGCGGCACGGCGCACCTGAATGAATATGTCGGGGTGGGGGTGCAGCGCGAGCGCGTCCCAGGTGGGCGGCAGCGGCGCGGGCCCGAGCAGCAGCAGCGGCACGCCGGCGCGCGCCGCGCCCTCGCCGGCCAGCCGCGCCGCGCGCCGCCCGCCGCCGCACACCAGCGCCGCCGCCTCGCGCGCGCCCTGCACCGCGCGCAGTCCCGCACTCCTCACTTCCTACTCACTCACTCCTCATCCCGGTCTATCATTTCCATTTCATTCGGTGGCTAGGTATTCGTTTGAGGGATAGAATGTGGAAATGAAGTTCCTGGGAAAGCAGCCCTCAGGAATGGCAACGCGCAAAGGACATCATGGGCATCAGGATATATGCGGCGATGTCCACGCTCTGTGCATGGTTCATGTCTATTCATGCATATTGGCGACGTTTGCTGTTTTTAATACCGGTGGGTGACCGGTTAGTTCGTTTGTCATTCTGAGTTCATCATCACCGTATCAGCCTTGTACTGCTGCCAGTAGTTACCACAATTGGCAGGCGGATTGGCAATCGTAGTTACGCTTTAGAGGTGTTTTAAGAGGGACGCTGCTACTCGTCCCTCGCCCTCCCTTAGTCGTCTCTTACGACACCCACGGAAAAGGAAGAGGTAACTTATTCTATGCGGGAGCCACACGGCAAACGGCCGTTTTTTTGTACAACTCGAAATGTCGTGTTGCACAAAAAAAGGTCGTTGATGAATGAAATAAGTAAACACTTTAGGCTACTAACGGGCGTGTAGTACGTTATATAACAAACAAAACTTATTTGCCACCAAATAGTGATAAGATGTGTGCGTGTGGTGTGGCGCGGTGTGGTGTGTGGTGCGATGGGACACCTGTTCGCAGACGTGCGCGGGCAGCGCGAGCGGCTCGTCGGGCTCGACGGGTGCGACGGCGCTGCCGCCGGCGGCCGCTCCCAGCGCCGCGTCCACCGCCGCCGCTAGCTGCTGCGCGCGCCGCGGGTCCGCCTCCACCACGCCCACACCTGCGCTCCCATAACACCAACACTGCGGTCTCTATAACTTTTTTCTTTTAAAAACATTATTGCAACGTGTTTGTGTATTTTTTACCAATAATAAAAAAAAAACTAATATAAAGTGAAGATCAATTTCAAACTTAAAAAAATTGTATCGCTTCGACAAATTTTTAAAATTCGAAATATTCACGCCATTCGCCTAGTCCCGTGTTTCTTTTTTCAATGGGTGAAAATGGTATAGTAACCCTGCCTGCGCTAACGGGATACGCTGGCGGAGCACCAGTGAAGGGTGATAGATGAGAATGAAAACAGGCCAGTTAGCCCATCATGATGAATTCATCAGGAATTAACCATGATAGTTTCTAGGCAGAATCGCGAGGAGGTCGACCTGGTTGGGTATATTGCTAGCAATGGGATTCTCAGTCTCTATTACTAACAATCCCATTCCCCCCAGCCATCCTCCTAGTCCCGTGTTATGTATAAGGTATCAGGCAACAGACATCTGGAAGATAATCTAGAACCAATAAAATACCTGAACATTCAGACCCAAGTCAGTACAAAAGAGTTCGCTTTCTAAATTGACCCGACCGGGAATCGAACCTGGGGCCTTATTATGCACAGTAATGTGCCTATCGCCGCACCATAGAAGTCTCTAAATATATTGTAGTATTAGAATTACGAAAGGGATCGAGAACGAATGATTGATGACGTCGGGAGGGGCCGCCCTAGTCGGACGTATGTCGTCTGAATATGTGAAGTGCTGATGAAGGCCAAAAGTAAAAGTACCCGTAACCGGCGGGCGTCTGTAAATAGATTGTAGAACGTGAAGAAAGCGAAAGAGGTTCGTTTGAATCCGAACATTTGGTGCTTTATTTTTTTCTGCCTATCACAATGGGAGACAGGTGCGAACAATATGTACGAGTATGTATGTATAATATTTTCATAAAAAAGACGCAATAAACTGTACAATCAATGTTGTTTCCAAGGTTTCGTACTAATAAGGTATAATGGAGACCTTTTAGTGCGACTTTGTACGTTCATCAGCCACAGCGTTATATCTCGACAACTACTAATGCTAACGATTTAAAGTTTGTAATATTTTTACATATTTTTGGCCCACACATATTAATACAATGAAATTAATGGAGGTTTTTTTATTTTTTTTGTTAATGGGTCCAAAAAGGGTTCTCAAAATCTACTAGTCCATGTTAGGTATTACATAAAGGGTTTCATTTATACATTTTAAAACTAATTCTTATTTATTTTTGCGCTGTAGTTATAGTTTTTTTTAAGAGGTTTTGTAGAACCATTCACTCTTTATCTCCGAAGTTTGAGAAAAAATAATTTCATATATATATATATATATATATATATATATATATATATATATATATATATATATATATATATATATATATATATATATATATATATATATATATATATATATATATATATATATATGAGAATTGCTGAGGAATTGCTGTTAAAGTCCTATCTTAACCGAGTATGTCAAATGGATAAATGCGCATAGATAAGTATCGAACCATCGCCGAATAGAACACAACTGGCTCGTATTCATTTCAATAGCATTACATAGTGCATACTTATTAAAATCTAAATAAATTCAACTTTTACTAGACTATATTTTATAATAAATATATCTTTACCATACAATTTCAATACAATAATCAAAATCAGTTTTCATCACCGAGAACAATCCAGTGCAAACAATAATAAACAATACACGAAACGTTTACTGTAAACTCACCAGTATTTACACGAATTAAGACATTTGCCGTGACTTTGTGGTTTCTCTAGATATCCCTATTCCCTAGTATCTGTCCTCTTTTTTATGCGATACTATGTAAATTGTTTCGTTTTTGTTTACGTACAATATATCACTCTTGATATTGTTCAGTAATGCTATTAGCTGTCGCTGAATCTATTTGCGTTTGACAATATTTTTCCAATAAAAATATTGTCATAGGCCAGGACTCAAGACATAGATAGATAGTTATTAGTGCTATTCGAAACGACGCAATTTTTCTGTTTTTATCGCAATGGATATCTATTTTAATGAGAAATACTTATTTCGGATGTGTCCTCCTGGTTCATCTATCGTTTATAATGATGTAGTGTGTTGAAGAATCCGTATACTGACCGATTCGAATGTCAACATCGGCACGTGTTCCCGCGGGAGACAGCAGCACAGCCACGAGAGTTAGCCAGCGGGAAGCCGCCATGTCGCCACGGCGCCGCGGCGCACGCGCACTGCCACCGACCGCGCTTCGTCGCGCGCTCGCTTGACCCGTTTCTCGATCTATTCCTGGCCCGCCGCGTCACGCTACACGCCGCGTGACGCGTCACCTCCCCCGACCTCGTGGCCGGCCAGGCCGGCCAGGATCACCTGCTCTGTCCTCGGACGACACTCCTCGGGTTCTTAATATTTCGTTAATATAATATCAAGTAGATATCCCTTATTTTAAAACCTTTTTTTTTTGTAAATGCTTCTAAACAGTATTAATTTGAACATTTTCTTCACTAATATCAATGCTTTGTAAATACGTACTGTTATATTTTTACTATTGAAATGTATGTAGGAAATAAATGTACCTATACATAATAGAAAAGCATAACTTGGGGATAGGACAGCCTAGACGTATTCGTAAATATGATGGCTTGATGGCTTTTTACAAGATATCGTGTGGTGCGGGCACGGCGTGGTGGTGGCGCAGCAGCAGTATGAGCACGGTGTCGGCGGCGCCCGCGCCCGGCGTGCGCGTCACGCGCGCACACGCGCCCCGCACGTCGCACTCCTCCCCCTCCACACACGTGCCACACACGTGCCCTTCTGTATCCGTTTGTGAACCAGCCTCGCAATAGCCTAAAACATTGTTTACCGGAAGGAGGAAAAATTAAGTTTTGTTGATCGGATGAAAATTCTTACTAATATATTATATATGAAAGTGATCGGTTAAGGCGCTATAAAGAGACAAACGAACAAACCATTTGTCACCTTATATCGCCTTAACCGATCACTATAAAATTTGGTATACAAGTACTACACGGGATGGAGGAGGATATTTTTATCTCGATCAGTAAATATACGCTGCTCACCTTAACTAAGTCGCTAGTAAGATATAATTTACTATTGATAATATATGTATAATCATCATCATCATATCAGCTTTTAACTGTTTACTGCTAAACATAAGCCTCCCCCTTAGGGGCTTTTGTCAGTAGTTGCCACGATTGGCAGGTGAATTGGCAACCGCAGTCAGGCTTTAGAGTTGTTTTCAAAGGGGGACGTTGTTGCCCATCCCTCACCCTCCCTCAGTCGGCTCTTCCCCCTTCCTTTTCCACCCACAGAAAAGGAAGGGGTAGCCTATTTTATACCGGGACCACACGGCCATATATTATACCATATAACATATAATCCTTATTATTTGCTTAAAATAAAAATATATTTTTCAATCATTCACGTCATGGAGCATATCTTTTCATATTTTCTACACATGAAAAGATGAAAAAAATATAATCATGATTGTACATATATTTACCTGTCTGAACCTTTGTCGATGATAAAGTCCTATGCATGACGATGGGGCCAGCATTATGTGACTCCTTTCCTGGCCGATATTTTCCAACGTGACAACGAATGGAAGTGGCTGTGAGGAAATGAGCTCGAGTATTACGAGCCGGTCGACATATGCATACCCATACTCGGGGGCCCAAAGAGAGTATCACACATGCGCCGGCCGATAATGATACGCAAGCGCACAACGTTGCCGTCCTAGCTTCCGTGGCAGCGTATAACGGAAAGAAAGCTACCCACGTCACGCAGGTGGCATATGCAGCGGCACCAACGAATCGTGTTTCGTTGAAATTGTGCGGCAAACGGCGAGTTTGTATCGCAAGCGCAACACAGGCTGCGAGCAGGGCGAGTGCAGGTGCCAGGGGTATCAGTTGTGCAGCAGCCAGTTCGCCGCCACATGTGAGGACGGAGCGCGCGCGGCCCGGATGCAGTAGCCGAGTCGTCGGAGGCCACCGGATTGCGCTCCAAGTCGCCGTGATTATTCCGGGAGCGCTGAGTCCGATCCAAGTCCATACTTGTGCACGCGAAGACAGCAAGCGAGGACGCGTCGTCGGTCGTTTTTCCACAGCGGCTACGAGACGAGCAATCCGTAGGGTGCGCGCCAATATCGCGGCGTAAACACCGGCTAGTGCAGGAGCTGTCAGGCGGACGATCGCACAGGGTATCGCCGCAGGACGTATGGCAGCTGCTAGAGCTGCGCCGTGGCAAATCGCAGCCGAAAATAGGAGTAAAGTACACAACTCCCGTGATGCTGACTTTACGACGGGTGTATCGCGATAACGCCAAAATGTAACGCCACTTATGGCGACTGCAGCTAATCCCGAGGCACCGGCAGTCATCGCTACACTTCGCGCCCAGCGGCCACCGCTACCCCATTCTACTGGAGACGGCAGGCATCCTAGAAACAAACCAAACGACTGCCCTTTAGGTTCCTCCTTATATCCACTAGTAACCGTCGCCTGTGGACATGAGAAATGAGCCATCGACAATATTCCCATGGCCTCTTCGCAGGTCGCTATTCCTAAGGAAGCATGCAAGTGGCCGTCACGGAATACGTACGCAGGCGGCGCAGGTCGGGCCTGTGTCCGGGCGGACAGAGGCGGCAGCCGGCGGCGGGCGGCGGCGCGGTGATGGCGAGCGGCGCGCACGAGACGCACGCCCAGCAGCAGCGCGCGCGGCCCTGCCCCACGCGCGCCCACTGCCCCACGCCGCACGGCGCCGAGCACGCCGCCTGCACGCCCGTCGCACGCCTGCACCCCGATTTTTAATACGGGAATTTTATTATGTCAAGGAATTTCCGAGTCAATATAAATATTAACAAATATTGTTTAATGCAATACTACCTGAGTGTAGCGGCGTGACCACCACGCAGCGTGAGTTTGCCACGCCGCCACCTGCCTACGCGCTCGTATCGCCACCTTTCGCCACCGTTGCCACCGTTGTCGTTGCTCACCAAGTTCATGACGTCGTACTCGCTTAATCTGTTTAATCGTTTTGATATTATGCTAAATGATTACCTAACTAAGTGGATCTTATTTATACTGATTACGTCAAGGCATTTCAAGTCCAGACTTGAACTCCTCTAAATGCTTTTCGGTTACAATTATGCGTAAGTCTATAACTTTAGCTATATGCTTAAGGGCCAGCAACTTAAGAAAGTATCACATATGAGGGACCTTGAAGTAACACACGATTCAAAATTATTATTCGATACTCATATTGACAATATCGTCAATAATGCTATGCGAACACTGGGGTTTGTTATGCGTAGCCCCGCTTGCTTTGTACATGCGAAAATCTTAAAGATACTCTACTGTACTTTTGTACGCGGTAAATTGGAGCATGCATCGCAAATTTGAAATCCTAGATATCTCACCTACATTTCCAGAATTGAAATTGTCTAGAACAAATTTATCCGTTATTTAGCATACCGTACCAATGCGGAATATGACTCGAAGCAGTACACTAATTTCTGAATAAAACACCATTTAATAAGTCTGGAAAAACGCTGAGAAATAGCTGATATTATTTATTTGACTAAATTAGCTTCGGATGTAAATAATTCCTGGGTTCAATTTCAATGTTTCATCTAAACTGACTAAATTTACCCCTTCATTTTCTATTCCCGTCGTTTCAACAAACTATAGACAAAACAGTTGTTGTTTATTACGACTTTAATAAATTAAGTAGACATTTAGATATTGATATATTTCATAGTAAAATATCCACAGTGAGGAATATACTGAGTAGGCAATTTTTTTTTTTGGCTAGCAATTACGGGTACGAACTTCGCCTCGACGGCCTCTTTTTCTATCAAAAAACTATAGCCAACTACGAGATTCTACTGACTAAGACGTGTTTTTATGTGTGACGTGTATATATATATATATATATATATATATATATATATATATATATATATATATTATTAGTTGTTGTTTTATAAAATAAATTTATATACCCTGGAGGCGGGTCGCCGTTGTCGTCGAAGGCCACCAGGCCGCCGTCGGGCGCCCTGAAGCGGACCCTCGCCAAGTGCCTCCTGTAGAGCGATACGTTGAAGGGCAACATGGCGGCGCAGAGCCCGCCGGCGGCGGTCGCGCCGCACGCCGCCGCGCGCATGTCGTGCAGCGCGTGCGCCAACGCGTACACGCCGCGCACCACCAGCGCCAGCTTCGGCTCTTGCGTGTAACTCGCCGCCAGCGACTCCCGACCTGGCCACCGAGCACTCCTTATGAAAGAGGACCACTGTATTTTTTTTTGCTTATCCTTTTTTATAAAATTACCTCAATTCAAATAAATGCAAAAATAAGTAGTTAGTATCAAACTAAAGACATACCGGTGCAACGTTGTACATTATCTGGAGGATCGGTTGCAAGCGAGCAGTTAAATTTTTGTTCCCAAAATTCCTGCACAAATTAATTATTTTAAAATATTAACCTTCTTTGAAAGCTGCATCGCACGGTAGGCGTTAACTCACGAGCACTTGCCTGGAACCAGGGGTTTCTAATATTGTTGCTAGGAGTGAGCTTGTGATAGTACGCGTCGAAGTCGTTGAGGTAGGGCGAGCGGATGCGGAGCGTGAGCGCATCGGCGGCGGTTCGCTCGAGGCCTGCGACCACGTCCCGGCGGTCGGCCCAGCCGTCGCTGCCCACCAGCCGCAGCGTGTGCCGCGCCGGGCGCCGCGACAGCCCCTCCAGCAGCGCGCGGGCCGTCCGCCCCTCGCACCAGCACACGCATACCTGCCGCGCAATCGATTACCACTTTGAATAAATCACTCGCAACCGTATGTCAACAGCTAACAAACAGAGGGAGATTTTGTACAAAAGTCGATTGCTTGGGTACCTCTCTCCCATTCGTGTTTCAACCGTGAAGCAGTTGTGTTCGCATGGTTGTGTTTCGGCTTGAAGGGTGGGATAAATAAATTCACGCCATATCCCACATATGGCGTGAATTTACTGGGTACAGAGGAATAACACCTGAGTCCTCAGGAATGGCAACGCATGGGGGGTATCATGGGCGAAACAGTCTGTTATGTCCATGGTACTGCTCATGTCTATAGGCGACGGTTACCACTTTCTATCAGGTGGGCCGTCAGCTTGTTTGCCATTTTAAGTTGTATAAAAAAAAACCTTTTTATTGGGAACGCGTGAAGGTATCAAGCTGAAATAAATTAATACCATGTACTAAAAATTGCAATCCCTTGAAACTGTAAAAAAACCATAAGTCAAATATATTTATATATTGTTTTTTTTTCGATATAAACTCATTTGCAGTCAGTAAATTGACCGAGACATGTATCGATGGAGATAACAGTTATCTTCGGGCAAAGTTAAGTTTGTCCCTCAATTCACGACCAAGTATTTATTCACATAGCTACAAATTTGTAGGGAACCTCGGAGCGCGCAGCATGTAAGTTTGTGTGACTCTATCTCTTGACTACATAATGAGGTACCTGCGTGGCGGGGGCGGCCGCGAGGCGGTCGAGCGCGGCGTCGACGTCGGCGGGCGCGGGCGCGGCACGCAGCGGCTCCTCGCGCGCCACGCACACGCCGCCGCGCGCCGCCTCCTCGTGGAACGCCGCCATGCCGCTCTGCCCGTAGCTCTCTGCCGGCCACCGGACCACGCGGCCTTGTATCCATTGCCTGCCCACTACGGACACTGCACGACCGCCACAGGGGAGGCAGTATCCTCCATGGCAGTGAGTCCGGCATATCCAGGATGATATCAGTTATTTATTTAAATAAATAGATCGCTTCTATTATCATCGTCTGAAGATTGACAAATTGTATACAAATCAAATTTTAAAAAGGTATTAAAACAGCATTTATTAAATCAACAAAAACTAGGTATGGTCGCCTGGTGCGACTGCTTTCAAAATAATAATTATTGTGGTAAATTGTTTTATACATACAATATGTTGGTTCATTATCATTAAATGTATTGTTTATGCATTATTTCTATATGTATGTATCTATATAACACAATGCTATTTTTGTGTGTTAATTTAATTATACATGGACACTGTGTTCATTGTCCGCGTCCGTGTGACTTAACTTCAATCTGCAGTTGAAAATCAGTAATTTATTTTTATTTTTATTTTTTATTGTTGTTAAGAATAAATTGAATGAAAAGAAATGAGAAGAAAGAGCAAATAAACACCGTCGGTGTAGACGGCGTGCACGTATGTCCAGTTGTGGGCGCGCAGAAGCGCGACCAGCAGCCGCGCCTGGTGCTGGTCCGACGGCACCACCCGGAAGAATGTGGAGAAGCGCGCGCGGTCCGACAGCTCGCGGGACGTCGCCGAGTACGAGATCTGCACAGCACAGCACAGCACACACGCCACGTGTACCACTAGTGTTATGTTAGAGGCCCTCTTGGCCATATTACGCGATCAAGTTTACATTTTATTCCTGTACGTAGACAATTTTAAAATTATGACCCACCCCTCCTTTTACGTTTGGTTTACTAATATATCGTTTCTAATATGGCTAATATGGAATTTCCATGCTTATATAAGTTAATAGATAGTTAGATATATAATTTATTTGCATTATATACAGCACATAAATAACAACATAGATATAATATGATCCCAGGCTCACAACCGGTATCGAACCTTTAAGTCTTAGGAGAGATTTTGCCTCACTCTGCGTGTTCTACCGCTTGTACAACGGATTGTGCTCAGAGGAATTATTCAATATGATGCCTACGGCCACTTTCTATCATCGTACGGCTCGCCATCGACAGGGAGTTCGTCCTCATACCCTACAGCCTCAATGGTCGCGTACTGCGCGGTTTCAGAGATGTTTCCTCCCACGAACACTCAGGTTATGGAATGAACTCCCTGCCGAGGTTTTCCCAAGAGCCTACAGCATGGGGTTCTTCAAAAGGGGGGTAAAGATGTTTCTTCAGGGTCGGCAACGCACGCGTACCTCTGGTATTGCAGGTGTTCATAGGCTACGGCTAGTATAGTATTATATTATCTGTGGCTACGGTAACCACTTACCATCAGGTGGGCCGTATGTTTGTTTGCCACCTCAGTGGTATAAAAAAAAACCATACATAATAAAAAAGATAAAAATACACATAAAATAAACGCAGAATACATAAAAGAAGTAACATAATTGTTTCCTTTCGCATGCGTGCTATAGTAACAGTAACGGTAATTGTGATTACAATACTGAGTTACTGAGTACGCACTCTACTCAGTATTCTAATTGTTACAATATATTGAACCAAACGTTATATTTCTTTCTTTGTTTCAATCATTTTCGATTCTAGATGCTGGGCTCGGTGAGTGTGTCAATAACAACCTTTCGTCGTCATCATTATATCAGCCATCTCATCTGTCCTTTGCTGAACATAAGCCCCCCCCCCCCACCCCCTTTGATTCTTTTGCGGATATTCTAATTTTTTTGTTGTTGTTTTAAGTGGCGCTTTTGTGATTTACTGTTCATCCCAAAGATTGACTGATAAAGGATGCTACTAAAATTAAATCCGCCCTTTCTACCATATTTTTATTTGGACAATAAAGTTCTTTAAATAAATACATTTTTATATCGGAGGATGATTCTTTGAAATTAGATTACAAAAAAAAAGCTTAAAAGTTTAAGAGTGGTAATAGTATGTTAATTTTACACGATATGTTACAGTCACCTGTGGTATAGAGAATAATTGCAGTAGATTTTGTACTTGTACCGCGGCGGAGCTGGCGCCCGGCCCGAGCACGCCCAGCATCGGCGTGGCGGTGCCAGCGCCGGCGCCGTCGTTGCCGCGCCTCCGGACGCCTTCGGTCATGTTGAAGGCTATATCACTACCTTCCTGATAATAAAGGACAAATATGTTTTATTTAAACTTATTTAAATAGAATTAAAGGCGTTACAACGTTTTTTTTTTGTTTCGTCATCTAATTTATTTGTCATATACTATCACGAGTACATGAAATGATCTACACATACGAGTATCTATTACAAGTTTCAATATTAGATTATGAATACAATGCGACATGGTAGCGGCACTTAGAACACGCTGCATGACACAACACAGCACAATGTATGAAGTAATTACTAATATTATATCTCATAGTAGCACGTAATCTTCCCCGCTGCCAACGCACGTTGTAAGAGTACAACGCGCGTTGGCAGCGGGGAAGAGATTGTTAGTAATGTGGATCGCCAGTCCCACTACTAGCATTATACCCTATCAGGTCGACCTCCTCATGGTCCCCCCTGGAAACCACGACAGTGAATTCCAAGAATACCTATTACGGAACGGTGGCATAACACTACACTATATATAGAGTCATTGGAAATGGCAACTCATGCAGGGTACCATGAGCGTCAGCATATTTTGTGACGACTGTAAGAGGCTGTCACTACTTTCGATTAGTTTGTTTGACACTAAGCTGTGTAAATATATATTATAATTATACTCGTACATGAGTTTGTACTAATCGATTCGATATCGTTGAAGAATAATTTACTATTTTCGTGCAGCGGCGAGAGGTAGCGACGTCAACAGGAGGGCCCTTGTTGTTGACGGGTGCTAACGAGAGCCTAGAGCCCGGGCGGAGACGGCAGGTGCTCGCGCCGCCCGTGATGGAGGGCCCTCGTGCCGACTCCAGTCTCCGCTCTTGTTCCCATCATAAGGTTAAATGTGCTTGCTGCCTTCGTTGGTACTTGTTTACTATGTAACTTTTTTTTTTTTTTTTTTTTTTTTTTTATTAAAATTATAGTCCTGAGAATATTTATTTAATCTGGACAAAACTAGTATGGGACTAACGCGGTCACTTTCTTTAATAATACAATCGTCGAAATTGGTGAAAATATCACATGCTTAGTTTAGATTGTTGTGGTAGTGGGTGGTGGGTACGTTGAGTGACAAAGATATTTATATTTCGCATGTCGAGTGGGTTAGTGCGGGTGCAGAGTAAATGAAACGCCTTGATAACTTCTATATTACATATGCATAGCAGCACCTTAGGTGTGACAACAGGTATATGCCCTCAGGTATGGAAACGCACGAAAGTCAGTCAAACACCGTCAGTCAGTTTGTTAGCCATCTTAAGTCGCATAAAAAAAAAGATGAGTTCATAAATTCCAATTTTTTTTTTTTTTTTTTTTTTTTTTTCTACAGTATTAGTGTAGAAATATGAGCTACGAACCTCGCTCCTCGCCTCGCATGTCGATGTTGCCTGGGGGTGATAATCCGTGCGGGTGTTAGTGAGGGCGGCGGGCGGCGCTATGGCGTCGCGCACCAGGTCGATGGTCTGGCGGAGCGCGGTGGGCGGCGCCCAGCACGAGTCGCGCAGCTCGGCGCCGAGCGGCAGGCCGGCCAGCAGCCGCCGGTGGCCGTTGATGGCGTCGAGCGCGCGCAGGGTGGCCTCCACGCGCTGGATGCCGTAGTGCTCGCGCACGGCGCCGCAGCGCGCGCCCGCGCGGGCCGCCGCCGGCGCGCCGTGCACCGCGAACAGCGCCCCGAACCGCACCGCGCCCGGCACCAGCGCCCGCTCGTGCCCCGCGCCGCCCGCCGCCGCCGCCGCCGCCGCCACACTCCACACGGCCGTCACCAGCGCCGCCAGTGTGACAGCCATGCCGCAGGAGCGCCGCCGCGCGACTGCCGGATTGTGCATTCATTATGCGGTGCACAATAAGGTAAGACGTAAGTGACTTCAGAAACGGACACATTATGCTAAAAACAAGGAATTACAATTCATAAGAAATATTATACGGCCGTATCAGACTTTCTACTTAACCCCTATTATTTGGTGATCCTGCCTCTAAAAGTGTTGTAATAATAGTGTTATATATATAAAAGTTCTTGAAATCCCATTTAAAAAGCCTTTTTTTTTTTTTTTGGGTATATTGAAGACGACTTCCTGCTTTCTTCCCTTTGTAACGTATAACCATTTACCGTATAAACACTATGTTCGAACGCGATCAATCACAGGACATCAATAAATATCAGATATAAAATAAATATCTATCTGATGAATCGGCTTCAGAATTATTGGTAAAATGTAATAATCTTCTGATTTGTTCAATTCTTCTTAGGAGTGTTACATTTTCTACCTTTGCATAATGAAAGGGCTTCACAACGAAAGTAATAATTGGATCAGCAGAAAGTTCATCTGGAAAAGGCAGATAACGCGAGAGATCGAACAACGAGAGATCGATACTCAATAGCGTGAACGAGACACGACGATCATCGGGATACGTTGGATACTCCATCAGAGAAGGCTACGCTTGTCCTGGTCCTCTGGCCATAAATTATCCCCCCCACCCCCCTCGTGTTTCAAGTGGACAACTAGATGTCGCAACTTCAAACTACGCGCAACGGCGTGACACAGTAACTCCTCCCAACAAAAACTAGATGTCGCAACATCAAACTAGGCGGAACGGCGTGAAATATTAACTCCTCACAATGAACACTAGATGTCGCTACATTAAAACTAAAAGACGCATAAGTTTACTCCTGAGCATTGTATACCAATTCTTATTGCCGAGAACACCACTGGTTCGGTTCGGTTCGGTTCGGTTCGGTTCGGTTCGGTTCGGTTCGGTTCGGTTCGGTTCGGTTCGGTTCGGTTCGGTTCGGTTCGGTTCGGTTCGGTTCGGTTCGGTTCGGTTCGGTTCGGTTCGGTTCGGTTCGGTTCGGTTCGGTTCGGTTCGGTTCGGTTCGGTTCGGTTCGGTTCGGTTCGGTTCGGTTCGGTTCGGTTCGGTTCGGTTCGGTTCGGTTCGGTTCGGTTCGGTTCGGTTCGGTTCGGTTCGGTTCGGTTCGGTTCGGTTCGGTTCGGTTCGGTTCGGTTCGGTTCGGTTCGGTTCGGTTCGGTTCGGTTCGGTTCGGTTCGGTTCGGTTCGGTTCGGTTCGGTTCGGTTCGGTTCGGTTCGGTTCGGTTCGGTTCGGTTCGGTTCGGTTCGGTTCGGTTCGGTTCGGTTCGGTTCGGTTCGGTTCGGTTCGGTTCGGTTCGGTTCGGTTCGGTTCGGTTCGGTTCGGTTCGGTTCGGTTCGGTTCGGTTCGGTTCGGTTCGGTTCGGTTCGGTTCGGTTCGGTTCGGTTCGGTTCGGTTCGGTTCGGTTCGGTTCGGTTCGGTTCGGTTCGGTTCGGTTCGGTTCGGTTCGGTTCGGTTCGGTTCGGTTCGGTTCGGTTCGGTTCGGTTCGGTTCGGTTCGGTTCGGTTCGGTTCGGTTCGGTTCGGTTCGGTTCGGTTCGGTTCGGTTCGGTTCGGTTCGGTTCGGTTCGGTTCGGTTCGGTTCGGTTCGGTTCGGTTCGGTTCGGTTCGGTTCGGTTCGGTTCGGTTCGGTTCGGTTCGGTTCGGTTCGGTTCGGTTCGGTTCGGTTCGGTTCGGTTCGGTTCGGTTCGGTTCGGTTCGGTTCGGTTCGGTTCGGTTCGGTTCGGTTCGGTTCGGTTCGGTTCGGTTCGGTTCGGTTCGGTTCGGTTCGGTTCGGTTCGGTTCGGTTCGGTTCGGTTCGGTTCGGTTCGGTTCGGTTCGGTTCGGTTCGGTTCGGTTCGGTTCGGTTCGGTTCGGTTCGGTTCGGTTCGGTTCGGTTCGGTTCGGTTCGGTTCGGTTCGGTTCGGTTCGGTTCGGTTCGGTTCGGTTCGGTTCGGTTCGGTTCGGTTCGGTTCGGTTCGGTTCGGTTCGGTTCGGTTCGGTTCGGTTCGGTTCGGTTCGGTTCGGTTCGGTTCGGTTCGGTTCGGTTCGGTTCGGTTCGGTTCGGTTCGGTTCGGTTCGGTTCGGTTCGGTTCGGTTCGGTTCGGTTCGGTTCGGTTCGGTTCGGTTCGGTTCGGTTCGGTTCGGTTCGGTTCGGTTCGGTTCGGTTCGGTTCGGTTCGGTTCGGTTCGGTTCGGTTCGGTTCGGTTCGGTTCGGTTCGGTTCGGTTCGGTTCGGTTCGGTTCGGTTCGGTTCGGTTCGGTTCGGTTCGGTTCGGTTCGGTTCGGTTCGGTTCGGTTCGGTTCGGTTCGGTTCGGTTCGGTTCGGTTCGGTTCGGTTCGGTTCGGTTCGGTTCGGTTCGGTTCGGTTCGGTTCGGTTCGGTTCGGTTCGGTTCGGTTCGGTTCGGTTCGGTTCGGTTCGGTTCGGTTCGGTTCGGTTCGGTTCGGTTCGGTTCGGTTCGGTTCGGTTCGGTTCGGTTCGGTTCGGTTCGGTTCGGTTCGGTTCGGTTCGGTTCGGTTCGGTTCGGTTCGGTTCGGTTCGGTTCGGTTCGGTTCGGTTCGGTTCGGTTCGGTTCGGTTCGGTTCGGTTCGGTTCGGTTCGGTTCGGTTCGGTTCGGTTCGGTTCGGTTCGGTTCGGTTCGGTTCGGTTCGGTTCGGTTCGGTTCGGTTCGGTTCGGTTCGGTTCGGTTCGGTTCGGTTCGGTTCGGTTCGGTTCGGTTCGGTTCGGTTCGGTTCGGTTCGGTTCGGTTCGGTTCGGTTCGGTTCGGTTCGGTTCGGTTCGGTTCGGTTAGGTTCGGTTAGGTTAGGTTAGGTTAGGTTTTTTTTTTTTTTTTTTTTTTTTTTTTTTTTTTTTTTTTTTTTTTTTTTTTTTTAAAAATTATTAGAGTTCTGTCGCTATCTTTGAGGCGACAACTTTCTAATCTGTTTATATTTATATCTGTAAAATTTTTAACTGTGTATTTTTTTTTTTTATATTTTTTTTTTTTTTTTTTTTTTTTTTTTTTTTTTTTCCTGTATATATATATATATATATATATATATGTACATTAACTATAGTAAAGTCCGAGTTATGTATTTTGTCAATCCATGTATTTAGTGCCATTCTCCTGCCCTATTACTTTAAATATCATTTTAGCGAATTGTATTAATTGGAACCTGCTGGAATCGTCTTCAAATATATTTTTTTAAGTTTTCTTTTGTTATATTAGTATTTGTAAGAAATTCAAAATTTAATCTTTTATATGAAAATCTAGTACATTCTATAAGGAGATGCATAATAGTTTGCGGAGTTTCACCATCACAGGTACAATTTGGTGAATCAATTAATTTAAATCTATGCAAATATGATCTATTTCCCCCGTGTCCAGTTAATAGATGAGTAATTGTATTGTCTATCCTTACTGCTTTTAAAATTTTGTGTGCTTTTTTAATATCTGGTAAAAATTCCTTAGTAATACTTCCGGTTTTAGTTTCTGAATAAAATTTTTGTAATGTTTTGATGGATTTTTCCCTTATTTCTCGCTTAACCAGAGACAGGGGAAATCGATCATATGAGGGTAGGGTATCATTTTGCTGAGCAGCAGCTTTAGCTAGAGTGTCTGCTCTTTCATTACCTGGGATGCCTATATGAGCTTTAACCCAGTGTAAAAGAACCTTCCCTCCTCTCGCCTCATGAGCCAGTATTTGGTTGCGTATTTCTACTGATAATGGGTGTAAGGAGCATGAATCGGAGACACTGTCTAAAGCCGTCATAGAATCGCTTAGAATGTTCGCCTTATAATACTGTGGCTTGGTTTTCATAATTTCGAGTGCTTTGAGTATTGCTGTTAATTCAGCCTGAAAAACTGAGCAATAATCTTCCAAGCGGAAATTAGTATAAAAGTTTTCTTCATCATTTATCCAGGCTGAAACTGATCCCCCTACCTTATCGTGAATTTTACTTCCATCCGTATACAATTGGGGCCAATCATTGATGTTCTCGCTAAGATCTTTGGAGTCGTTTATAATATTATATTTAATATTGAGTCTTACAGCAGGATGAGGTAGGGTGGTAACTGAGATTAAAGATTCCAGCTTTTTCCCCGGTAGTTCCTGTAGCTGGCGGCCTCTCTTTATACAAAATAGTTCCGCGTGTTCTTGCGCCTTAAGCTTGAGCGGCAGCACACCAGCAAGGACTACGCTTGATGCAAAAGACGTGGTTCTATGGGCTTTTGTGATTTTTATGGAAAACAATCTCGTTACTCTATCGAGAATGGCCTCATTAGAGTATTTATTGGCTGCATGTGCCCAACAATTAGCAGCATAGAGAATGGTAGGCTCAACCACCGCGCCATATATCAGCTTGAGAACTTCAGAGTTGAGTCCCCACTGTGCTCTAGCCATTTTAGAAACCGCCTTATATATATTTAAAGCCTTAGCTGTAACATTTTTGAGATGGGCATTAAAATTAAGGTTGCAGTCGATTGTTAGGCCCAAAACTTTAATGTCTTTTTGTAACTGAACTGTGACACCATCCATATAGAGCTTGGGAGTGTAATATTTAAGTTTTTTGGTGAAAAGGACCGCTTGCGTCTTATGGGGAGCGAATTTAAGTTTGAGTCGGCTACCCCATTGTACAAGCTGTGAAAGTGCAAGATTCAAGTTCCTTTCCACCTCTTCACCTGTGTTTCCTCGCGCTATTAGAAGTATGTCGTCCGCAAACGCCTGGATATGAACACCACGATACTGCGATGGCTCCAGGACTTGGTCTAGTTGCACATTCCAAAGGATGGGACCACAGACCGAGCCCTGGATACATCCTCTGTCCGTGCTCCTGGATAAAGTACTGCCAGAGTATTTCAACATGATTTTCCTCTCCGATAGATATGACACTATAAGGTGAAGAATGTCCGAATCAATTCCCATCTCATATAGTTGCGTTGTAATGGCAGGCCACCAAGCACTGTCGAACGCACCTTGTATATCGAGGGAGACCATTACAGCGATTTGTTTAGATTTTAATGTATCCTTGATGATCTCAAGAGCGTCAAAGAGTGCATCTTCTGTGCTGCGTTGCGGAGTAAACCCGTATTGATTGGGTTGTAGTGTACCCTTGTTCGTGAGCTCCCATTGCAAACGCTTTGCAAGTATTTTTTCAAGTAATTTCCCTAAAAGAGGAAGAAGGCCAATGGGACGAAAAGACTTGGGTTTGCTATAGTCGGTTTTCCCGGGTTTAGGAATGGTTTTTATAACAGCTTCCTTCCATATCCTCGGAAAGTAACTCAGTCTCAAACATTGATTGTATATAGCAAGTAGGGTCTCTTTATCTGCTTCATAAGCATTTTGACAAATATAGGCTGTAAAACCATCCCTTCCAGGTGCCTTTTTGGGTTTCATTTGCTTCAATGCTGTTTGTAACTCATGATGAGTGAATGCAGTGAGGTGCCTGTCAGTCGGTGGTTTGAATGTTAATAAGTTTGCCTTTTGTCTCACAGTAATATGTTCACTAGTATCATTTATAGGATCATCATGAGGAAAAAATGTGTCTGCCAATAGTGATACGGATTCATCTGGAGTAAGAGTAGTACCGTTGTTGTCTGTAAGAAGATTTTCACGTGTTATTTTGCCACTATGTTTTATAATCCTGTAGGATCTCTCCCAAACTGTTTCTTTTTCCTCGCCTGTGCAAAACTTCTTCCAGCTGTTAGTTATTGAGTCTTCTATAGCTTTTTTGTATATACTCTTCTTTTGTAAATATTCCTGTATAATATATTCCTTCCTTTGTAAATTAGCCTTTTTAATTTTATTTTTTGTCCTTTTTAGATCTGATTTTAATTCACTGAGTTCTTTTGTCCACCACTTAGCTTTTTTATTTTTTATTTTCGGTTTCTGGATCCTTGGAATACAGTTTGCACATGCTTGGGTGATTGTGTCCTGGTAATCTATTATTAGTCTTTCAAGCTCTTCGATACCTAAGGTATTCAGCACAGTATCGGGATTGATGTTACGCGTTGCAAGCGTTTCTTGTAGTGTATCACGAAACTTATTCCAGTCAACTTCACCAGTATAATAAATTCGTGTAGAGGGAGTAGGTTCTGTAAGATCAATCTGATGATTATTAATATCAAATGTGATTGGGATATGGTCGGATAGAGTACATAGGTTGGGATTTATTCTCCAGTCTGTGACTTGATTCAATATTTGGGAAGAGCAGGTAGTTATGTCGATAATGCTGTTACACAATTGTCCCTGGCGGTAAGCGGTGAATGTCGGTGTTGATCCCGCATTGAGCACTTCCAGATCAAGTTCGGACAGAGCGTCCATTAGATGTGATCCCCTGGTATCCTCCGTGTCACAGCCCCACCAGATACTTCTTGCGTTAACATCACCTGCTAAAATTAAATTAGATGCTCCTGTGTTTGTAATTATATTACGTAAGGAGTTCAAGGTATCGTGTATGTCATGGGTCTTATCGAAGTAAGCGCTTATGAGAGTAATTGTGTCTCTGCCGGTTTTTATTTTGATAGCGACTATGTCTTCAGTCATCCAACTGGGGCTCTCGATTACTTCAAGGCTATTAGGGTTCAGAATAACTATAGCAGAACGAACAGGATGGGAAACATCGTTGGGCAGTTTCTGTATTACTCGATAACTGGAACCTATCGCTAGGTAACCTTTAGATCCGACATATGGTTCCTGAAGAAGCATAATCGAAAACCCCTTGTTGACTGCTGTCTGAAGACATTCATGAGTAGCTGCATATCCTCTACCGAGATTTATTTGGACTACACTAATTTTACTCTGTGATGATTGGGCAATATCTGCCCTATCCCTGTGGCTGCCTTTAGCAGTAGATAACTGCAGATCTAGCTATCCTATCCCATTTTTGCCATTCTGGGCACTCTTGGCTATAGGATGGGTGAGCAAGATTCTCTCTTTTAGCTAGCTTGCAATTATAGCACACCGGCAAAGAATTTCTATTTGGACATTCTCGAGTATCATGAGTGAGTGCACAGTAGCCGCATCTGTTTTGTGTTTTGCAATCAGCGGCTTTGTGGTTGTACCCCATGCAATTATAGCACTGGATAACTGGAGATTGATCAATCGCAGAAACTACTTGGAGTCCAATATGCAGCTTATGTCCGTTAACAGCTCGCCATATAGATGGAGACACTTCTAGAATAATATTTTTGATATCTTGTGTCCTGCCTTTTGTCCTTCTTAGCACTTTAACTGTCTGATCAGATGCTGTGTTGAGAAGTTGGCGGTTTTGATTAATTACTGCTTTTTCGATCTGTTCATCTGTAATACTATTAACCACGCCGATAAGTCTTATTTGTGGAAATTTGTCTCTAGCGCTCCTTGCTGAAACTTGTAAGCATTTCTCCTTGATTGCCGTCTGTAGGGTTTTCCGGTCTTCTTGTGACCCACAACTCATTATCACCTTCTGGTTCTTAATTTTAGTTACGCGATTTACACCAACTCCTAGGTCGATGACATTCACGCTTTGTTTGACTTCATTTATAATGTCGTCACTGGTCTTTCGAGGGTCTGCTGATTCGAGAAGAACTGCGAAGTTAGGCCTCGATAGTGCTTCTGCATAACTACGCGGATGACGAGCGTCAGATTTTTGTACTTGCGCTGTCTGATCCTGCTTCATTTGATTAACAACTGGTAAAGATGGAGGAGTGCTTACTGTTTGTTTAGCTAATTCAGTTTGCTTCCTGACCAACTCAGTGTTCTCCGTGACCTGGGAGCGTATGTGATCCAGCTGCTCCTTAACTTCGATAAGTGTCATCTCAGTATCAATTGCAGAACCCTGCTCGGTCATAAGAGCTACTACCTCATCATGCTTGTTCTGCTTTAGATCCATAACGGCAGTGGTGACCATTTTGATATCCTTTTTGAGTGGGTCCATTTCTTCACGGAGTATTTTATTGAGATCATTTCTGCAGATGTGTGTGGCTGCACATTTAGCATCGCGTTCGGCTAGTTCTTTTCTGAGAGATCTAATTTCATCCATTATAGCATCAAACGTTGTTTGTGGAATATTTGTTTCTGTAATGTGAGCTGTAGGGAGTACTCTGTCGCTGGGCATAGTATTGCGAAAATCGTCCATAAATGTTTTAATTTGCCCCAGTTCGCTTCGTACGGCTGCTATCTCCTGTCTGCACTCATAGGCTACTATTTCCGCTTGTTTGAGTCGCCGAGCCATAGAGTTGTTCGCTAGCCGAGCAATCAAGTGCGCAGACTCAATAGCACGATTCCGCATTTCTGCTGTAACAGACTTCGCTTGCCTAAGTGTGCCAGCAATATCCAGAGCGAGATCCTGTAATCGTTCAGAGCAGTCTGCCATAGTATCGGCCTCTCTCGGAAGCATATGCGCAGATTGTGAGACTTGTGTAATCGGAGCTATTTCCGCTTCATCGATAGTTTGAAGTGAAGTCACGCTTTGTTGGCTATTGCTGGGAGATTTATGAACATTGATAGACCTCCATGACGGTAAAAACGTGTTCGATGAAGAGCTAGTAGAAGTAGAAGTTGTTGGTATGGCTGTAGTTTCTGCCCTCTGAGCCTCTGCTGACTCAGACGGCAGGTTAACCGGTCGCCTGACCGGTGACCGCGCCAGAGGCATTTTGCAATTTAGCACCACTAGAGGCTTAATATCAAGAGAAGGAATGACGTAGGTATAGCTAAGGGATAGTACTATCAATTTGTGGAAGAAAAAAGTAATGGCAGATTTTTGTATTAAATGTCCACCTTATCGGTAGAGAAAAATGGGTGGGTGGGCGGGCAAATTTTTCGCAAAAGTGCTCCTATGGGGACAAGTGTGGTGTCTATGCACTCGGGACGGAGCGCACAGCACGGGAAAAATACTAGAAAAATTCTATATGCGACAGGGGGGGAGAAAATTGGGGAGAAATAGTACGATTTCGTGTAGGTAAATAGTCAAAATTCAGGGGGTTGACGGGGGTAGGGGGGTGATAGGTAGACGAACGACAAGAGGGGACGAAAACTAACTAATTCAAGAAGAAAAAACGACGAAAAAAGACAATTTACGAGAGAATTTTTGAGATTTCTAAATAACAAAAAACTACTTGCAACGGGGGGTAGAAAGGGGTGAGGGGTGCAAAAACTATATTAAACTGTATGGAGCGACTAGACAACAACTTTGACAACGAGGGACAGCGAGAAAACAGCGAATTTCCAGAAAAAATTTTTCAACTATGATATCGGTTAGGTTAGGTTAGGTTAGGTTAGGTTAGGTTAGGTTAGGTTAGGTTGGGGTGGGGTGCTGGGTCGGAAAACCTCCAAGAGTGCCCTGGCTCATTGTACGGTCACTTGTCCTGGTGCGGATACGTCCGGCGGGAACGGTGGCTGACAATGGCTGGGGCCTGGTGCATCCTGGGCAACGGCGGTAAGTGACTTCTCGCTGTAGAGATCTCACTTACCGACGGCTAATATTCCGACAGAGGTGGTGAGCGGCGAGCCCAAGTTATGGGGTTTGTCGTGTTTTCGTTGGGGGCGGGTTTTGTTCCGCGACTTCTCGTAGTGGGAGTTGTCGGCGGGCCCGGTGAGTGCTTCGTTGCGCAATCGGGCTGGTTTCAGTGCCACCGCCGAAAAACCGTAATCCCTCGCGAAGGTGTGGTCATGTTTCGCACCGGAGTGAGGGGACGGGGGCCTTGGCTTAATCGCCTGGGCCGCGAGGAGTAAACCTCTATAAAAATCCTCTTGTGTAAGCTTCGGTGCCTGGCGATGCATAGTTCGTTGTGCGGTGCACGCTACCGGACATCATAAGTTCGGTTAGCGTGTTCTGTGCCGCGGGCGGGTCGGTGGAGTATCATCGGCCGCAAGGGCACCAACCTCGGGGTATCTGCCGCACCCCGTTGTATGTAGGCCGCACGCAGAAGCAGGGGGCTCCCCTGCGTGTGAAACCTTTCCCCCATACTCGTGGGAACAAGTATGGAAATATCAAAAACAAAAACAAAACCCAAAATTGATGTCGTGTCTGAGAAGGACGGTGAGAAAGTAGTGCCTGAGAAGGGCGGAGAGAAGTTGGTGCCTGAGAAGGGCGTAGAAAGTAAGAAGTCGGGGCTAGAACTCCTGAAAGAGTGTTCGGTAGTACTGGGCGAAGATGTTGGTCTCTTAGGTCGTCGTCGTACTCGCCATAGTCTGCTGAGAGCGGTTGCGGGCGAGATCGACTGCGGGTCTACGCGGTCGAGCTCGTGTGCAACCCCAACTGAGGAGATGGAAATGGAACCGTTGCCGTCCACGTCTGGTCTCCGCTCCTGGCGTAAAAGACACATTGCTGAGTCTGACACAGACTCTATAGTTGAGGATGAGGGCGATGTCCAGTCCGCCCGCAAAAGGTCCGGCAGCCCTAGAGTGGGGTCGAGAGCAAGTTCTCGCACAAGGAAGAAGGAGGAATGTCGGCGGCAGTTCAGCTACCGATTCTTTGAGGACGATGTAACCGGAGCGGTCCCTGGGGCGGGTGCTACCAAGTCTGGATTACCTCCAGCGACGGCCCTGGATTATCATGAGAGTGACTTCTTCTCCTCAGGGGATGAAGCGTCGGATATACTGTCGGAGTCGGATAGGCCGACGGCGTCTGGCGCCACTGCCACTGCCGCCGCCGAGAATAAGAATAAAGTGGCCGAGGAGGTAATCCGCAGGGCGAAGTGTCTCGTCCACCGGCAAGCGGATGCTCTCACTGATGTTGTGAAGAAGGCAGGGAACCTCAAAGGGACCACCATAAGGACCCTGAAAGAGGGTTTGGCCGGGATCACACAGGTTGTGGACACCTTGGAGGGGGATCTATTTCCGACGTCGGTCTCTCCACTGGTCTCAAAGAACCTGAGACTTGAGCAGGAAGTCGAGTACCTGCGTCGGCAGTTGGCCGAGGCTCGTGCTGCCAAGCCAGCTGCCAAGCCAGCGGCCAATGCCGGTATCTCGGCGGATGTTGTCCCTGTCGTAGGGAGTGAGGCGAGCGCGTTCCGCGCTCAAATAATGAGGGACGTCGGCGGAATCGTCCGCCAAATGGTAGGGACGCTTATGAAGGAGGTGAAAGAGATGATCTCTGCTCTCCCCTCCACTGAGAAGGTGTCGTCTGCGTCAGCGGTCTCCACGCAAACCCTGCCAGAGGCTGGAACAATGGCGTCAGATGTGCCCGACCCCCTAGAGTCGGCGACCGGGGTTCTCTTCCCCAGTCAGAAACGGGTCGGACCAAGAAAAAGAAGGCGAAGAAGACGCCCGTCACACCGGCGCCTTCTGGACAGCCCGAGTCGGTAGCAACAACATCCGCTCAGCCACCTGTGCAGGCGACCGTGTCCTCCTGGGCGACGGTCGTAAAAGGAAAACGGGGCAAGACCGTCAGTGTTCCCGAAGGGCAGCCTGTGGCTGTCAACCCTCCGGTGACGAAAGCCGGTTCGGCCCCCTCGAAGAAGGCAAAGAAGACGAGCGCACCCTCGCCTTCTAAACTAAAACCGCCTCGCTCCGCGGCGGTTATTATTACGTTGGACCCGGAGGCGGAAAGGGAGGGTGTCGCGTATGCGAATGTCCTTGCGGAGGCCAAGAGAAGGATCGATCTCCGCGCATTGGGGATCGAAGATATGCGGTTTCGCACCGCGATCACCGGCGGTAAGGTTCTAGAGGTTCCAGGTGCTGATGGCGCGGAGAAGGCCGACGTTCTGGCGTCGAAGCTCCGGGAGTTCATCCCGGAGAATATGGCCAAAATCTCCAGGCCCGTAAAGTCCGCGGAGATGCGGATATCGGGCCTGGACGACAGTGTTACGTCGGAGGAAGTGGTCGCTGCGGTTGCCCGGGAGGGCGGCTGTCAGGTGGACCAAGTGCGAGTCGGAGAGGTTCGACGTACTAGATCTGGGGTGGGCACTTGCTGGGTTAAAGCTCCATTGCAAGCAGTTAAGAAGATGACGGTCGCCGGCCGAGTTCGTATAGGCTGGGTTTCGGCGAAAGCAGAGCTCCTGCGGCAGAGGCCGCTTCGGTGCTTCCGCTGCTTGGAGGAAGGACATGTGCGGGCATCCTGCAGTCATGAGCAGGACCGCAGCGGTCTATGTTACCGTTGCGGAAACGAAGGCCATAAGGCGGCGATGTGCGCGGCCGACCCAAAGTGCGCTGTGTGTTCAGCGCAGGGCCGGCCGTCGGACCATTGGGTGGGGTCCAAGGCCTGCACTCCTCCTAAGAAGCGTAAGAAGCAACCGGTGAAATTGCCGAACCCAGCAGGCCGGGTGAGTGTGGAGGGAGAGGAGATGGAAACGGGCAGGTAGTCCCGCCCTCCTCTCCGGCGATAATTACATCGCCACAGGGCCGGGGTGACGACTGCGGGGGCAGTCCCACCCCATACCAACATGGCCCTGGGAAGTCGCGCGCGCATCCCCGCGCGCTTCCCCTAGACGGGGGTGGGTATTCAACATCTCGTACCCGCCCCAAACTGAGTCGGGGCCCGCGAGCCGGTGCGGGCCAACGCCGTTGGGATCCCGGTGGACTACGCAAGGGAACCCGGGTCCCCAACACAAAGGCGCGGCGAGGGAATGCCATGTGGTTTTTAGCCGGTAGGAGTCCGGCAGTATTCACACCCTCCCCCGGGGGTGTGTCTCTGCATGACGCATTTTCCACATGTAAAAAAAAAAAAAAAAAAAAAAAAAAAAAGGTTGGGTTGGGGTGCTGGGTCGGAAAACCTCCAAGAGTGCCCTGGCTCATTGTACGGTCACTTGTCCTGGTGCGGATACGTCCGGCGGGAACGGTGGCTGACAATGGCTGGGGCCTGGTGCATCCTGGGCAACGGCGGTAAGTGACTTCTCGCTGTAGAGATCTCACTTACCGACGGCTAATATTCCGACAGAGGTGGTGAGCGGCGAGCCCAAGTTATGGGGTTTGTCGTGTTTTCGTTGGGGGCGGGTTTTGTTCCGCGACTTCTCGTAGTGGGAGTTGTCGGCGGGCCCGGTGAGTGCTTCGTTGCGCAATCGGGCTGGTTTCAGTGCCACCGCCGAAAAACCGTAATCCCTCGCGAAGGTGTGGTCATGTTTCGCACCGGAGTGAGGGGACGGGGGCCTTGGCTTAATCGCCTGGGCCGCGAGGAGTAAACCTCTATAAAAATCCTCTTGTGTAAGCTTCGGTGCCTGGCGATGCATAGTTCGTTGTGCGGTGCACGCTACCGGACATCATAAGTTCGGTTAGCGTGTTCTGTGCCGCGGGCGGGTCGGTGGAGTATCATCGGCCGCAAGGGCACCAACCTCGGGGTATCTGCCGCACCCCGTTGTATGTAGGCCGCACGCAGAAGCAGGGGGCTCCCCTGCGTGTGAAACCTTTCCCCCATACTCGTGGGAACAAGTATGGATATATCAAAAACAAAACCCAAAATTGATGTCGTGTCCGAGAAGGACGGTGAGAAAGTAGTGCCCGCGAAGGGCGGAGAGAAGTTGGTGCCTGAGAAGGGCGTAGAAAGTAAGAAGTCGGGGCTAGAACTCCTGAAAGAGTGTTCGGTAGTACTGGGCGAAGATGTTGGTCTCTTAGGTCGTCGTCGTACTCGCCATAGTCTGCTGAGAGCGGTTGCGGGCGAGATCGACTGCGGGTCTACGCGGTCGAGCTCGTGTGCAACCCCAACTGAGGAGATGGAAATGGAACCGTTGCCGTCCACGTCTGGTCTCCGCTCCTGGCGTAAAAGACACATTGCTGAGTCTGACACAGACTCTATAGTTGAGGATGAGGGCGATGTCCAGTCCGCCCGCAAAAGGTCCGGCAGCCCTAGAGTGGGGTCGAGAGCAAGTTCTCGCACAAGGAAGAAGGAGGAATGTCGGCGGCAGTTCGGCTACCGATTCTTTGAGGACGATGTAACCGGAGCGGTCCCTGGGGCGGGTGCTACCAAGTCTGGATTGCCTCCAGCGACGGCCCTGGATTATCATGAGAGTGACTTCTTCTCCTCAGGGGATGAAGCGTCGGATATACTGTCGGAGTCGGATAGGCCGACGGCGTCTGGCGCCACTGCCACTGCCGCCGCCGAGAATAAGAATAAAGTGGCCGAGGAGGTAATCCGCAGGGCGAAGTGTCTCGTCCACCGGCAAGCGGATGCTCTCACCGATGTTGTGAAGAAGGCAGGGAACCTCAAAGGGACCACCATAAGGACCCTGAAAGAGGGTTTGGCCGGGATCACACAGGTTGTGGACACCTTGGAGGGGGATCTATTTCCGACGTCGGTCTCTCCACTGGTCTCAAAGAACCTGAGACTTGAGCAGGAAGTCGAGTACCTGCGTCGGCAGTTGGCCGAGGCTCGTGCTGCCAAGCCAGCTGCCAAGCCAGCGGCCAATGCCGGTATCTCGGCGGATGTTGTCCCTGTCGTAGGGAGTGAGGCGAGCGCGTTCCGCGCTCAAATAATGAGGGACGTCGGCGGAATCGTCCGCCAAATGGTAGGGACGCTTATGAAGGAGGTGAAAGAGATGATCTCTGCTCTCCCCTCCACTGAGAAGGTGTCGTCTGCGTCTGCGGTCTCCACGCAAACCTTGCCAGAGGCTGGAACAATGGCGTCAGATGTGCCCGACCCCCCTAGAGTCGGCGACCGGGGTTCTCTTCCCCAGTCAGAAACGGGTCGGGCCAAGAAAAAGAAGGCGAAGAAGACGCCCGTCACACCGGCGCCTTCTGGACAGCCCGAGTCGGTAGCAACAACATCCGCTCAAACCTGTGCAGGCGACCGCGTCCTCCTGGGCGACGGTCGTAAAAGGAAAACGGGGCAAGACCGTCAGTGTTCCCGAAGGGCAGCCTGTGGCTGTCAACCCTCCGGTGACGAAAGCCGGTTCGGCCCCCTCGAAGAAGGCAAAGAAGACGAGCGCACCCTCGCCTTCTAAACTGAAACCGCCTCGCTCCGCGGCGGTTATTATTACGTTGGACCCGGAGGCGGAAAGGGAGGGTGTCGCGTATGCGAATGTCCTTGCGGAGGCCAAGAGAAGGATCGATCTCCGCGCATTGGGGATCGAAGATATGCGGTTTCGCACCGCGATCACCGGCGGTAAGGTTCTAGAGGTTCCAGGTGCTGATGGCGCGGAGAAGGCCGACGTTCTGGCGTCGAAGCTCCGGGAGTTCATCCCGGAGAATATGGCCAAAATCTCCAGGCCCGTAAAGTCCGCGGAGATGCGGATATCGGGCCTGGACGACAGTGTTACGTCGGAGGAAGTGGTCGCTGCGGTTGCCCGGGAGGGCGGCTGTCAGGTGGACCAAGTGCGAGTCGGAGAGGTTCGACGTACTAGATCTGGGGTGGGCACTTGCTGGGTTAAAGCTCCATTGCAAGCAGTTAAGAAGATGACGGTCGCCGGCCGAGTTCGTATAGGCTGGGTTTCGGCGAAAGCAGAGCTCCTGCGGCAGAGGCCGCTTCGGTGCTTCCGCTGCTTGGAGGAAGGACATGTGCGGGCATCCTGCAGTCATGAGCAGGACCGCAGCGGTCTATGTTACCGCTGCGGAAACGAAGGCCATAAGGCGGCGATGTGCGCGGCCGACCCAAAGTGCGCTGTGTGTTCAGCGCAGGGCCGGCCGTCGGACCATTGGGTGGGGTCCAAGGCCTGCACTCCTCCTAAGAAGCGTAAGAAGCAACCGGTGAAATTGCCGAACCCAGCAGGCCGGGTGAGTGTGGAGGGAGAGGAGATGGAAACGGGCAGGTAGTCCCGCCCTCCTCTCCGGCGATAATTACATCGCCACAGGGCCGGGGTGACGACTGCGGGGGCAGTCCCACCCCATACCAACATGGCCCTGGGAAGTCGCGCGCGCATCCCCGCGCGCTTCCCCTAGACGGGGGTGGGTATTCAACATCTCGTACCCGCCCCAAACTGAGTCGGGGCCCGCGAGCCGGTGCGGGCCAACGCCGTTGGGATCCCGGTGGACTACGCAAGGGAACCCGGGTCCCCAACACAAAGGCGCGGCGAGGGAATGCCATGTGGTTTTTAGCCGGTAGGAGTCCGGCAGTATTCACACCCTCCCCCGGGGGTGTGTCTCTGCATGACGCATTTTCCACATGTAAAAAAAAAAAAAAAAAAAAAAAAAAAAAAAAAAAAAAAAAAGGTTAGGTTAGGTTAGGTTAGGTTAGGTTAGGTTAGGTTAGGTTAGGTTAGGTTAGGTTAGGTTTTTTTTTTTTTTTTTTTTCCAGGGTCTACTGAGATCCTGTCATTTGGGAGCCGAAATGCATCGCTATCGGGATACAATGCACAGCGGTGTATATATATGGTGAGTTGTTTTGATTTTGGTTTCAATATTTGGTTTATGTTTGAATGCGTATATTGTTTGATATTATCTGATGTTCATTTATTATATTTGTTATTTATTTTGTATTAACATTTTATTCATTTTTTATATTTAGTATTTGAATAGTTATATATAATAAACTAAATATATATATACGTTATTATAAGTTTTTATTAGATTTTATTTGTTTATTTATTTATACATATATATATTATTTTTCTTTATTTATTTATTTTATTTTTTTTGTGATATAGTTAGAATTTATATCTTTGTACTTTTTTTTTTTTTTTTTTTTTTTTTTTTTTTTTTTTAATATATATATATGTATTATATTATATGTATTTGTTGAGGTTGGCTGTTGCCGCATCTATAACTACCACAGAACTGCTACACTGGGTGTAATGTCCAGTGTTAAATAAGGAAAGAGGGTCGGCCGCCGGGCGCGCGGTCCCTTCTCAGCCGGCCGCGCGTCCGACGATCGACAGAGCAACCCTGTGCTACGCCAACTGACAACCTCTTCGAATCGTGTTATTTACAAAAATCATCTTGTATATGAAATCTCTCTTATATAATATTAAAGTTATAACATTTATACACATTAATTAAGTTTTATTGAATTCTTTTAGATTCCTAATTATATATTTAATATGATCTTTATATGTATCTACTGTTACTTCGTATTTCATGATATCCTGAATGTCATAAGGCTTTATTCTCATCATCGATGATGCAATTTCATGATTGCTACGTGTTGCGACGAAACGTGGGCAAGTTTTTATAAGATGTTCAAATGTTTGTATATAGTTATTGTCGCAAGGGCACGCATCCCCGTCAGTTATGCAAAAACGATGTAGATATTCGCGGTGATAGCCGTGATTTGTCAAATATTGCGTTATTTCAAAGTCCGGTTTGAATTTATCAGTTACTTGTGTGAGCAGTTCATATGTGGGTATTAGTATTTTGATGTATTTTGAGTTATCTATTTCAGTATATAATTTTTCTGTTTCTACATTGCTGCGCTGACTATTTATGTACTTCTCATAACTGATGGGGAACCTGTCATAATCCAGTATTTTATGTAGATGAGCAGCGCTTTTGGCAGCAACATCGGCCTCCTCATTGCCTTCTATTTCTGCATGCGCTTTCACCCACACAAAATTTGTTTCCTTGCATTCCTCACGAATTCTATTGATTGTATGGTGTATCGAAACCACTTGCGGGTTTCTGGTGTTGGGATTCGCAATCTCTTCGAGCCCTGATTTGCTATCTGTAAATATAGTGGCCGTATAGATGTTATTATTTGCGATCCATTCTACGGCTTTAGAAATTGCCAACAGTTCCGCCTGAAAGACGGTGCAGGCGGAGTGGAGTTTAAATTTTGTGGTGTCCTTAGTCCCATCAGGATTATGCACGACGACTGCAGCTCCTACCATGTTTTCATTTTTGCTACCATCTGTAAATATCTTATGTTGATTACCAGTTATTTTTTGAGTGTAATCCTGTTTGGTGTGTATCTCTTGATAGGTTATTTTTGGACGTAAGGATGGATGCAACAATGTGGATGGATGTGCTGGTATGTCTAGTTTTATTTCATGTGGTAAATGCTCTGACGTGCCCTTTATGCGCGTCGCTTCATTGTTCGCCAGCTCTAGTAGTTTAGCGTTTATGGGTATTAAGCAAGCAAGGGATATTGCAGTTTCGGTGTGGAGCGTGCGGAATCCTCTTATTATATTTATTGCAAATCCACGTTGTAGAGAAAGTAGTTTGCGCGTGACATGTTTGTAATTGAGAGCCTTAATCGTTACGCTGGATGCATATGCTATGATGGGTACAATAACGTGTAGATAGATTTCCTTGACATTTTCTGGGTGTACCCCCCAGGTGGGCTTTATATACCGCTGTAGCATTTGGTACACGTTACGTGCTTTCTGGATTACATTATCTATATGCTTGACGAATCTGAGTTGATAATCAATAGTGACCCCAAGAAGTTTTATATGTTTACTGAAGTTAATTTTGACACTATTCATGTATATTTGCGCTGAAGCAGTCTTTGGTCGAAAAAACGCCACCATCTGCGTTTTATGTGGGGCGAATGTCAACTTGACATCCGAACCCCATGCACTAATTTGTTTTAGCGCAAGATTCGCCGATGCTTCCAAACGATCTATGCTCTTACTGTGCACTATGAGCAGGATGTCATCGGCGAACGCTTGCATATGACATTCATCCGGTAGCGCGATATCAAGAAGTTCATCTATTATGAGGTTCCATAACGTAGGCCCACAAACTGACCCTTGAACGCATCCCCTATTGAGGGTTTTATATAAAGTTTCGTCGAGATAATTTAGTTTGGCTGTTCTATCCGAGAGGTAACTTTTAATGACAGAAAATATGTTTATGGGACACTGCGTTATAATCAATCGTTTTAATATGGCTGGCCACCATGCATGGTCAAACGCCCCTTGTATGTCTAAGGAGATGGCGATGACATGTTCCTTATTGCTCCTTGATGATTGAATTAAGTTAATGGCATGATGAAGTGCGTGTGTCGTTGAGAGACCAGTTTTGAAGCCGAATTGTCTATTGTTATTTTGTTGTGTGATATATAAATGATGATTGAGACGTTGTATGATTAACCTTTCTAGTATTTTGCCGAAGTTATTGAGTAGTCCTATGGGTCTATGGGATTTAATGTCTGTGTAGTCTGTTTTGCCAGGTTTGGGTAGAATTTTAATTGTAGCCGTCTTCCAATTTTTTGGAAAATATCCAAGTGACAAGCAGCGATTCATCATGCCAAGAACAAATCGAGGGAAGCATGCAATGAACATTTGACATATGTCCGCAGTTAAGTGATCTTCTCCAGGTGCTTTCCTGGGATTCATCTCATTAGCTGCGGTTATGAGTTCTGTTTCCGTAAATGGTGAATCAGGTGCTGTGTTTGGTTTTAGATTAGCTATTGTGCGTGTTTTGATATGGCTGGGTTTGCTATCTGCGGTATCGTCGGGGAAGAAATTTTCCATTATAGCTAATGCCGTTTCTTTGGAGTTTTGTGTATAAGTGTTTTGTGCGGTTTTCATAGTAGCTGGTGTTGTGTTATGTGGTCTGGTTTTGATTATACGGTTGGTGACTTCCCATACGTCTTCCTTCTTTTGTCTCTGGCAGAATTCTCTAAAATTCCTAGTGGAAGCTTCCTTAATTGCTGCTGAGTATTCTTCTTTTATTTTCTTCTTTTCTTCTATTACTTCTGCTAATGGTTTGTTCTGTTTCTTTAGCTTTCTTAGTTTATGATGATTTTTAATTACTTTCTTTTTAAGCTCTTCAAGCTGATCGTTCCACCAAGGGGCGACCAGTCTTTTAGTTTTTATTTTTGGTATTAACTTATCACATGTCTTCTGTATTGTTAGGGTCATACTGTCGATTAACTGTTCGAGTTCTTCAATTGTTAATGAATTAATATTTATGTCTGTATTTAGTTGCTTGGTGATTTCTGCGATGAATTTGTCTTTATTTTGATCGAAATCGAAATTTTTAGTGTCGTATTTATATGTTGTATTTTTTATTTTATTTATTGTTTTGTTTTTACTAGTTATAATTTTATACTCGATCGCATTGTGGTCAGAAGATGGGCATACTCCGTCATTGACCTTCCAATCTTTTATACAGTCCAAATCCGTGGCTGTGACAAGGGTTAAATCGATAATAGATTCAACCAGCCTACCGTGCGTTATCGTCTTGAATGTGGGTGTGTTGCCAGTATTACAGATATGAATGTTGTTGGCAGTAATAAAATTAGCAATTTGGTTGCCTCTTTTGTTGTTTATGACGGATCCCCAATCTCTGTGCCATGCGTTAAAGTCGCCTGCAATAATGTGAATAGCTTTGTGATGCTTTTTGATAAATAATTCTAGCGGGTTGAGAATTCTATTTAAAGTATGATCATTGGGGTCACCACTTTTATTCCGGGGTTCTATGTAAACCGATGAGATGAATATATTCCTATTGTTGCATTTGATTTGGATTATTGCTGTATTATTATCTGAATATTCCGACATACCGAGGATTGAGAATCTATTCTTTTGAGTAATAATACAAGACTTGACGGGCGTGTCACTTTTTGGAAACTGGTAAGTTTCAAATCCGAATATGTTGTTAAAAGTTTGCCTACTACCGGTGTAGGGTTCGTTAATTATTCCTAAGTCTATGTTATTTTTGTGCATGTATATTAAAAATTCCTGTTGGGCGTCATATCCTCTTCCTAAGTTGCATTGTACTATGGTGATTGGTTTATGACTGTTTTTAGACGTAATATTGAATTCTTTTGACAATGGTTTCTTTCATCGCCCGGAATACGGGGCAATGTACTGAGGTTGCGCTATGTTTGGTGTCTGTATTATGGTTGTATTTGTTGTTGGGTTTGGAGCAATTATGACATTTAACTTTTTGGGTGTTGTTTTTGTCTGGGCAATTTTTGAACTCGTGCTCACTTGAAGAGCAATGAGAACATATCGGTTTGTTTACGTTGCAATCTTTCCTGAGGTGACCGTATTGAAGACAATTATAACATTGCTTTATCGGTATAAACTCTTCTACATAAATCTTTTGGTGCTCTATATTGATTCTAGTCATGTCCTTGACTGCTTGCCAAATATTTGGGGATATTCTAAGAACCGCGTTATATAATTTATCGTTTCTATTTTTCCTAGTGAAGCTAAACTTTATATCTTCTTTATCTTTCAGTTGACTTCTGATGTTATCATTCTGATTGATAATGATCTGCACTAATTCTTCAGGTTTGGTGTCTTTGTAGATACCTTTGAGCGTTATCATGGGAAGAAGGCTTTTAGCCATTTCCGCGCTAAGGTTGGTGTTAGGTGTTAGGATCTTTAGTGTCTCATCCCTCTGTTTTGTGTCGTCGAACTCGACGCGAATTCGGTTGTTAGATATGGTTTTTACACTAGCCGGTGCAAAGTTAAGGTTTCTGAAAGACACCTTTTGCCTGAAGACGTCTGCTGTCTTCTCAGTGCTATCGGGTTTAGTTTGCGAGACTATTATTGCTGGCTTAAAGCATTTATCTTTATTCTTGTGTGTAGCAGGCTTGCTTGCCACAGCAGCGTAGCTCTGTACAAATGTGTCGGTGTGTGAGTTACTACTGGTGTTGATAGTCATGTTTGCCATGGCTTTCTGCATCTCCATTCTTATCGTCTCTTGTATGGTAACTATCGTACTTTCTTTATTCTGGGATAAATCCCGTATCATTTCTTCAGTTTGCGCTTCCTTATTTGTGTTTTTGGCAATCATGATAATTTCTTGCGATCTTTCCAGTATAACAGCTTTGTCTTCCTTCTTTACGCTTTTGTTCTTTTTGAGAGCATTTTGGATGTCGATAGCGCAAGCCAGGATACGATCAAATGCGGTTCCAAGTGATGTCGGGGTCGTATTTGAAGTGCCAACGACCTCAGACAAATTATCCTTGGATCCACTGAGAGACCGAAACTCGGCCTCCTCGACGTCCTCCATGTCCGACATGATTAGATTATACAATTAGGTGATATAGTAAGCTCGTTGCAAACCCTACTGATAAAAAACAAAAAATTTTTTTTTTTTTTTTTTTTTTTTTTTTAGGTTAGGTTAGGTTAGGTTTTTTTTTTTTTTTTTTTTTTTTTTTAACTGTGTTTTCTGTCGCTATTTTTCTTGCGACATCCTTCTTGTCTGTATTATTATTAACTGTGCATAAACTGAGGATTTTTTTTTTTTTTTTTTTTTTTTTTTTTTTTTTTTTTTTTTTTTTTTTTTTTTTTTTTTTTTATAACATATATACAACATATTTAATATATAACATTGTAAACTGTATAAAGTTGTAAACTATGTATAAAATCGTTGTCATGTATAATCTGTGTATAAGACTTTGTATATCCAAGTTTAATCTACTATTGTTGCGCCATTTTCCTTAGCCACGATCCTCAGTGTAGACTTTGCAAACTTAAGAAATGTGTTCCTTGTTTGACAGTTCTCGAATATATTTTCCATGTTATTTTCTGAAAGTGTTACGTCCATTCTGATCTCACATTCGTATCGGTTTTTAGCGAATCTTTGGCATTCGAATAGTATATGATGTATTGTTTGCGGGGTCACGTTGTCACACAGACAGCTAGGGCTGTCCATCAGCTTGAACCTATGAAGATATGATCGGTTTCCTCCATGTCCGGTGAGAAGGTGAGTAGTTGTGTTGTCTATTTCTATTTCCTTTACTATTTTGTACGCTTTGCGAATATCTGGTAGGAACATTTTTGTTATAGCTGCTGTATTTGATTCTGTATATAATTTTTGCCATTTATCTAATGATTTTTCCCTTATTTGTTTTTTAGCGTACGTTAGAGGAAACCGATCATATATTGGTTTTGTTTTCTTTTTCAGGGCCGCTGTCCTGGCGAGGTCGTCAGCGCGTTCATTGCCGAGTATGCCTACGTGAGCTTTTACCCAATAAAATTGGACTTTTCCGCCACTTCGCACTAGATCCTGAATTTTTTGCCTGATTTCCATGGTGAGCGGGTGTAGTGGGCATGGGTCTGCAATGCTTTCCAGAGCTGATCTTGAGTCACTTAGGATATTCGCAACTTGAAATTTCGGCTTTTTGCACATTGTCTCGACAGCTTTGAGTATAGCTGCCAGTTCCGCCTGAAAGACAGAACAAAAATCTTCCAGGCGGAAGCTGGCAACCAATATTTCTTTGCCGTCGAGCCAACATGAGACAGAGCCTCCGACTTTGCCTTCTATTTTGCTGCCGTCGGTATAGAATCTCGGCCAGTTGTTATCCACAATCTCATCTAATTCAGTTTGGCTGCCTATGATTTTAAAAGGAATTGCCTTTCTGTCCTTGGGATGCGGTAGTATGGAGACTGGTGTTCGACTCTCAAATTCTCTGCCAGGCAGCGCTTCCAGTGATTCTCCCCTCTTAATTAAATACAACTCGGCCTGTTCCATCGCTTTGAGTTTGAGGGGAAGAATTCCCGCAAGCACCACGCCGGCAGAGAACGAGGTGGTTCTATGTCCTTTGCATATTTTAATTGCAAAAAGCCTGGTGACTCTATCGAGGATTTTATCAACGCTGTGGTTTAAGTTGGTATGAGCCCAGCAACTGGCGGCATAGAGAATTGTCGGCTCCACGACTGATTGATATATCAGTTTGAGGACACTGGGATTTAGGCCCCATTGGGCCTTGGCCATTTTTGAAACTGCCTTATAGATATTTAAAGCCTTTGCGGAGACAGCTCGAATATGCGAGTTAAAGTTTAGATTGCGATCTATGACTAGACCTAGAACCTTCACCTCATCCCGCACTTCTATTTGTGTTTCATCCATCATGATTCTGGGAGTATGGTACTTAAGTTTCTTTGTAAAAGAACCGCTTGCGTTTTATGTGGGGCGAACTTGAGCTTAAGCTTATTGCCCCACTGGAGTATTTTAGAAAGCGCTTGGTTTATACTTCTCTCTACTTCCTCTCCAGTGTTACCTTGGGCTATAAGGAGTATATCATCCGCAAAGGCTTGTATATGGACTCCACTGTATTGTGAGGCTTCTAGAGCCTGATTTAGTTGGACATTCCAAAGAATCGGTCCACAGACCGATCCTTGGATACAACCCCTATTTGTTCTCCTGTGCAGAGTTGCGCCAGAATAATTAACTGTTATCTTTCTTTCCGATAGATAAGAAGTTATCAACTGAAGTATGTCCTCATCTATTCCCATATCATTTAATTCTGTAATTATAGTGGGCCACCAGGCACAGTCAAACGCCCCTTGAATATCAAGTGAGACCATTACGGCCAGTTTTTTGGATTTTATGGCGCCCTTTACTATGCTTAGTGCGTCAAAGAGCGCATCTTCCGTGCTTCTTTGTGGGAGAAATCCATACTGATTGGGGTGTAAAGAGCCCCGAACAGTAAGGTCCCATTGTAGTCTCTTTGCCATCATTTTCTCTAAGGTCTTCCCCAGCAGTGAAAGAAGACCTATTGGTCTATATGATTTAGGAATGCGGTAGTCCTCCTTTCCAGGTTTGGGAATGATCTTTATATGGGCCTCTTTCCATATTTGAGGGAAGTAGCTAAGCAGAAGACACCGGTTATAGATGGCCAACAAGACTTCTGGATTTGTCCTATAGGCTTTTTGACAGATGTCAGCAGTGAAAGCGTCCGCCCCTGGAGCTTTTTTAGAGTTGGCGTGTTGTAGTACTGATTGCAGTTCCTGTTCCGTGAATAGTACCGTTTGTCTGTCAATAGGAAGTTTCTTGGATGAAATTGCACTGGACCTTTCCCTAATCTGGGCATGTACATGACTATCTTTTGTGGGATCGTCATCAGGAAAAAAGGTATTGACCAGTAAAGCGGCAGACTCTTCCGCCGAGAGAGTGGTACCGTCATTTCCTATTAACAAACTTTCGCGGACAGATTTACTGGAGTGTTTAATTATTCTATAGGATCTTTGCCAGAC